>NC_069707.1:13661287-13964318 GCF_023699985.2 Odocoileus virginianus
TGCCAGAATGACCAGGTTCTGGTGAGAGCCCACACCCTCATCTCAGTGCTGGTACACAAATGGAGAAAGAACAGTATCTCTTTCTCCTCTTATAAGGCCATTAACCCCATCATGAGGGACCCACCTTCTAATTGACCCCAATTACCTTTCAAAGGCCCTATCTCCAAGTAACATTGCACTGGGGGTTAAGGATTCAACATTGAATGGGGGAGGGGACTTAAATATTCAATCTGTAACAAGTGAATTTTCAGAAGCAGTGGGCAGAGGAGAAATTTTGGAGACCAAAAAAGGGCTATGCATACATGTGACCAGTGAGGGTCCTGGATAAGGGGCCATTACTCCATTTCTGCCTGTGAATGAGCTACAGATTCATTTAGGGAATCCCAGAGAAATTGGTATCCATTTCCAACTTCTTGGGATCCAGATGGGAAAGATGACAAATCTCTCTGAGAAACTCTGGGTCCCTGAAAACCAGAGTAGGGATGAGGAAGTATCGACATTAGTATATCCAGATCTAAGGGTCTTATATACAGCCTAAACACCCTAAGGTCCAAGGTTATGGAATAGCATTCAACATTGTTCTGTGCCAGCTGAGACAGATGGAAAAGAGCCAATAGACTAGAAAGGAAAAAGCATGCCATTAGCAAATGTCGCACAGATCATACTAGTCAGATTTTATGGTAATAATATTCAGCAGTAAAGGCAAGAAAAGGGCAATGCCTCTAAAGCAGATGAGAAATACACATCGGCAGAGTCAGCAAAGACCAGAACTTGACCAAGAACCAATAGCCCTCTCGTTCCAACACATTAGATAGCGTAGAGTTCCCAGTCCTGCCTCATCCCCTTTATCCAGCTTTAGAGGAAAGTAAAGAGGGAAGTGGGGAAGCTCGAAGTAACTAAATTAAAAATAATTAGGTTAAATCAGATCTCCTGCATTGTAGGCAGATTCTTTACGTCTCAGCCACCAGGGAAGGCCAAGTTTAAATCAGATCTCTGTCCATGGAATTCTCCAGGCAAACTTTTACAGTATACGGTAATACCGGAGTGGGTAGCCATTCCCTTCTCCAGGTAAATTTTTACAGTAACAGCCAAAACTACACAAATCTCTCTCAAGTCATTCAGTTCTCCGCAAACTCAGCTTGTGTGTTTTTTACTTCTGCATATTTGCTGGTAACAGTTTTTTCCTGAACTTCCTGAAATTCTCCAACCCTGCCATATTTATCTCACAAACACCAGATACATTGCCTAATACATAAGGCGGGGTCAGTCAATGCTTCTGAGTAAACTAATGAACTGAAGATATAAACAGATGAAAGAATGCTTTAATAAGGTAATGTAAGAAACAGGGATGACTACAATGTTCTTCCTAGAATTGTCTCCCTATTTGAACCTTATCTGATTTATAGAAACAGGTAAAGCCTCACTTTTTTTTTCTAAGAAGGATTTAGGGATCAGATGGTTCAGACAGTAAACAATCTGCCTGCAATGCAGGAGACCTGGGTTCAATCCCTTGGTCAGGAAGATCCCCTGGAGAAGGGAATGGCTACCCACTCCAGTATTCTTGCCATGAAAAGAGGAGTCTGGTGGGTTATAGTCTATGGTGTCACAAAGAGTCGGACACAACTTAGGGACTAACACTTTCACTTTTCTGCCATATGCATCTTTCTAACTCATAACATTCATTGCCATTTTACTGAATGTTATCTTGCAATATTGCATAACCATATAGACATATGTATGCATATGTATGAACATATAATCTCCTCCAAGAGTGTAATCTTCTTTAGGACAGACATTATAGATTTGATGAAGATTAAATGAGGTGAATAAAGGCAAATTCCTAAACCAACAAATTCTCCAATTTTTCATAATACTAGCCGAAACCACACATGGTAATGTAAGATGTATAACCAAATGGTCTTAGGACTCTAAATACAAAAAGACTCATCAAGTTTAATGACACTTGTCTACTATATCATTAAAGCAGAGTGCAGCAAACTCTAACAGGTTATGTTTCCTGTTGTTTTCACTGGGGTTGTTTACAGGGAAGAGAAATGCATCAAAGAAAGCAAAAGTGAGAAATACAAGTCTTCAACTGTGTCATCACTCAGGCCAGTTTTATCTATCACCTTTGCATTAATTACTGCCATGTCTGTACAACGTTTAGTAAATTTTACTGGGTGATTATCAAGAAAATGTAAGCTATCATTATTGGTAATAACCTGGTATCATTATCTAATTTTTCAACATTCATTAAAGAAAACCAGGGAACTTACATTTGGAAAATGATTTTTTATGCAGCCTTAGCATAAGTCTGGGAAAATTGTATGGTTTGATAATGTACAAATTTTGCTTTTCTAAACTGTTCTTTCCCTATCTTTTGAATTCAAACTGCCAATAAGCAGACAATTGATTTTGGAAGTAATAGACAATGCATTGCACTGCACTTTACAGGATTTTCAAATAACATTTTTGTGGAGAGAGTGAACATGATAGATATCAATTTAGATAGAAAAAGTAAATAAAAATTTAAAAGGTTAACATTTATATTTTAGGAAATTTTTACATTTCATAGATTCACATTTTTGCATTTTATGCTTAATTTTTTTTTTTTACCCCAGAAGAAATAATGGGATCTTCTATATATTTTCCCCACATGATCAAACATTATAATATTATATCTGCACAACATATCTGTTTGGCTTTGTTAATGCTTATCAAGGTAACACCCCCTTTCCTGGTTTTCATTATTTCCATCTATTTTCCGTTGTATTCACAAAGTAAGATAAAGAAACACTCAGAACTATCTTTGGAACAATAAGTTTGAATTCTTTCTTAAGCATAGATTTCTATACTTAAAATAAAAACATTATTTTAGTATTGGTAAATTGCCACTAAATATTCTGGTTTTAACTGGGGTTATTTTATGATTATTCTCCATGTTTTAATCAGAGGATAATGATTTTTTTTTCCCTTAAATCTTTACACAGACTTGAAAATTTAACTTTGGTCTGAAAAAAAATTGATTTGGCTTTTACAGGTAATTTTTCAGTAAGAATTACTTTTCAATAATTTTTACATCATTTTTGCAATGATGAATTTAGTTGAAACACATTCTCACTATTTTGTAGCATCTGTTTAATACATTCAGTTTCTCTATAAAGGAGGACAGCAAACTGTATTCTAAGAAATCCATATAATTAAGACACTCACAATTCAGACTTGTCATTCGGTGTAAAGTAGAATAACATTACCAAAAGCCATCCTTTACAATATGCAAGTATAATTTACTTTCTTTTTCTTAATTCTTTAATAATTACAATAGGATATCTACTAATATCTTTCATTTTCAAACATGAAATGAACATAAACGTTGATGGTAAAAAGAGAATTCATTCTCTCCATGAAAATTTCTGTGATGGTGGAAAACCAGGTAGGTGGTTAGGGGCAGGCAGCACCCTAACCTAAAAATGGGCAGCATTTTTCAGCTGAGAGTTCCCCAAACATACTTTGGAATCACAGCAGAAAGTGTGAAATAGTTCCCTTGGGGAAGTGATCTCTTCCTAAACTTCATTATCTCCTTAAAAAAATTTTTTTTCTGGATTTAACCCAACTTCTCCCTTTATTTTTAAAATTTCCCTAAACCCAAGCACCTGCATCAGTTTCATGTCTCAGCCCGTCTTCCCTGAGTCTCCAGCCTTGGAAGACCCAGAGTTTACCTCAGCTCCATTCCGTTGCTACTGATTGACTAGAAGTTGTGTCTGAAACCAGCCAAAAATACTTTTGTATTGTTCCCTTTTTCCCTGTGATAGGCTTTCTTTACAATGTTATATGTGCTGTTATTTCCAATTAACTTGTTCTGCTGCAGTTTTTCCCTCTAATTTCATAATATGATTTTTTTTTGTTTGATCATGTCATCACACTCCTTCAGTACATTTATTACTTAGATTCACTTTGGAAATTAAAGAGTATAACACTGACAATGTAAGTTAAAATTAGTCTCTGTAGAAATTCTTAGGTTCATTAAATAAGATACATAATCTGTATAACCATAAGACAAAACAGTTTTCCAACAAAATCCACATTAATATTTTCCAAACAGCAATGACTTTCATTTTTTTCATTTTTATTCTTATTTTCTAATTATCATTTTCTATTATTTTCTTATTATTTTGTAACACCAGCCAAAATCTTGTTGCCCAGATTCTTCTTGAATGACTTCACAGCCCACTTTACAGACATTTTACATGAACAAATTTTTTTGTACTAAATCTATGAAAACTTTAGGTCGTCAATTTGAAGTAAGTAAAATGGCTCAGAGGTTTCCAAGGTTTTAATCACCTCTAGGCAGTGCATTTCTCCACATTCTAATTTTAAATTAAAAACAGCTAAAGAAAATCTTACCCCAAAAGTTTTCTGGCCATGGGCTCCCTAAACTTGTTGTGTTATTAGCCATAATATCCACAAAGAAGAGAAGAGAGAAGAAAACCCAGTGTGTCCAGAAGAACTTTGAGTCTGTGTCTTTGTAGTTCGGCAGGAGAAAAATAATTTTCACACAACCTCTCATATACTTGTGTTTGCATGAAAGGAAATAAGTGTTTCATGTTTCCTGCTTTTATACTCAAATTAGCAACTGTTTTTCTTATCTTGGAATTCCACACAGTTCCTGAGACACAAAACAATTTCCTTCTCGTCATTTCCTCAGCTCAGTTGCTAAGTACCCACCTTTCCCCCACCTCCAATCTGCTTTGGGGACATGAGACTCCTTTTCTGTCCTTTCCTCATCTCCTACTGACATGTAGAGGATAATTTCAAACTCTCAGCTACAGCACTTTGGGTTAAATTTGTGTCGGATAAAGAAATATACTGAAAAAAAACAAAACAAAACACAACACTGCCTTCCAGTTACTATATTTATATAGTAAGTTGGGGTGGAGGGGAACTCTTCAGAAATCCATAGTCTGTTCCAAAACAATTAATTTTATCCAATACCTATTTTTTACAATTCTCACTAAAATTCTAATGTCTTTGGCTCTATTTTGCATATTGATTTTGAAAAGGGAATTCTTTTTTTTCTCATAAATACCTCTAAAATATAATCTATATTTAATTTTTTAAATTGGCATGTAAGTATGAGAAAAAAACAGTTTCTATACTGATGGGCCCTATTTATTTATTTATTTATTTATTTTTGATGGGCCCTATTTAAAACGAATTAGGGGAAACCTAAATGTAAACATTTGATTTCAACAGAATGTTAAGCACTCCGTTGTAAGGAGTACAAGGATAACTATGTTTTTCTTCATGATGAAGTGATGACTTTGGTACTGTGTATGACAGTATGAAAATAATTGTACCAACTGGAGAAAAAGTAAGACAGAAAGCAACATCAACAAAGAGAGGAATTATGACAACACTGTGGGTATTCTGGATATCACTATAGTGGAAAGTGGGCTTTGAGAAAGAATTACATGAGACCCCTTGGGAAACATAAGTTAGTTAAAATTTCAAGAGTCTTTGCAAGTTTTACTATTTAGACTGGATTCTCTGAGCATTGGGAAGGCATCGGAAGTGGGAATAACAGTGCCATACCACTTATAATAGCACTAAGCTGTTAAAAATCTGGTTTCCTCCATCTTTGAGCAACTCTAGCATTAACTCTTGTACAATTCTCATTCATCCCAATTGTTATCATAATATGACTTAGTGTGAAGAAATAATCATCTTCATGAAACCTATCATATATTCCTGAGTAGCTCTAGGAAAATCTGAAAAACCACAATATGAAGTTGATCCCATATAAATATTTGCAGTCTTGATTCTCTAAAATTAAGTTGTTTCTGCTCATTTAAAAAATTTTGATATATTTGCATCAACTTTAAATTCATTGGAAATTAAAATATAGCCACCTAAAGGAGAACAGTGGAATGTTATAGAAAATTTAGAGACTCCACTGTGCAAATATGAAAGTCATCATCTCTATAATATTCTTGCTAAGGTTTATTTCCATATAATTGAATAAGTAAGATACTCATTGTTTTGCTTAGGAAAAACAAAAAAAAAAGGGACTCACTGTTTAATAGTTACCTTTACTTTTCAATATTTTTGACAGAATTTATAAAAAACATAAAATTAAAAATTATCTTATTTCTGGAAAAACATAATCAGGATGAAAATATGTTGAAATACTTCTGAATTCTAAATTCTTGTGGGATTTGTCAATCATTAGTTTTTTTAAAGTATTTATTTATTTGATCTTTAGTTACAGCACACAAACTCTTAATTGTGACAGGTGTGATCTACTTCCCTGACCAGGGATTGAACCCGGGTCCCCCTGCATTGGGAGCATGGAGACTCAACCTTAGCCACTGGACCACCAGGTTAAGTCCCTACATTATTTTTAAGTGCACATGTTGTATTATAGGCTAGCTGATTCGATATATACTAATTACAAAAATGGATATATTTTTATAAAGAGTTATACAGAGTGCATTTGATCTAAAACAACAAACCAAATGAGTGGAGCAGATGAGTCTGGTTTGGTGGAAGCGACTTCTGTACGGAAGCTGGGCTCACTCCATCTCAAGGCTGGGATACAGTTTGAGACTTCCTTTCATTGTTTCATGCTTATCTAGATTTTCTTCCAGTTTTCACTTTTGCAGATGTTCAGAAGCCAGTCAAAACTCTGAAGAAATTTATTTTCTAGCACTTTATGGCCTAGGAATATTTTTCTTTTCTGTAAACAGATGTGTGTAACATTTGCTCTTATCTGTGCATATAATTTGCTTGGTAAAAGATTCATATTTTTCTTGGCAGAGATCTACAGAAGTGAATATTTATGTCTATGCCATTTTTAAAATCATGACTTGTAATGACAAAACAGGAAATTGATTTTTATCTATAAAAAAATTGTTAGGTCTTTTCTTCTACTGTTCATTATTTCAGAAGATAGGTCTTTAGATCTGGATTCCCCAGTAGTCATACAACGCATTTGGAGGCTAGTTCTTCCTTATAGAGGTGGCTGAGACTGTAAAGAATGTGCCTGTAATGCAAGAGATGCAGGAGACACAGATTTGATCCCTGGGTGAGGAAGATCCCCTGGGGAAGGAAATGGCACCCCACTCCAGTATTCTTGCCCGGAGAATTTCTTGGACAGAGGAGCCTGGTGGGCTACAGTCCATGGGGTTGCAAAGAGTCAGACATGACTGGGCATACACACATATAATGTTGTATATGTATACACACATACAGTGTTATTAAAAGCACAACAGGCTTAATAACAGGCTTATATTAAATACTTGTTTAATAAGGGAATGAAATAATTCCAAGGAATCTGAAGATGAAAGTGTTACTAAACCAGGCACGTCTGATGTACAGCAGGCCGAATGCTGAGATCTGCAGCACAGAAAAGCTTTTTCCAAGAGGCAGCCAAGCAAGCAGATGGGAAAGCAAACTTCGAATCCATCTTCCCAAAGGTGAGGGGCTCGGGATATTTACAGGCAAAATACAGGGTGGTCAGAGGTTCAGGGGAAGGTGACTGAAGGCAGGAAAAAGTGAAGTAATACTGCTCTCTACAAGTCTATCTACATTACCTGCTTCTTCCTAGGATGCATGTTCAGAAAATAGCAGCATTAACATAACGCGAGGGTGGAGTTTCTGGTCCTCTGATGTTGAAAGGTCATCCATTGGACATTTACATAGGTCCATTTGAATGGTGAGTGGTCTAGATTAACTTGAGCTGAGCTAGAACTAGTTCCAAGTTGCTGAAAAACAACTTAGGCAATCATTAGTATTCTGGCCCACACATTAGAGGTGTTATCTACATGGGACCGTTAAAGGAGTCTTGTGATATACCGTTTAAGAACCTATGTGAAGCTTGGACAGTATACAGTTTGCAGGAACAATTAAAGTGAGCTTGGTTAGTGAAGGTAGGTTATAATTTATTGTTTATTAGACAAGCAAGTTATAGTTTAATGAATCTAATCCTCAGTTTTAAAAGTATTTTGGACATCCCAGTGGAAACCAGAAACAATGAAATAATATCTTCAAGGTTCAAGACAGAAAATAACCAATGTACCCAAGCAACTGATATACTGTGAACCCATTTTTCAAAGATAAAATTAAACTACAGATAGTTTCAGGAAAACAGAAATTGAGTGATTTTATTATTCGAAGAATTACCAAAGAATAAAGATCAGAAAGAAAGAAAATCATTCTAGAGAGCAAATTTGATATAAAAACTGGCAAATATGTGGGTCAACCCAAATGTTTATATTATGAAAATAATAACAATAAGTTCTAAATTATTAAATTATTGGGGTAAAAAATCAAGACAGAACTAAAAGTCTGTAGGAAAATATAGTCTATAAGTTAAAGGTACAAAATGAGCTAAAATATTCAGATGACTTACTTGTCCAAAAAAGGGATAAAGATATTGATGACATAGTCTAAAGGAAAGAAAAAAACTTTTCTTTACCTGAAATGTAGTATGAACTAAGAAAAAATTCAGTTAAAATTGTAAATGTAAAGAAATACTAAAGCACACCCTTTATAATTCCTTTAAAACATTCCCTTTAGAAACAAGATGAATCTGATCACTATCAACATTTGCATTCAGTGTTGGACTGCATAGACTTGCCAGTACCATAAGAAAAAGAGATAAATATATAATGTAAGAGAATTGGAAAGATAGAAATGAAACTATATTTTTGTATAGATTGTATGATTGTCTACATTACCACAAACTAAAAAACCAAAACTTCAAAAGAAAGGAGTTATTAATAGCTATAAAATACAGAAAAGAAAAAAATGCGCAAAATTTATATTTAAAATGATAACATTTATTGAAGAATGTGAAGGAAAGCTTTTAAAATGTGGTAATACAACATATTCATAGATGGGAGTAATCAACGCTCAAAAGATGTCAATTTTTCAACATGCATATATTTTTCAGGTATGTTGTTTTTTAATCCCTTAAAAATTCCTAAGGGCATTCTTTAATAAATTTGGCAAATTTATTCTAAAGTATATATGAAAGACCAAAGGGCTAAAAATCAGCCAAGACACTTAAGAAGAAAAATTAGCTTAGGGGACATATAAAGATATTATGACAGACTTCCTCTGTGGTCCAGTGCTTAAGACTACCTTCCTCCTCCTTCTGCATTACCGGGGGTGTGGGTTTGATCTCTGGTTGGGGAAATAAGATGCCACATGCCACGGGGTGTGACCAGAATGTTAAGTAAATAAATAATAGCTAATAGATTTTTTAAAAGATGTTGTGGCTCATTATAATGTGCTGTATTCAGTACAGTATAATTTTGATTCTGGGGTAGAATGTTGTGGTTGTTCAGTAGCTCAGTCATGTCAGGGTCTTTTCTAATGAGTCAGTTCTTTGCATCAGGTGGCCTAAGTAATGGAGCTTCAGCTTCAGCATCAGTCCTTCCAATGAATATTCAGGGTTGATTTCTTTTAGAATTGACTGGTTTGATCTCCTTGCAGTCCAAGGGACTCTCAAGAGTCTTCTCCAACACCACAATTCAAAAGCATCAGTTCTTACTCATTCATCATTTTTTATGGTCCAACTCACATCCATACAGGGGTAGAACAGCAAACCGATTATGCAGAATAGTCACTCAGTCAGTTCAGATGCTCAGCTGTGTTCGACTCTGCAATCCCATGGACTGCAGCACGCCAGGCTTCCCTGTCCATCACCAACTCCCCCAGCTTGCTCAAACTCATGTCCATTGCATTGGTGTTGCCATCCAACCATCTCATCCTCTTTCATTCCCTTCTCCTCCTACCTTCAGTCTTTTCTAGCATCAAGGTCTTTTCCAATGAGTCAGTTCTTCACATCAGATGGCCAAAGCATTGGAGTTTCAGCTGAGCATCAATCCTTTCGATGAACATTCAGGACTGATTTCCTTTAGGATTGACTGGTTTGATCTCCTTGGTGTCCAAGGGACTCTCAAGAGTCTTCTCCAGCACCACAGTTCAAAAGCATCAGCTCTCCAGTGTTCAGCCTTCCTTATGGCCCAACTCTCACAGCCATGCAGGTGTAGACTAGCAAACCAACTATGCAGAATAGAGAATTCAGAAATGGATCCTTGACGGATGACAGATCTTGGACTGATACAATCATTGTCAATATTGAAGGTCCTACAGCTTAGACATATTTTAATAATAAAACTAATTTAACATGGCATGACTTGCTTTTATTGCAATAATATAGGCTCCTGCCGTTATCAGTTCACTCTCAAGCAATGCTCTCATTCAAAAACTCATTCTAAAACTTTTAGGATTGATGGCAAAAATTTACCTTAAATTTTAGGAACCAATTTCTTTCTTATTAAAACTAAAATTTTTCCTATTCTCCATGGCTCTCTAAACTTACATTTAATATGTTGATATTCAAATTCTCAGTATGTTAGAAACCAGCAAAAAGGGGGAACAAATTATTGCAACATGCAAGTTGGATGACTCTTGAGGGAGTCTCAAAGGAATAAGCACACACACTCACACTCACACATACACATACTCACATACCCATGAATGCATGTAAAACTGGGAACATCTAAATAAGATCAATGGATTGTATTAATGTTAATATCTTGATTATAATGCTCTACCATGGGGAAATACTTGGTTAAGTGTACATGGGGTTCTTTATGATTTCTTACAACTGCGTGTGAGTCTACAACGATCAAAAAAAGAAGGAAAAAGAATTTCCAAACTTTGTGAAAGATTGAAATGAACTATGAAGTGGTTACTAATGAAATAGGACAGAAATACTAGATGAGGCCTCCAGGAATCAAGTCTCTATCTCATGAATCAAGTCTAAAGTCTAACTTCAGAGAATCTTGGGATGCAAAAATGCTTGGTTTGAGTAAAAATACAAGAGATGTGGGAATCAAAATAAGACGATTGACTGTAAATACATTTTGGCAGTTCAATACCAACTTCCCAACAAGTCCCCCAACCTAAGAATAACTGAAAACCAGATAAGCAGGTTCTATCACCTCCCAACTCCTACTTCACCACTATTTACCTACTCCTCCATCCTGCAAAAGGTGATTTTCTTTTCTGAAGTGATTCTATGTAGTTTCTGGGGAAAACTAGAGCACCTAGTCTGGGAGTCTGTGTACCAGAGCAAAGCTGATGAATTCTAGCATTTACAGGATTTCACAGAGCTACAGCCATCTTGTTACCTAAAAACTGGGTTTACCCCTTGGTCAGGCCACAAGACATAACCAAGGCAAAGAGCAGGAGAAGGAAGGATTTTTTACTTCCATCAACTACGAGAACACAGGGGATCTTCCCCAAAGCAGTGTCCCCCTGAACAGAAAAACTGGGGAAATTTTAAGCTAAGGGTACACGTATATTCATGAATAGCCTTGGGCAGTTGACAGAGTTCCAGCTTTAACTGACTGAAGTCCGGAGGGCTAAAGCCAACATCATCCTCCCTTAGATGCTGGCTGTTCTGGTGACGGAGTGCTTCAGACAAATCTTTATCATTGAGACATCCTGGGAGCCTTTACAACTGATTCATTATCTTTGCTTTAGTTACTTCTCTTGTATGCTGCTGCTAAGGCGCTTTAGTCATGTCCAACTCTTGGTGACCCTATGGACTGTTGCTTGCCAGGCTCCTCTGTCCATGGAATTCTCCAGGCAAGAATACTGGAGTGGGTTGCCATTTCCACCTCCAGGGGATACTCTTGACCCAGGGATGGAACCTGGGTCTCCCGAGGTTCCTGCATTACAGGCAGATTCTTCACTGAGTCATTGCCACTGGGGGAATTCAACACTCTTGCATGATAACAGTCATTTGTTTTTGCATTCTTTTGTTCCCTTAAGATCATTAATTACCTGAGATCTGTTCAAGGGCAAGGATTGTGGCCAGGTCAAGGAGGCCATGATTGTTTCTCTTTCTCCAGGGATGCCTTCCCCCTCCCCGCGATGCGATCCTATCTGCTTCTGATTTCCCCATCCACTCTTAGTCAAGCAAAGGCTGTATCTGTAAAGTGGAGATTCTAATATCAAGCATGGATGGTTATGTGCATGCATGCATCAGTCATGTCCAACTCTTTATGATTCCATTGACTGTAGACTGTCAGGCTCCTCTGTCTGGTAGTTCAGGCAAGAATACTGGAGTCGTTTGTCATTTCCTCCTCCAGGGGATATCCCTGAACCAGGGATTAGGATCGAACCAGATCTCCTGTGTCTCCTGCATTGCAGGTGGATTCTTTACCTGCTGAACCATTAAATAAGAGAAAGGATATGAATGTAACTTCAAAAAATGTTGACAGGCTACGCAAAATTTGGTTAGTAAAAGAAAAACCTGTAACTTTACAAAGTATGATATGCCACGTGCACTTGGCAAATAAAAATGCAAGATTTGATTAATAATAATATTGCTAAATCTGTTAATGTAACGAGGGAAATCCTCTCTATTATGCTGAGAGGATTTTAATGCCATAGTAATTTTTACAAAAAGGCTGAGCACTAAAGAATTGATGTTTTCACACTGTGGTGCTGGAGAAGACTCTTGAGAGTCCCTTGGACTGCAAGGAGATCAAGCCAGTCAATCTGAAAGGAAATCAACCCTGAATATTCATTGGAAGGACTGATGCTGGAGCTCCAAAATTTTGGCCACCTGATGCAAAGAGCTAACTCACTGGAAAAGACTCTGATCCTGGGAAAGATTGAAAGTAAAAGAAGGAAACAGCAGAGGATGAGATAGATAGATAATGTCACCAACTCAATGGACACGATCTGAGCAAACTCTGTGAGATAGTGGAGGACAGAAGAGCCTGGTGTGCTGCAGTCCATGGGGTCCCAACAAGTGGATGTGATTTAGTGACCGAACAACAACCACATACTTAAACTTTGTTTGCCCTATAAATTTATTTTACATGAAAATCAGTTGTCTGAGACCAAAAAGGTTTTATAATGGAATACTCAGAAAGCAAGAGAGCTTCAATTTTATCTTTCAAATCATTTCTAATCATAGATTAGAAATTTAATTTTCTCTTGCTTATCATGAATAACAAATGTTTACCTCTTTTGTTTTTTGCCTATTGATTTCTTTCTTTCATTTTTTCCATTCTTTCCTAGGTCTCTGAAGTTGAATTTCCTTATATACTAATTGAAGTGATTATAATATTCATCCTAGAACTGACAAGTGATTTAATGAAAGGCCTTGTTTAAAACATTCAGATCCCAAGGTCAATATATAGTAACTATAATTAGTGCCTGACCTATACAAATTCTACTCTTAACGTCTTATAAAATGACTTGGATTAGAAAATCTCTAAGAAATATTCTAGTTCTTATTTTAGCTAATTTTATGGTGATAATTTCCTAATTATAGTGACTTATTATACTGAGTTCTCATTTTCTGTCAGGCTATTTATCAAGGAGATAAAAAAGTTAAAATGAAACAATAATAGTGGACTTCAAGAGGACTAAAAAGGGTCTTTGCAACCCCATCGGATATAGCCCACCAGATTCCAGGCAAGAACAGTGGAGTGGGTTGACATTTCCTTCTCGAGGGGATTTTAATGACCCAGTGATTGAACCCAGGTCTCCCGAATTACAGGCAGATTCTTTATCATCTGAGCCACCAGGGAAAACTAAAATGAGTCTACTCAATATCTAAATACATATTTAATAGAAATTATTTTATATACAATGACAAAAAAATACATGACTTATAGAAATGGAAAAGGAAAACAATGGTAGTGTCCTTTGGTGAATATTAAATCTTGAACATAATTTACTATTGTTTCTCACATGTGACAGTAGCATGATTTTATAACTTTGAATATAATTTAAAATAAATTTTACTTGAAGATATATACTTACACAAAAAAGGAGAAAGATAGTTTGTGTTATTCTACACGTGGGTAAAACACCTCATTCACATTTACTTGTTTCAAGGGAATTCATCACACATAGAAGCTTATGGCTAACCAGCTTGAATGAATTGTCCAGACATAAAATAATCTCAACAGTGTTCTCTACAAAATGTACTTTTAGGTTATAAATAAAATGTGTCTAAGCTTTGAAATGGTGCTGTTAAATTAACAGAAATATAATACTCTAAATACCTATTATTTTTCCTCTGACATTTGCTTCCAGCACCTTTTCCCCCTATCTTTTATTGGTCATGAAATTTTTGAAAACAAAAAGTGACCTGGAACAGGAGTAGTTGTTTTTAATTTTACTAAAGGCTCATTTCCTCTTACTTGGTTCACACCCTAAAGGGAAGAATTACAGGGGAGGAGACAGTGGAGAAGTGTCCTTGAAAAATCTGTGTGTAATCAGTAGAATTGTATGTCCCTGAAAGTGACTTTTTTTTTTTATTATGCACAGCTTACATTAGTGGACAACAAATGCCTATACATTCAAAGTTCTCAATGCCCAAATACTTTCATTTTGTAACTGAGATTATGTTATACCCTCCCAAGTATAAACTTTTCCTTGAAATAACTCTGGTTTGCTCATTACTATATCCTAAATTGGCCTTTATCAAAATAATTTCAGATGTATTATATATAGGCAATGGATATACTCCCCAAATATTAATTATATAATCTCTTTTTAATAAAACATGGGAGTTCATTATTAAAGGAGCCTTTAGAGGATTACTTTGGGTGAGATAATGATTTATTTTATAATACAAAAGAATCAAACAATGAATACTATTGTAAAAACAAGATGGGTACATGTTATATGGGTCCATATTGCATCTTTATGCAATTTTGTTTTTATGTACTGCAAGCATTTCATTTTGTGTAGTTAGGCAGATATATATATATCTGCATATATATATATATATATATATATATATATATATACACACACACACAGAGATATATGCATCAGGGAAGTCCCCAAGCAGATATATTTTGTGAACAGCATCTTTCAAAAAATGTTTGTAAATACCATCTTACCCCCAATTCATTTTGAGGGTTTTTTTTTTAATGTTTTGATACATAAATTGCATGGCATAGAGATGATATCCACAGTGTAGAGTACATAACCTCAGTCTTTTTGAGTTTTAAATACTAAATGCATGAGTACAAAGCATAAAGAGAGCAAGAGATGATGCCATGGGGTAAAAAAAAAGAGGAAAAAAACCTGCCATGAGTTAGCGGTGTTAAAGAAAACCTTTCCATTACACATTGAAGCTAATTAAGCCTCAATTAAAGACAAAGTGTTAAATTTTTAACATTCATTGTAAAGAAGCTAAGCAAGAGCAAAGATGTATTGTGATGAAATAATATTGTCCTTAGAAATTAAAATTTAAACATAATTTCCACTAATACCCATGACCATGATTATAATCGAAGGCTAATAATTTATTTTGCTCTTCTCACGGTGATTTCAAAGTGGCTCAAAGGAACAGGAAGATCTCAAAGTGGGCAAGCAATGCTGCAAGGCTACTACAAGAGGAAACAGTTGTAGGAGAGCTTATACATCCTATAGCTACTCTACCTAACACGGTCGTCACACTTGGCTATTTAAAACTAAACGTAAATGATTTAAGATTAAACTGTAAATTCAGTTTTTCAGTCATACAAGCCACATTTCTTTGTTTAATTTTTATTTTCATATTGGATTATAATTGATTAACAATGTTGCATGAGTTTCAGATATATAGCAAAGTGATTCAGTTATACACATATGTGTGTCCATTGTTTTTCAAATTACTTCCCCATTTAGGTTAGTACAGAACATTGAGCAGAGTTCCTTGGGTTATACAATAGGTCTTTGTTGGTTATTTCTTTTCAATATAGCTGTGTGTGTATGCTAACCCCAAACTCCTAGTCTATCTACCCTCCAGTCACCCATCCCCCCATTAACTGTAAGTTCGTTATCTAAGTCCATGACTTAGTCTGTTAGTCTGTTTCTGTTTTGTAAGTAAGTTCATTTGTATTCTTTTTTTTTTATTTCACATATAAGCATATGATATGTGTCTTTCTCTATCTTACTTCATTTATCTCATACTTACTTAGTATGATAATCTCCAAGTCCATCCATGTTGCTGGAAATGGCATTATTTCATTCTTTTCAGTGGCTGATGTATACCAGCGGCTGGTATATATGCACCACATCTTTTTTATCCAGTTATCTGTCAATGGACGTTTAGGTTGCTTCCGTGTCTTGGCTATTGTAAACAGCTCTGTAATTAACAATGAGGTGCATGTATCCTTTTGAACTGTTTTTCTCTGGATGTCTGCCCAGACATTACTGGATCATAGGATAGCTTTATTTTTAATTTTTAAAAGAACTTCCATACTGTTCTCCGTAGTGGCCACACCAGTTTGCATTTCCACCAACAGTGTTAGGAAGGTTCCCTTTTCTCGACAAACTCTCCAGCATTAATTGTTTCTAGACTTCTTGATGGTGGCCATTCTGACTGGTGTTTTTTTAATACTGAGCTGTGCACAAACTGTTTGTGAATTTTGGAGATTAATCCCTTGTCAGTTGCACCAGCATACTAGCCACATTTCACGTGCTCAAGCTGTGTGTGGCTAGGAGCTGCCATATCAGACACCATATATATAGATGTCCATCATCACAGAAAGCTTTATTGGACTGTACTACAGTTCAAGGGAAAGTTTCCATGAAATTTGTACTATTTTTAAATGTCTTTGAGGTTATTCAAGTTTTATAAAGAAGTGATGAGATAGAAGTATGCTTCTACCATTTTGGTTCCTACAAAACCTAGTTTTAAAAGATTATATAATCTCATGAGAAGAACACAAAATTTGGTGTCAGATAATTTTGAGTTCTAATATTACCTCTGCTGAGTAATCTTGCATATATTATTGTTAGTGTTTGCAAATTTCTTCCTTTATGTGCACAACATAACCTTACTGAATAAAAAGTTTGTAAATATTAGAAATAATGTATGGAAAGAGATTAAACAGTACCTGACACATCAGTTCAGTTCATTCGCTCAGTCGTGTCCAACTCTTTGCAACTCCATGTAGTGAGTTGCCAGGCCTCCCCATCCATCACCAATTCCCAGAGTTGACTCAAATTCAAGTCCATTGAGTCAGTGATGCCATCCAGCCATCTCATCCTCTGTCGTACCCTTCTCCTCCTGCCTTCAATCTTTCCCAGCATTAGGGTCTTTTCTACTGAGTCAGTTCTTCGCATCAGGTGGTCAAAGCATTGGAGTTTCAGCATCAGCATCAGTTCTTTCAATGAATATTCAGTGAAGAGGAAAAGTTAAAATTTTATATAACTTCCTCCTTCTGTCTCTGTAATTCAGCTTGCCCCTTGCAAAGTCTAGATCATGTAGGTGACGTAGTCTCAGAAAGTGGGGACTTGCAATACTAGGAACTGGAGTTTATCTCACTCACCCTTGTCCTGCTCTTTGTAATCAACTGCCCCTGCAAACTTGCTTAATCATGCCTGTCTGTGTAAAGGCCAGGCATCTCTCCCGCGATCTTGACTGCTGTTCCTGAGCACGCAAAGACCCTTAGTTTAAACCAGCCTGTTAACATCTAGTGTTGCCCACTACAGTCTGCCTATAAAACCCTGTAATCCCTTTGTTCAGGGCTCAGAGCTTGGAGTGTTAACTCCTCAGGGCCCGCCGGCGTACTGAACCTGAGCTCTCCACCTCTCCCAGTGCGTGCTTGGTTTCCAGAGTGCTGGTTTCTGCAACATCAGGACTGATCTCCTCTAGGATGGACTGGTTGGATCTCCTTGCAGTCCAAGGGACTCTCAAGAGTCTTCTCCAACACCACAGTTCAAAAGCATCAATTCTTTGGCGCTCAGCTTTCTTTATAGTCCAAATCTCACATCCATACATGACCACTGGAAAACCATAGCTTTAATTAGACGGACCTTTGTTGGCAAAGTAATGTCTCTGCTTTTTATTTTTATTTTTTTAATGTCTTTTTTTTCTGCTTTTTAATAGGTTGTCTAGGTTGGTCATAAATTTTCTTCCAAGAAGCAAGCATCTTTTAATTTCATGGCTGCAGTCACCATCTGCAGTGATTTTGAAGCCCGAGAAAATAGTCTCTCACTGTTTCCACTGTTTCCACTGTTTTCCCATCTATTTGCCATGAAGTGATGGGACCAGATGCCATGATCTTAGCTTTTTGAATGTTGAGTTTTAAGCCAACTTTTCACTCTCTTCTTTCACTTTCGTCAAGAGGCTCTTTAGTTCTTCTTCACATTCTACCATAAGGGCGGTGTCATCTGCATATCTGAGGTTATTGATATTTCTCCTGGCAATCTTGATTCAAGTTTGAGCTTCTTCCAGCCCAGCGTTTCTCATGATGTACTCTGCATAGAAGTTAAATAAGCAGGGTGACAATATACAGTCTTGATGTACTCCTTTCCCTATTTGGAACCAGTCTGTTGTTCCATGTCCATTTCTAACTGTTGCTTCATGATCTGCTTACAGATTTCTTAGGAGGCAGGTCAGGTGGTCTAGTATTCTCATCTCTTTCAGAATTTTCCAGTTTGTTGTGATCCACACAGTCAAAGGTTTGGCATAGTCAATAAAGCAGAAATAGATGTTCTTCTGGAACTCTCTTGCTTTTTTGACAATCCAGTGTATGCTGGCAATTTGATCTCTGGTTCCTCTGCCTTTTCTAAAACCAGCTTGAACATCTAGAAGTTCACAGTTCACATATTGCTGAAGCCTGGCTTGGAGAATTTTGAGCATCGCTTTACTAGCACGTGAGATGAGTGCAATTGTGTGGTCATTTGAACATTCTTTGACATTGCTTTTCTTAAGGATTGGAATGAAAATTGACCTTTTCCAGTCCTGTGGCCACTGCTGAGTTTTCCAAATTTGCTGGCATATTGAGTTCAGCACTTTCAGCATCATCTTTTAGGATGTGAAATAGCTCAACTGGAATTCCATCACCTCCACTAGCTTTGTTCGTAGTGATGCTTCCTAAGGCCCACTTGACTTCACATTCCAGGATGTCTGGCTCTAGGTGAGTGACCACACCATCATGATTATCTGGGTCATGAAGATCTTTTTTGTATAGCTCTTCTGTGTATTCTTTTTTTTTTTCTTCTGTGTATTCTTGCCACCTCTTCTTAATATTTTCTGCTTCTGCTAGGTCCATACCATTTCTGCCCTTTATTGTGCCCATCTGTTCATTAAATGTTTCCTTGGTATCTCCAATTTTCTTGAAGAGATCTCTAGTCTTTGCCATTCTATTGTTTTCTTCCATTTCTTTGCATTGATAACCGAGGAAGGCTTAGGGACTTAATTATGATAGTTATCATTGTTTTCAATTAAGAATTGGGAACAGAGCAAAGTTGTTAATAGTTATACACAAAAATCATACCTTTGAATAAAGTGTGAGATTTTGTTTGCTAGAAAAAGTGTCTTAAAAGGCCTCAGTTCATATCAGAAGCTTCATACCAAAAATGTTTAGGATCATGGTAATCACAGGATAGGAGGGAAATGACCAAGCTAGGACAGGAAAATATATAAGCACAAAAGAATCAGTGAGTCAGGAAGAGGATAATGAAAATATGAACTGGTATGAAATGGAAAAAGGAGAGAGGGTAAAAGAGAAAGGATACAGAGATACAGGGTAGAAAAGGGAAAAATATTTCCTCTTGGAAATGTACCAGAAAGGAGTGTGAAGCATAATGACATAATCATATAAGGAAGGAAAAATCATCTCTCACTACATGACTGGGAGGAAACAGCTCTTCTATAAAATTATTTTTCTTGTGCTAGAGAGGCAAATATATCTAAAAGATTCAAGAGAAAAAGGGAGGTGGCAAAATTGGTGAAGAATATCTTCTCCTGGTGTCCTTTCAGCCTTCAACAAGTCACTCTAAACTGATGTGTTGCTGTTTTGTAAAAAATAAAATGCATTCGGTAAACTAATTGATATTTAATCCCTCCAGATTCACTATGTAATAGATACAGTGAGTAGTTTAGCTTTGACAACCAAAATGTGCATTCTCTGAGATCCTTCATCAGAAAGAGGCAACACAGAAAAGACACAAGTTCCAATGGCAAGAGGAACATGCATGAAGAATAACACAGTAATGGAGAACAGAATTGTCACAGGTCACTATGGTCACTATCTTTTAAATAGATAATAAACAAATCAAAAAGATAAAATTTCACCACGAGGGAAAGATCTCGGGCATTGTCTGTGTATTATACCATGGGAATAACATTAAGTGCTTGAAATTAAACAGGATTTTGGAAGAGGAAGCAAGTCACCTCTTTCACAGCATACTGGGGCTTAACAGCCAGAAGTAATAGAAATATATTGGATAAAAAAGGAAATAAGGTGAGGAGCTTAGAAAATTGTGAAATAGCCCAGAGGCTTCAGACTCAGGAATCAATTTCCATTTGATTCTAAAAAACCTAAAGACAATAATAAAACCTATAATTATTGTACACATACTGAATACCCAGATTGTATCATAAATAGTGCTAGGTATTGAAGATGCAGTGATGAACAAAACAATCACAATCCCAGCCCTTTGAAACTTAAAAGCAGTCTGTGTCTAAAAGTAGGTAATTCTATGGGAATTCCTTGGTGGCTCAGTGGTCAGGACTTTGGGCTTCCACTGCTGGTGGCCCAGGTTCGATCCTTAGTTGGGGAACTAAGATCCCGTAAAGGAAATTAAGATCCTGCAAGTCAAGTGGCTCAGTCAAAAGAAAAGAAAAACTAAAAACAAGTAATTCTCTTTCAGGTATATTTTACTTTGTTAGCTTAATAAATTCATATATTCATATTGATAAGGTCATTAATTAGGAAAGTCAGCCATGTGAAATTCTATTGTGAAATCTATCCACGATCTGATTAAGTACTACCAATATGACATATATACCTACAAAAACTTATGATGAAAAAATTTTCCTATTCTTAGGTATTTACCCAAAAGTAAAGCAAAAAGCAAGGGAAAAAGGGAAAGATATAACCAACTGAATGCAGAATTCCAGAGAATAGCAGAGAGAGATAAGAAGGCCTTCTTCAGGGAAGAATGTCAAGAATTAGAAGAAAGCTGTTGAATGGAAAAGACTAGAGATCTCTTCAAGAAAACAAGCAGAAGAGATTAAGAAGAGGTGGCAAGAATACACAGAAATACTATACAAAAAAGATCTTAATGACCCGGATAAGATTCTGCAGGCAAGAACACTGGAGTGGGGATCCAGGGGATCTTCCCAACACAGGGATCGAACCCAGGTCTCCTGCATTGTGGGCAGATTCTTTAATGTCTTAGCCACCAGGGAAGCAACAAATTCATATAATAGGCATGGTAATTAGCAATATAAAGGAATAAATTATTGATAAAAGCAACAACATGAATGAACTGTAGAATCACCTGCTTTGTGTGCTTTGTAAAAGAAGCCAGGTACTAAAGGATGCATATCACATGATTCTATTTCTACAAAATTCTGCAAGATGCAAACAAATCTGTAATAACTGAAAGTAAAACAGTGGTTGCCTGGGGAGGGAAAGATGGATTACCAGGGGACACAAGGAGTTTGTAGGGAATAATTAAACTATTTTTTAGCTTGATTATAAAAAATGTATTTACATAGGCATTTGTCAAAAGTGATAAAAATGAACAGTTTAAATATGTGATGTTTATCATATTTGGACAAAGTGTTAAAAAAAATAAGCAATAAAACCAGAAATAAACAACACATAATATATCAAAGTACCCGCCCATGTGGCACTTTGAAGACTCTCTCAAACAATGATTCTTTCAGAGGAAAAAACCTTCATAACTATTACAGAAATTGAGAGAAAAATAGTTTTTACAGAAACAAGTTAATAACAACCAAGGGAGTTAATAAGAGCATGAAGCTTTTTCTCTGAAAACTGGAAACTCAGAGACAATAACTAAGTATTTGTTTTGTGTTTCCTGAATGAACTATATGTCTGGGTAACTCCAATTGAGGAAGCAAAGGCTTTCTTACACAAGAATCCCAGCTATGTTTCTGTCTTTGTGCCAGTACCATACTGTCTTGATGACTGTGGCTTTGTAGTATAGTCTGAAGTCAGGCAGGTTGATAATCAATGGAACAGAATAGAAAGCCCAGAGATAAATCCACGAACCTATGGTCACCTTATCTTCGACAAAGGAGGCAAGGATATACAATGGAAAAAAGACAACCTCTTTAACAAGTGGTGCTGGGAAAACTGGTCAACCACCTGTAAAAGAATGAAACTAGAACACTTTTTAACACCATACACAAAAATAAACTCAAAATGGATTAAAGATCTAAATGTAAGACCAGAAACTATCAAACTCCTAGAGGAGAACATAGGCAAAACACTCTCTGACATAAATCACAGCAGGATCCTCTATGACCCACATCCCAGAATTTTAGAAACAAAAGCAAAAATAAACAAATGGGACCTAATGAAACTTAAAAGCTTTTGCACAACAAAGGAAACTACAAGCAAGGTGAAAAGACAGCCCTCAGATTGGGAGAAAATAATAGCAAACGAAGCAACAGACAAAGGATTAATCTCAAAAATATACAAGCAACTCCTCCAGCTCAACTCCAGAAAAATAAATGATCCAATCAAAAAATGGGCCAAAGAACTAAACAGACATTTCTCCAAGGAAGACATACAGATGACAAAAAAACACATGAAAAGATGCTCAACATCACTCATTATCAGAGAAATGCAAATCAAAACCACAATGAGGTACCGTTACACGCCAGTCAGGATGGCTGCTATCCAAAAGTCTACAAGCAATAAATGCTGGAGAGGGTGTGGAGAAAAGGAAACCCTCTTACACTGTTAGTGGGAATGCAAACTAGTACAGACTCTATGGAAAACAGTGTGGAGATTTCTTAAAAAGCTGGAAATAGAACTGCCATATGACCCAGCAATCCCACTTCTGGGCATACACACCGAGGAAACCAGATCTGAAAGAGACATGTGCACCCCAATGTTCATCGCAGCACTGTTTATAATAGCCAGGACATGGAAGCAACCTAGATGCCCATCAGCAGACGAATGGATGAGGAAGCTGTGGTACATATACACCATGGAATATTACTCAGCCATTAAAAAGAATTCATTTGAATCAGTTCTAATGAGATGGATGAAACTGGAGCCCATTATACAGAGTGAAGTAAGCCAGAAAGATAAAGACCATTACAGTATACTAACACATATATATGGACTTTAGAAAGATGGTAACGACAACCCTATATGCAAAACAGAAAAAGAGACACAGATGTATAGAACAGACTTTTGGACTCTGTGGGAGAAGGCGAGGGTGGGATGTTTCAAGAGAACAGCATCGAAACATGTATATTATCAAGGGTGAAACAGATCACCAGCCCAGGTTGGATGCATGAGACAAGTGCTCGGGCCTGGTGCACTGGGAAGAGCCAAAGGGATCGGGTCGAGAGGGAGGTGGGAGGGGGGACTGGGATGGGGAATACATGTAAATTCATGGCTGAGTCATGTCAATGTATGACAAAACCCACTGCAATATTGTAAAGTAATTAGCCTCCAACTAATAAAAATAAATGGAAAAAAAAAAAAAGAAAAAAAAGAATCCCAGCTATGAAATGTAAAAGAAATGATCACGTTTTGTCATTTTAAAGCACCATTTTGCAATGCTTAGTGAAATAATAAAACTCAATAATGGGTAAACCCATCAAAAGAGAGATTAAAATGAAATATTACTGTAAAAGTATCAGGTTTTGTCATCTGAGCCCACCAATCATTCCCCCCCCCCCCCAGGTTATTAGAATTAGGTTTTATTGGTAAAAGCAGAGAATTATCAAAGCTTAAATACACGAGTGTAATTTTCCATCAAATAAGATGTAGCAGAGGCAGGTTGCCAGAGGTGATAGGACGGCCTTACAGTTTCTGGTGTTTCCAACTTTTCTGTTTTATTATTCTCAGTGCCAGCTGTCTTCCTGAAACTCGCACCAGTCACTTTTAATTTCACAAAAAGGACAGCCAGACATCATGTGTCTCCATAATTGAGGTGATGTCAAGCACACAACAGCACTGATGAAAAATTTGTAACCTGAAAGTGTTCCTGAACTTAATCAAAACTTTGGACCCAATTTCCATTTGCATGAACTACAAAACTACAAAGAAGTAAAGAGATAAATCCGGAATGTCAGGCATTATGCAAGACAATTGACCTAGTTTCAGTAAGAAATCATGGCAGGGGAAACCAAGAGGGAGGAGCAGGGCAATTGCTCCAGATAGAAATCTACTCAAGAAATTCAGTAATTAACGACATCGCGTAGACCATGTTTGAAGCCTGAGTCTAAAAAAGAGAAAAGGAAATCAGCGCAAGCGGCCCAGATTGGATCCCTGTTTGGAAAACTAGATCCCTCGTGCCACAACTAATGATCCCACATGGAGGAACAAACAGCCCACATGCCACAACTAAGACACGCTGCAGTCAAGTAAATAAATAAATTTTTTTTTTTTAATTTTAAGAGATGCACACTAAAGTATGTAAGGATGAAACAATGCAATACCTAAGATTTGCTTTAAAATACTTTATCAAAGTATTTTTAAACATGCTAAAAGTTTGGATAAAGCAAAATCTTGAAGATTGTTAAAATTAGGTGATGAGTATACTGGGAGTTCTCTCTGCTTTTATATTTGAAAATTTTTCATGACAAAATGTATTAAACCGCACATAGAATCTTGTTAATATAACATGAAAAGAAGCATCTGGTTCAAGACAGCAAGTAGCACACTTATTTGCCTCTCATCCATTTGACACTCCAATGAAATTAAAAAATAAAGCATGAAAAAGGAACAACCACAAAATGAGACAGATAATAGAAGACAGTATCTTTAGTATAAGAGAGACTCCAACACATCTCTGGAAGACTGAAGGGTGATGGATGGACTCAAACTGAGTCAGGTTTTATCAGATTTCTCTTTTATGACCTCAGAGTCTATAAGACAACCAATTTCAAAATTCTTTGGGAAAATGACATACAGAAAGAACAAGTTTTTCTTTTTTTTTTTTTTTCCAATTTGTTTCAATTGTTTATTAACGGGGCCGGATTACAAAAATAATCCTGGTAGATACCTTAGTTCATCCTTCTAATAAGCCTGTTGATCTGGTCTTCTCTGTTGCCAGCATCTCCACCTTCTACAAAATGGGTGGTCTTTTTCTTCATTCCACCTCATGGAGAAGACAATTTAAAGGGCCACAGGAAGTTGTTTGCTTCTTTAAAACGTTTTCCAATGGTATAGATCTCATGAATCAGATCCTCCATGCAGATGATTCCGTACTTCCCAAGAGATCGAGCAATCAATGCATTGTCTGCCAGGGCAATTCGCTTTTTGTTGATTTTGCCATAACCACGCTCGTAAATCAATTCATTTACAGACTTCAGATTTGGGTACCCCCATGCAGTGTATGGCTCCACAATTCTCAGCATGTTAACTGATGCCTTGTTGAGCTTCACAGAGGTACCATTGAAGATCTGCCGGAGGCGAAGGAGCTGCAGCACCTTTCCAACCTGTGGGCTCACACCGTTGATACCTCTGATCCTGATGACAAATGCCAATTTGGGTTTCGTGGGTACATAGAAGTTGCCAGCTATTCGTGCCATCCTAGCCATTTGAATTTCAGTTCTGTACATCTGCCTGTATTCCTTGTGGTAATGCTTAGCTTTTTCATAAATAAGCTTCCTCCTTGCCTTTCGAAGCATCTTTTGGGCAAACTTCTTTCTCAGGCGCTTGATCTTAAGCTCAGCGAAATTCTTTCGCTTTTTCTTAAGGGTTTCTGGCACAGCAGGAACCTTCTTTTTCTTCTCTTCTGCACCCTCCATGGTTCCAGCGGGAAAGAGGAGAACAAGTTTCTATAGAAGAAAAATTTAGGTGTATTTGGCAGAAACAGAATTCAAATGGCCAGTGTGTATATTCACAGCCTCTTAATTCATTTTCACACCCAAACCACTTTGCAAACTGAGAGTTTAGACTGAGGAGGTAAATGAGTTCCTTTGAGAAAGGGTCTTATAAATTGGCCACAGATGAAAACTGTGACTCTGCCTCAGATTGCTTCAGAGACTCAAGGCTGTTTAGCAGGATTACTGGAGACAGGGGAATAGCCAGACCTTCTGGAAGCAATCAGATTCTGTCCCAATTTTCGGTGATTGCCAAACACCTAGTCCATTGTCAGGACTCGTGGAGTCTGTGACAGTCTTGTCCATGTCTGTCTTCTAGACTTGGACGGATATATGGTAATTCTCCCTCCTGTGTATGTTCAAGACATTTCCTAATGATATATTTAAACCTACAAATATTATCTCATAGTTATTTTCCTAGCTCTAAAATGTCCAGTGGAAACAGATACGATTAATACCAGATAGATCTCTTAGCTCCCTGATGCATGGAGAAAGCTTCATTCTAAAAGAAAAGGCAGACTGGGAACCCCTAGAATTGAATTGCTTCCCCTTACCCCCACCTTCCTCCAAAAGAGTGAACAATATGCAATGTCACATACCTGAGGAATTGTCGAGGCAAGTGCCTCCATCAGAGACTTGAGAGATGAAAGGCTAGTGATATCCATATTCTCTTTTAACATATGAGCAAAAGCCAGATGGGTTACAGAGAATAACAGTAGATTACAGCAACTTTAGTCAAACAGTGAAACCAATTACAGCTGCATTTCCAGATGTGGTATCTCTGCCGGAGCTGATAAAAAAGCCCTTGGTACTTACCATGAAGTTACTGACCTGGCAATCATTCTTGTTTTCAAGGGAAATTGAAAGCAATTTGCATTTATATGCCAGAGGCCAAAGTATACTTTTTATTACTATTATTTATTTTCCACATATAGGATCTTTGGTTACAGCTTGTGAACTCTTAGTTGCCACATGTAGGATCTAGTTCCCTGACCAGGGATCAAACCTGGGCCCCTGTCTTGGGAGTGTGGAGTTTTAGCCACTACCAGAGAAGTCCCCCAAAGTATACTTTTAATGGATTACATCCTTTGTCCTGCTATCATAATACAGTCCAGGGAAGCATCAATCATTTCAACATTTCAGGAATATCAGGAAGACCTATTACTCTCCTAACATTATTCTAATCTGCCTTGGTGAGCAAGAAGCAGTAAGCAATCTAAATTCCCCAGTAATAGGTACTAATTACACAGAGAAGGCAGATAAATGTTCTTGATGTTCAAGAACCTGCCTCACTGGTAAAGTGTCTAGAAGCCTAGTGACAGGCGGCATGTCAAAACATCTCTTCCAGAGAGAGATGCTGCTGCTTCTAGCCCAGCCCACCATGGGGCAGGTTGTGCAATAGTGAGTCTCCTTGGTTATTTTGCTAAGCTAATGAATGAATTTAACGAGGGTGATGGGAATCTCGTTTCCTGTTGCTGGAGAGATGATTTACACACATGGGGAGATAGGACATGGGGATGAATGTGAGAGTGTTATCAGTGGGTAAGTGGCCTGGGGCAGCTATAACAAAATACCTCAAACTGGGGGCTTAAACAACAGATGTTCATCCTACCCCAGTTGAGAGGATCCCCTGGAGTAGGAAATAGCAACCCCCTCCAGTATTCTTGCCTGGAAAATCCCATGGACAGAGGAGCCTGGAGGGCTCCCATCCATGGGTTGCAGAGTCGGACACGACTGAGTGGCTGACCGCTAGCAGTAGTTCTGGAGAACAGAAGTCTGAGATCAAGGCCAGTGTCTTGCTCGCTCAAGAGGTCCAGGGGAGACTCCTTCCTGCCTCTTCCAGCTTCTGGGGGCTCCCAGCTTGTGGCCTAGGCTTGTGGCCACATCCCTCCAGTCTCCGCCTCCATCTTCACATGGCTTCTCTTCTGTGCCTATGTCTCTCCTCTTCTGAGTGCAGGCTGAGGTTTTTACATCCCCTGTAACTGGGGCTGGAGATGCCATTCTCTGAGCCTCCCCCAAAGAAAACACTTGTTTCTGTGCTCACAGCACCTCTGAGGGGGTGTCATCTCCACATGGTGAGTTTCTCCAGTTCTATGTGGATAGCAGAGGTGTCCCAGCATATAATGAAGTCTTCCATGAAGATAATGCCTAGTATGTCAAAATCAAGAATCAGAATTATAAACACATTGTTTAAAGATATGGAGATAAATACAAATTAAGCATAGCTGTAAGTGTTTCAACTTGATGGTTCTGGGGAGCGAAAAATAAAAGGAAGTAACACTTCAGAGGATTTGAGTTTCTTTTTGTTTTGCTTTAAATAACAAGGGAGGAGATGTGTGCTTTCAGATTGTAGGGTGATTTGGGAGGTTACCTTCAATGGAATCAAATATCCTGGCTGAATCATGTGCAGTATAAGAGTAATTATTTAGATTACTCTTTATAGATGCTTGACACTGCAAATTTTCTTTTAATAACACAATATTCATTTACACATTTAGTTTTTAATTTGCTAAGTGTTAGTAGGTTGGCATATATTTTTGTGCAATTAAGAAAGTTAAAATTACCTGTAAGATTTATTAGCAATGAAAGTGAAAATTAGTCTCACAGTCATGTCCTACCCTTTGCAATCCCAAGGACTGTAGCTTGCCAGGCTCCTCTGTCCATGGGATTCTCCAGGCAAGAATACTGGAGTGGATAGCCTTTCCTTTCTCCAGGGGATCTTCCCAAGCCAGGGATCAAACCTGGGTCTCCTGCATTGCAGGCAGATTGTTTACCAACTGAGCCACCATGGAAGCCTGTTAAGTGAAAGTGAAAGTCGCTCAATCGTGTCTGACTCTTCGCGACCTCATGGACTATACAGTCCATGGAATTCTCCAGGCCAGAATACTGGAGTGGGTAGGCTTTCCCTTCTCCAGGGCATCTTCCCAACCCAGGGACTGAACCCAGGTCTCCCGCATTGTAGGCAGATTCTTTACCAGCTGAGGAACCAGGGAAGTCCAAGAATACAGGAGTGGGTAGCCTATGCCTTCTCCAGAGGATCTTCCCAACCCAGGAATCAAACCCCGGTCTCCTGCACTGCAGGTGGATTCTTCACCAGCTGAGCTACCAGGGAAGCCCTCATTATCAACATGAATTTCTAATTATAAATTCCCATATAATAGAGGTAGAAGTGATTAGACTGCCTTAGAAATGAAGTTGAAGCTTATCTTTTTTTTAATCTTCAGCACCTGACAAACAGTATATAAGCTAAGAAGTAGTTTCATCTGTCTATGTGATCAGTGTTTTCTAAATATAATGAGAAGGTATTTTTACCCAGATGCAGCAGCTTTTTAGTTTTTGTTGCCTTGTTTCCATTTGGGGCAGGGATCTCATTTTTCACTGTATTATCATGATGCTTCTTTCCTAGAGTTGCCTGTAGATTGTTCCATTTTGTGGACTTCAAATAGCAAAGTCAACAGAATTATCAGTCATTTTTTGTAAGAAGAAATTACAGTAGTTTCTAAACTTGTCATATCAAAACCAACATTGCTGTACCTGAACCAGTATTCAGGTCTTATGTCAGACACCGCTGCTACTGCTGCTGCTGAGTTGCTTCAGTCGTGTCCGACTCTGTGCGACCCCATAGACGGCAGCCCACCAGGCTCCCCCGTCCCTGGGATTCTCCAGGCAAGAACGCTGGAGTGGGTTGCCATTTCCTTCTCCAATGCATGACACTGGAGGATAGTTATTCTCTCAAACTGTCTCTGAACCTGGCTATGTGTCCAGATTTGCTAAGTTTATGTAAAATACTAATTTTCATACCTTATCTTAGATCTAGAAAATAAAAATGTAGAAGGCTGTTGGTCCAATAAAATCCCATACTTTTAGTAAGATCCTAAGATTATTCAGATATAATAATATTTGGAAAGCTTTGCTATTATATACATCTCAAAAATGTAGAAAAATACTTTCAAAGAAAATAATTTCCATTGTAATCTCTTTTCTAACAATTTTTCACAAATTTTTCTAAGCTTTTATTCTTATAATATCCTATCTGAGTTCCCTCATTTCAGACTTTGTACTAACCAATTCATGTTTTAGTCAGTATCAGTTTGGAAAATTTAGTCCCAAAAATACAATTTATACTTTGTAATGGAATACTTCTTTATTTGTATTTTGTTTCTCTCCTTTAAAATGATTTCTTTACATGGACACTACAATCACTTTATAAGCAATAGCTTGGACAGAATGATTCTTGAGGGCAGTAACTGAAAGCTAATGAGAAATGACAGCAGAGATGGAAGGGGAGAAGATTAACCAAGAAAATGAGATGAACTTGTAAACAAACAAAGCAATCAAAAGAAACAACTGCAATGCCTGCAAATCTAAGAAGAGGGGCAGAAAAGAGACAGGTAGAAGTGACACGAAGGATTTGTTTCCTGACATTGTCGAGGAAGATTAACCTCATAGAGAATGTCAGAATTTCTGCTGCTATAGTCAATTGGAGGAGATGGAAAGCAGAGAAAGATAATGGGGTAGAGGTGGTTTCTAGAGCAATAACAGAAGAACAAAGTGAAAGAGGAAAATACACGTTTTAATATGAAGAGGCTGTTTTTTTGCTTAAGGACATTATCATTCTCCTTGTCACAGAGCCTCAACACTTGTGATTTATCATTGATTCCCCTCTCTTGGTCTCTATAGCCAATCAATTGCTTAGTCATTGTAGCCTTTATCTATGAAATGACTTTCCTATCCATCTTTTCCTTTCCACTATGATTACTTTGGTTCAGATCCCAATTTCCTCCCCACTTTAGAACTGCAGTGCTGGAGAAGACTCTTGAGAGTCCCTTGGCCAGCAAGGAAGTCAAACTAGTCAATCTTAAAGGAAATCAATCTTGAATACTCATTGGAAGGACTGATGCTGAAGCATCAATATTTTGGCCACTGATGCAAACAGCTGACTCACTGGAAAAAAACCCTGATGTTGGGAAAGATTGAAGGCAGAAGAAGAAATGACAGAGGATGAGATGGTTGGATGGCATCACTGATGCACTGGACATGAACTTGGGCAAACTTTGGGAGATGGTGAGGGACAGAGAAGTCTGACATGCTGCAGTTCATGGGATCATGAAGAGTTGGACACTACTTGAAGACTGAACAAACAGCAGGAAACTTACAATGCTATTCTTCCCTCTGGAAAAGGAAGTGGCAACCCACTCCTATATTCTTGCCTGGAGAATTCCATGGACAGAGGAGCTTGGCAGGCTACAGTCCATGGGGTCGCAAAGAGTCAGACACAACGAAGCATGTAACACATGTTCTTGCCTCTGTTTTCATAATCCTCTATTATGGACTGAATTGTATCTCCCCCAAATTCATATATTGAAGCCCTAAACGATGGGACTATATTTGGAGATATGACCTTTAAAGAAGCAATGAAGGTTAAATGAGGTCCTTACAAGAAGTGGAGGGGCCACCAAGGACAAGTGTGCATGTGAGGACACAGCAAGAAGACAACTGTCTGCAAACCAAAGAAAGAGGTTTCAGCAGAAGCCAACCCTGCGGGCACATTCATCTTAGAAATGTGCTTCTGCTGTTTAAGCCCTGCAGTCTTGGTGTTTTGTTATGGAGACTCAGCAGACTAACCCACCTTCACACTGATAGTTGATAATGGGTTTTTACCTGCAGCACTCATACTGTTACTCCCTTCCTCCCAAAGCGTTAATGGCACCCCATAGGGATTTCTCACCTTGGTTTTCAAAGGCATTCTTCCTGGATTTACCTTTCACCATCCCCTCGTTTCAGTGAAATATCATTCCTCACCATTTATTCACAAGTCAAATAATTTTTTACTGCCACAGCTTTCAAAGTCTGTGCTTCTCTATGCGCAAATGTACTTTTCTCCAACCTCAGTAACAGTTGGGGGTAGGAGGAACCCTACCCAGAAAAGTCCCAGGGAGCCACTTCCATGATAAACCTAATGACTAGACTGCGTGCACCACCAGAAAGTCACGGGAACATCAGCCAACGCAGCACAAGGACAAAAATCCTTCTGTAGTTTATCTCTGACCTTCCAGTCCTGCTAACACTTGAGTCTTCGAGAGCAGTAAGCCTCTGGTTTTTAACTTGCTTGGCTTCCAGTCATGAAATCTACTTTACTCTCCAGCTGGATTTATCCCAACATCAGCCCTGGCTTAGCAGAGACAATACAGAGAGCATTAGTACAAGAACTCAGTATCTAAGCATCACATTGGTTATAATGTTGCTCCAGCTCCAGCCTGGGTTGTCCTAGTGATGTGTTTGATTCTCTGGAACTAGATATCTTTCAGAACCAATGAATTGCGTCCTTGTTTTATGATGATCAAGTTACTGCCCAATACTCAGAGTCCTGTTGATGTTGCTTAGTTGCTCAATCGTGTCTGACTCTTTGCGACCCCGTGAACTGTAGCCCACCAGGCTCCTCTGTCCATGGAATTTTCCAAGCAAGGATACTGGAGTGAGTTGCCATTTCTTTCTCCAACTCAAAGTCTATTGAAACCAAAATGATCACGCCTCCCATTTCTAGGCATCTCTGAAGCCTCTCTGCCTAAGCCTGTGTTGGTCACCTGGTGCAGATCTGCCAATTGCTTTTCCCCAGCCATTCCTGTCTCACCTTAATTCACTCTTGATCTCATCCTGGATTAAGAAACTTGCTATTCCATCTATCCCGATTGGCCCAGAGTTTTGCTTGTTTATTGTTCCAGGAGAATGGCCCGCTTTCCACTTCAGACCAGTGAGAATTCATGATTTTTACAGAATCCTTTGGAAACTTTGGAAACACTCTGCTGGTCTTTAAAAAAAAAGTTATTTATTTTTGGCCATGCTGGGTCTTTGTTGCTCTATGCAGGGCTTTTCTAGCTGCGGTAAGCGGGGCTGGGAGCTACTCTTTATAGCAGGGGCTACTCTGCATTGTGGAGCATGGCCTCTAGGCACGTGGGCTTCTGTAATTGCAGCTCACAGGCTTGGTAGTTGCAGCTCACAGACCCTATAGAGTTCGGGCTCAGTAGTTGTGGGGCAAGGGCTTATTTCTTCCACCACATGTGGCCGCTTCCTGGGCCAGGGATGGGACCCACGTCGCCTTCGCTGGCAGGCAGATTCTCATCCACCGCACCACCAGGAGGTCCCACACTCTGCTGCTTTTTAATGTCCTAATGACTTTTCTCTCATGAGCTCCAGCTGGTCTGTGAACAAATTTCAAAATCTTTCCCTTCAAAATACATGCAGCATCGAATCACCGCTCACCACTCACACTATCACCATGCTGGTGCAGGCGACAACCATCTCTCACCTCTTCTTCTTCAATGGCCTCCTGGTTGGTTTTTCTGCTTTTGCCTTTGATAACACAGTAGCCAGAGTTTTCCTAAAATACAAGTTATATCGTGCTATTGTTAGATTCTGGTGGCTCAGACGGTAAAGAATATGTCTGCAGTGCAGGGAGAATTCCATGGACCGAAGAGGCTGGGGGGCTACAGTCCATGGGGTCACAAAAAGTCAGACATGACTGAGTGACTAACACTTTCACTTTCATTCTTATGCTCAGAACTCTCCAGTGAATTTCCACATTGCTCAGAGTGACAGCAAAATCCCTGAAATGACTAAGCAGGACTAAAGAATCCTCCACTCAATGGAGGCTCAATCCTCCACCACTGCTCACTGTTTCTCTGGCCTCCCCTCCTAGGGCTCTCCCTATCATTCCCTGCACTCCGAAAACTCCAGCTTCCTACCTATCCCTGGAACAGACAGCAAGTTTTAACCCCAGGGCCTTTGCACTTGCTCTCTGCTCTCCTTGGCATGCTTTTCCCAGGTATGCAGTCACTTTTTGATTCGCTTCCTTCAGGACTTTTCTTACAAGTTACACTTTTAGAGCTCTCTTTCCTGACCGGCCTAACTAAAATTTCAGCCATTTATTGAGTACTATTTTTATCTTTTCTATTTCATATTTTTCTCCATCATGTCTAACATTATCCAACACTGCATATATTTGTGTGCATATTTTTTTTGTCTCCTCTCCCACCTAGAAGATAACTGTATGAAAGAAAAAATGCTTTCTGTTTTGTTCACTGCTCTAATCAGCACAAGGAACATTGCCTGGCCTGTACAGAGTAGGAACTTAGTAAATATTGAATGAATGAATGATCTGGGCCCTAACTCTGCTTATCTTTCTACGTTTTGAGTCCTGCCTTTTCTGATCTTGCCTCTCATTCTCTGCTTTTGTCCCTGTTGTGCCACATGAAGCCTAGAAAGAAATCTGAGGGCCCTGCTATGCATTGCAATGCCTTGGCCATCTGAATTTCTCATAGCCAATCTAGACAGAGATGGAAATATAACAACTGTCACAATAATAGTCACCCTGGGACACCTTGCAGCTCTGCCTGGAAAGGAAAATTAAATTTATATCCATTTGTAGGCCCTGTTTTTTGCCAGGTTTATCTTAGACCATAGGCAAAGGAATCACAAAACTGTGCTCAAAAAAAATTCAGGGGCAAAAACTTTGGGATTTAACAGATTCTACTGTCAAAAGTTCTTCCTCTGTTTAATCTAAATATTTCATGCTAAAAGTAAATTCATTTCCTCTTTTTTTATGTTCACAAAAGATAGGTAATAGGAGGTCTCTCTCATCCACAGGATAATCTTTCATGCGCCAAATATCTTTGTCTAAGAAACTTTCCTAGAAGTCATGCAATATGTCTCATCAATTGGCTAATATTCTTTCTGTAGTTGTTGATACTATGATGACAGTGGGGGGGAATGTCGCTCAGTTGTGTCCTACTCTTTGTGACCCCATGAATTATATAGTCCATGGAATTCTCCAGGCCAGAATACTGGATTGGGTAGCCTTTCTCTTCTCCAGGGGATCTTCCCAACCCAGGGATCGAACCCAGTCTCCCTCATTGCGGGCAGATTCTTAACCAGCTGAGCCACAAGGAAAGCCCATGATGACAATAAATGCAATTAATTAGGAAAAGTAGTTGGTCAACACCTCAATTGGGGTAAGAGAATACTCCTAGACATATAATGTGCTACTGTAAGTATTTTAAAGAAGTTTGTCTCTTTGGGAGAATACAGGTGCTTCCCTGAATATCTTAGGAGTCCATAGTTAGACTAGTCAGTAAGATACTTTTGATCTGTAGGGAACATTGGCTGGTTGTCTCCCCAGGATTTATTATTCCCTCCCTCCGTCCTCAAAGTTCCCAAATTTTGACTCCAATACTGTGCAGAGTATAAGCCATTTGCCCTCCCAGCTCTGTTCTCTGCCCCTTTCCACACGTGCCCTGCCCCAGAGGGCTGACCAGCATGAGCCACATCAACAGGGCCTCTGCGCCCTCAGGGCTGGTCTGGTTTGGACAACGGGAAGCCCCAGTAGAAACAGGAAAAGACAAGAATATTGGAGCCTTAGTCCCCCTCGCTCCCTCTCAACCTCCTCTGAAGTTGCGTGTGTTCCTAACAGCTCACTGCTCCTTTCAACACGCCGTCTTCCACACGATCCTCCTTCCAGGTTCCCTCCCCTCTTCCTTTGGCCTCAGGGTCAGTACTGACTCTGTGGATGCTCTCTCCAAGTTTCTAGGCTGGGTTTTACGGTTCTACTGCACAACTTCATTACCTAGTCTTTTGAATTGAAAACAAAAACCAATACATCTCACCTATAAATTATCCTAATCTAATGTGTGACTTCTGATCCTTGTGGGACTCTGACAAATACAGATATCTACAGTTCGTTCATGTAGACCACTGACTTTGGGAAAACTATTTTGTCACGTTTAATACCCAGTATGGGTCCTGGTTGGCGAAATGAGAACATTTTATTCTTCTTGGCCACAGAAGTTGGTTGGGATGAGACTGTGAGGCATATAACCTAAGCTGGCCCATTTATGGTGGGTTTTAGAAACTTCGCCTCAAACGTTTAGACATAAGTGTGTTATTTTCCAGTGGGTGAACCAAGACGTGTGTAGTCCAATATTTCATTAGAGTTAGTCTACAACCCTCAGGGGAATCAGCCTTAGGGTGAAGCCAACACGTGGGCAGCAGAACAGAGAGGAAAAGAAACCAAATCCTTGGTGGAAACTTTGGGTGAATCCTGAAACCTATTTTTCAGACTTTCATGAGCTAATAAATCTTCTTTATGGGTTTTGTCCATTTCAGTTGGGTTTTCTGCTGCTTGCATCATAATGTGAAGCATGATCACATGGAGACTTGATTTCGATGATTTCTCACAAACTTTTCAATTGGAAATTGGCGTGGATTGTGAAATAAACCAGGAAGAAGAAATTCACAAGTAATTCTCTCTGTTCCTTTCTCTAAGGCTCCTTGAAGTATTTCCAAGAAGCCAATAAAACTGTGTGTACCAGTGAGCTCATTCAGCCATTCTGGAACACTCTTTGTAGGAATCCAATTAAGAAGTTCTTCAATCCACATGATCTTCCCCCATTGCAAACCCATCTACACCCTGATGTCATTACTGGCACAGTTATCTTGTAAACAAAAGCTCCATTCAAAACAGTGCTTAGGAAAGTCACTATCAAAAGTGAGGAAGAATGGGGCAGCCTATGAAATTATTTTTTAAAGTATCCAGAAAACGTTAATACTTTTTTGAAAAAGAAAGGAATAAGGACAAAAATAGATGATCTTAATATAAGACATGTGGGGGGACTTCCCTCATAACTCAGTCGGTAAAGAATCTGCCTGCAGTGTAGGAGATCCGGGTTCAATTCCTGGGTCAGGAAGACCCCCTGGAGAAGGAAATGGCAACCCACTCCTGTATTCTTGCCTGGAAAATCCCATGGACAGAGGGGCCTGGCGGGCTACAGTCCATGGGATCACAAGAGTCAGACATGACTTAGCAACTAAACCATCACAATATAAGACAAAGAACAAAGAAAAGACTCCAACATGCCTAGACTTTGACGCACACCCAAGGGAAATATGAAAAAAGCACAAAATTGAAGTGAATTTATCATGGGATTTCAGAGATGTCGACTCATCAGGAGTGATGGCAGGCATAAAACTATATATCCAAAATAGAGTACAGTGACTGAAGTGCTTTGGAGTAGCACTTTTTGTTCTACTCCAAAAAAGAAAAGAGAAGATAGAATGAAGAGATGAAAAGTAAGAAAATCAACATTTGAAAATGGGGTTGACCTGTGCTGATGGCCCAGTGAGGACCTAGATACCCTGGAGGTTTGGGTAACAATTTTCCAAATGTAAATTGTTAATATTGTAACAGTGTAATTGATGACTTGTAGAATGTTACCATGTATAGTGAGATTGATATATTATTCATTTATTTATTCAGCAAATACTTATTGAGCTACCTTTTATTCATCTGTTTTAAAAGCTGGGAGTATAAGAGTTAACAGAGAAAATATCTGCCTTTGTAGCAGTTAGACAGAAAAACTGGATAAGTAAGGGAATATACACACAATGTTGATGTTAAGTGCTGGAAGAAAAAAATAAAGTGGAAAGAAGGGTAGAAAGTTCAAGGTAGAGTGATGAATATTTAAATCTTACATAGAAAAGAAGTGACTGGTAAACCTGATAAGGTAGGTAACTCACAGCAAGTGGGAGGAGAGAAATGGCCAACAGTGAGTACAGCCAACCCTTGAAAATAAGGAAATAGGTAGTATTCAGAGTTCAGATGATAATCAAGAGAGGCTTTTTATTTTTGCTTTTTTTAGCATGAGATAAATAGCAGCAGGTTTCCATACTGATGAGAAAGAACAGGTAAAAAGAAAAAAATAAACAATTCTTGGAAGAGAGGAAAAGTATTGTTGGCAAGAAGGATGGATTGAGTATGTAAGTGGAGGAACTGCATTATCTAGGAGCTTGAAGAACTCTTGTGTAACAATAGCAGACAAGTTTGAATATTATATACGTCACTGATGGAAAGAGTGCAGATGTCAGTGGAAGCTTATGGAAATTCTCTGGATTGCTTAAGATGTTCAAGAGAAATAAAAAGAAAGGTTGACAGTTGAAAACTTAGATGTGGGAAAGACTGTTGGAAGTTTGTGGAAATGGAAAATGTATGAAATTTGTATAGTCAAGTAGGAGAATGCATTGATCAGAGAAGCAGAGTATTCAGGGGTATGTGGTTCCGTGGTCATAAATGCAAAGGACAGTTAGTATGATTGGATTTTTCTTCAGCCATACTCAGCATTCTGAGTGCTGGTACTAAACAGGCAGAGGTGCGTGGTTTAGCCAAGTGAGTAGGAGAAAGTGAGAGGAAAGGTAGTTAAGGATAAATGCAAGGAAAATAAGAAATTGAAATAATTTTAAGAGGGTTAAACATAGAAGGGGTGGTGGACAATGAAAAAAAATGATAGGATCAATAGTCAGAAGCTACCACATATGACTAATATGGGCTATGTATATATACCTAGGGATACCCCTTCTAACTGGATGCTATTCATATTTGAAATATTATTTGTATATTTATTTTAATAATTATCTGGCAGATGGTACTAAAATGTCTTGCTTTTTTCAAAAAGTGTCTTTTACAGATGTACACAACAGACTTTTAGACTCTACGTGAGAAGGTGAGGGTGGGATGTTCAGAGAGAACAGCATTGAAACAAGTATACTATCAAGGGTGAAGCAGATCACCAACCCAGGTTGGATGCATGAGACAAGTGATCAGGGATGGTGCACTGGGAAGACCCAGAGGAATGGGATGGGGAGGGAGGTGGGAGGGGGGGATCGGGATGGGGAACACATGTAAATCCATGGCTGATTCATGTCAATGTATGGCAAAAACCACTACAATGTTGTAAAGTAATTAGCCTCCAGCTAATAGAAATAAATGGAAAAAAAAGGAAAAAAAGTGTCTTTTATGACATTTGTCATTTTCTTAATTTTTCAAGCAATATATTTTCATTTCTGATAACTGCATGCTAAGTTGCTTCACATCAACACTTTGTGACCCTATGGACTGTAGCCCAGCAGGCTCCACTGTCCATGGGATTCTCCAGGCAAGAATACTGGAGTGGGTTGCCATGTCTTCCTCCAGGAGATCTTCCTGACCCAGGGATCAAACCCGTGTCTCTTACGTCCTGCATTGACACGCATGTTCTTTATCAATAGCGCCACCTGGGAAGCCCTTTGATAACTAAAAACACATACAAAATAGAGTGGAAAAAAAATAGCAATCACCCATAATCCCTACTCCCCACATATAACCATAATTGGCCTTTTGATTCATTGCTTCCCAGTGTTCACATATTTATTCACTTACTTTTAACTTAGGTTGATTTTTACTCTTGGCTGCACTGGGTGCCTTTGGCTACGTGTACACTTTCTCTAGTTGCGGCGAGCAGGGGCGGCTCTCTAGTCGCGGGGTTCGGCTTCTCATTGTGGCGGCTTCTCTGGTTGCAGAGCACAGGCTCTAGGGCGTGGGGACTCAGTCGTGTGCTGCATGGACTTACTTGCCCTGCGGCACGTGGACTCTTCTCGGAACAGGGATCGAACCCATGTCCCCTGCATTGGCAGGCTGATTCCTAGCCACTGAACCAGGAGGGAAGTCATACATATGTTTAAAAAATTGAAATAAAATTGATCTACAGCACTAGGTTAGTTCCAGGTACACAGCATAATGATTCGATATTTCTATGCATTTCAAAATGATCACCTCGATATGTTTAGTTACCCTATATCCCCCCACAAAGATATTACACTAAAATTGACTATATGCCTCATGCTGTACATCTCATCCTTGTGACTCATTGATTTTGTAGCTGGAAGTCTGTACCTCTTAATCTCCTTCACCTATTTTCACTCATCCTCCTACCTCCCCTTCCTCTAGCAACCACTTGTTTGTTCCCTGTGAGTCCACTCTGTTTTGCTATGTTTATTTCTTTGTTTCTGTTTTTTAGATTCTGCATATAAGTGAAATCATACAGTATTTGTTTTTCTTTGTCTGACTTATTTCACTTAGCATAATACCTTCTAGGTCCATTCATGTTGTTTCTAATGGCAGGATTTGTTTCTTTTCTATGACTGAATAATTGTGTGTGTATGTATTTTATATTTACACATACATATTTATATATTTATCTATCCACGGACACTTAGGTTGCTTCCATATCTTGGTTATTGTAAATCACACTGCAAATATCTTCTCTCAATCAATAGACAACTTTTTTGCTTTGTTGATAGTTTCCTTCACTGTACAAATGCTTTTTAGTTTGATGCAGACCCATTTGTTTATTTTTGCTTCTGTTTCTCTTGCCTGAGGAGAGGTATCTCTGAAAATATTATGAAAGCCAATGTCAAAGAGCTTACTGCTTCTTTTTCTTTTAGGAGTTTTATGGTTTTGGGTCTTACATTTAAGTCTTCAATCCATTTTGAATTTATTTTTGTATATGGTGTGCAAATAGTATTCTAGTTTGATTCTTTGGCATGGAACTGGTTCTAACAGTTTTTTGGTGGTTTCTTTAGGATTTTCTATCTGTAGTATCATGTCAGCTGCAAACAGTAATGGTTTTACCTCTTAAAAAATGGCCTGTTACAACAGTCTGCAAAAGAATGAACTGAAACATCTTGAGGAAAGCTCCCTCTCTAATACAAAATCATCATAAGGGCTGGCAGTGGCCTTATCAGGGGCTATTAAGTCCCATTTGGCTGAGGAATTACTGGATTTGAAGCAAAAGAATAAATGGGCTGGAAACAAAAGAGGAAGCAGTCAGCGAGTGGAGTGTTAACACTCAGATTATCAGTATCAAATGATTGCTATTATTGATAATGACAAAACCAAGGCCATGATCATGGGAGTGTATGGCTAAAGCAGGAGAGAGACAACACTGATCTAAGAACAGCTCTTGAAGGAAGAATGGGGAGAAAGTGACAAGATTACACTGGGTAGATGTCATCTTAAAATTCGTCAGATATGCTATTTTTTGTGTTCTTTTAAAAAACAGTCTTAAAATTGTAGCTCTTGAAAGTCTAAAATACTATCAATATGAGAGTTAACAGATTTAAAAGACTCAATATTTTAAACTGGAGTTTCTATGAAGTTATAATTTAAATACAAGTTTGCTTTTCTCTCCAAGTCTGTGTTTGTGCTGAATACTGTTTGTTGGAAAACAATCTTCGCTATCCATTCTATGCACTCTCCCTGCATCTCAGAGGTTGGAAGTCCGGGGATTACATTTCCCAGGCTCTTTCCTGGGGAAGAGAGGAGTGGATGAAACATACATTCTGCCAGTGCTCTCACAGGAGACTTGGAAGGCAAAGGGAAGGTGGAGAAATTGGCGGTCCAGCAGCTAAGACAGTAGTTCTGCAGTGATTGACATCCAGCTCCATCACCAGGAGGCAGAGCAGCGGCCGCTGATGCGGCTAGCCGTTTGTTGCAGGACCTTGACCTCCAGGTGGCAGCAGTGAGTCACCGAGGTCTGAATGGCGCCTGCAATGGAAGGTGCAATGAAAGACGAAGGAAGAAGGCAATGGCAAGCCGCTCCAGTACTCTTGCCTGGAAAATTCTATGGACAGAGGAGCCTGGGGGGCTACCGTCCATGGGATCACAAAGAGTCAGACACGACTGAGCAACTTCACCTCACCCAGCCTTAGCAAAAATTTTGAACAACTAAATCCCTGTTTCAAAACCTCAAGCTGCTTTGACTTCTCTTTAGTGAATCTCGGCTGATACACTATTTCATGCCATGCCATGCTCCAGACCTTCAAAGGTTAGTTTGACTAACTGGTTAGTTGACCTGCCTGGGTTCACATACAGGGATGAAGGACCATATGATTCCACTGCACAAAAGAATTCTAAAGAGACATCACAAGGAGTGGGGAAGAAATTAACACTGGAAATTAAGGGCCTACTGAAGATAAGAATTTGGAGATCAATTTGGCTACTGTTGAGGAATCTTACAGTAGGAAAGAGAACTATGGGATGTGTCAGCTACTTCTGACAATGAAGACCATAAAGAAAAGAAAAAGAGAAGTTTAGAAACTTTACAGTTGTAGATCAAGGCATGGTCAGAGGCCAGGTAGCTTCTAGAACTCTTACCCTTGCAGTTATTACAATGCTGGAAGAGTGAAAAATCAGACAGACCTAAATTTGCTGCAGCTTGAAAATTTACAATGTAAAGTGAGTTCAAAGCCTTGCTAGGCCTCTCAAGTGAAAGTGAAGGCCCTTGTTGAAAACTGCAAAAGGGACATTTTGGCAGATTTGGTTGAATCCTAGTTCTTTGGTCCCCAAACCCTCCTGAGCTTTCCTTCAGGTGAATCCCTTCCCCCTTCCCCGTCTGCCCTTCCCCTCTTCTTAGCAGACTGTAGTGATTCCCCAGAGGCAATTACCATTAAGAGGCTGCCTAACCCAAGCAGACCATTACTGACCGCATCAAGACAAGCAAAGCCCTTTTACCTTTAAGAAGCAAGAGCCGTTTTGTTTACTGTTTCCCTGCACTATGCATAAAAGTTTGTTTTGAAGGGACTTAAGACTAACGGAAGCAGGTGGAAGAAGAGGCCTGCTTATTGAATTTCACTTGTGCACATCTCTGAAAGATGTACCTCTGGTAAGACCCTGGGTTGCTGCTTTCAATAAATTGACAACATATTTAATTGTGGTAAATCTTTGCCATGGTACTAACACAATTACATAAAAGGGAAAGGATAGCCATGTAAGGGATTCACTGTTGACTTCATTTGGCCATTCGGGTTTATTTTACAAATACAGGGAACACAGTGATGCAGCCACTGGGATAACTCTGAACTGAAACCAGTTGGCACTTTTTTGCTGTTATTTTCCACCTCCTATTAATGCAGGGAAGAGGTATTGGGGGCCCTGCTGCCATGATGCTTAGGAATAGGATTCTGTGTAAACTTAGAGGGTCTGAAGAATAGACAGATGAGGAGGACAGACCTTGAGCTCCATGGAGGAGGAAATCAAGTTGCTACCCAGACTGCTGTCTCTCAGCCTGTGATGGCCCCATGGGTTCTATTTTGCTGCTCTCAGAAACTGGTGTTCTAGCTGCAATCAGTCCAGTCAGCCTGCTGCAAAGTGAAGTAGAGTCGGTATTTCCTTTATTTGCCAACTTTAGAAACATCTAGAATCATGGCAATAATAACTATAAAAATGGCATTAACTATATTGCACTTCCTGATCGCACCAGGCTCTGAACTATGAAATTTTGCCAATATTAGCTTGTTTACTCCCCACAATAACCCTGTGAGATATGCTGTTATAATCCTGGTTATGGCTTTGTAAAATCTGAGCTTGTGAGAGGTTAAATTACTAGCTAAAATTCACACAGGTAGTTAATGATGAAGTTGAGACTCAAGCTCAGGACTTTCTTGTTTCAAAATCCAAAACTTTATACTATTATGATTTCCTTCTGCCACACACTACCTTATGTCTCACACACTTTTTATCTATTAAACATCCCTTGAACCCACGCACTTTCCCCACCACCATCACCGTAATGATGAGGGCTATGATCTTTCTAAAAGATTATTGTACAGCTTCCTAACTTGTCCACCTTTATGCATTTTGGCCCCACTTCTAATCTGTTTTCCATATTGTAGCCTTAAGCCTCAAGACTTAAGTGTTATCACATTGCAACACTTAGAACACTGGAAAGACATCCCCTACTGATCCATCTCTTCGGGCTGGTTTTTTAAGACCTCCACAATCTGCCCTTCACTTTGTTTTGAGTCTCAAGGGGCCCATTTTCCCCTGAAGCTCCTGTTCCCTCCCTTGCTTCTCTTCTGCAGTCCCATGGGTTTTCACTTCTTCAAAAGCACCATGTGCTTTTCTTCCATGGATCCTTTGCCCTGGAGTATTATTCCAGACCCCAGTCTATCTGCCTTCCTCTAAGTTCATGTGTCTTTTCCTGCAGCTCACAGTTCAAAAGTCACTTCCTTAGCAAGGTCTTTCTGATCTTTAAACTAAATTGATTCCTTTCCTTGGAGGCTCTCAAAGTATTTGCCTTCTCTTGGAAGCTGGGGTTTTATAGTTATTTGCATGGTTTTTTGATGAATATCTCTTCCTGATTATACTGGAAGCTCAGTGAAGGCAGGAACCGGGTTTGGTTTTATTTACCATTGTGGGTCCAACAGTTAGGACAATATTCGGAACATGGCAGGTGTTTGAACAATATAGTCGAATAATGAAGCTACGACACACTTCCCTGGGGTTTATGAAAAAAGACAAGCCTTTCCCAAAAGTCGATAATGTGCTTAGTCCTTCGGTGGAAGATAAAAATGAGCTGAGAGTGGACATTCAGTTCATCAGGCTACTAATGCCAGCCAGAAAGCCCTAGGCTCCTGCCGGTCTGCTCCTGGGAGAAGAGCAGCTAAGTCTAGGGAGGGAGTTTCAGTTGGTGAGTGAGTTGGTCAGATGAAAGCACAGACTGGAAGGAGGAGCTCAGCTACCCTCTCATCCTCTCCTCCTGAGTAACAGGCCTGCAGCTTGGATCTCAGTCCAGTCATATGCAGGCAGAGGGTGGTAACTGCATGATTAGGCTACGGTGGGTCATCTCACAAGGTGTTCTGGGCAGCCAGGCGGAGTGTCACCCTGAAGCAGAGGATATGTTCAGAGTGACCCCCAACACCACCCCCTCCAGGCCCCACTCCCTGCGCAACCAGTTTCTGCAATTAGAGATTCATTCGTTGGTCTCTAAATATGTAAACACAAGCAGAGACAGCACATCAGGTTAACGCATTAGATTCACTTCAGATATTATTATTTTGTTAGAATCCAGAAAGAAAAGACTTTGAAGGAAATGCAAAGCTAGACTGGAGTGTTGACAGCGAGCTAGGGAAAGGCAGCAGGCAAAGAAAAACTTCCTCCACTGAAAAGTTCCAGCCTCCCATTCTGCAAGCATAGGTAATGGGAAAAACTATTTGTTCAGATAGAATATTCGAGAGAGTAATTATTATTTTTAAGATTCTTGCAACATAGCTGTATTTATTTGAGTTGCTCACAGTCCTGTCGGACCTAGGCTTCCTTGTTGGTGAAGAGAGGTTGTGTTTGACTTTGCTTGGAGACCATAAAACCACAACAAAATAAATTCTTCAGGAGGCTACCCGGCAACCCCAGGATCTGCTCTGCACCTTGAGAAGGACTTGTGATGACAGACTCGCCGAGAGCGCGAGGGAAGAACCTGAAAGCAGCTCTCCAGCGTCATCTTGACGAAAAACCAAGAAGAAATATCATTAAGAGGTCGGGTGTCTCCTCAGGAAATCGAAGCTTTATAAACCACAAGAACAAAAGCCCGTATAGTCTGACCCGTCTCCCTAAAACTGCATGCTACGGAAGAGGTCAGCCGTTAGGCTCTTTTTCGAAAGTTGATTGAAAAGGAGCCAGAGAAATGTCCTCAGTGAACCGCATCACTTCCTTCCTGGGACCATCAGCGAACCTCCCCAGCCTTTCAAGACAGGTTCTGCCCTGAAAGGTCAGCCGTGCGGTGGAAATCCCAGGCAAAAGTTAGCAGCCGGGGCAGAGCATCTCCTTCCCGGCGCTCTCGGCCATTTCTTTCCTCCTCGACCCCCGGGGAGGTGGACGGGGTGGAAAGGCTCCCGGAGAAAGAGAGCCGCGGAAAGCCTTTGCCTCTGCAGCAAGACGCTGGAGGCGGCCGGCGCATCTCCAGGAGGTAAGGGAAACCGGCGAGAGAGCCTGGGCGCCCGCCCCCAGCGGTGCCGGGGACCGGCGCATCCCGGGCTCCCGGCGCGGGCGCGGGGCGCGGGGAGGGGCGTGGCGGCGCACGGGCCGCGTCGGGAACCTGCCCGCGGGATGAACCCTCCTCCCCGACCTTCCCTAGCCGAACCCCAGTGCGGGGGGGTGCGGGGGGGTGGCGGGTCGTGGAGAGAGGCCTGAACCCCCCTCCTCCTCGGGTGCACCCGGAAGGAGGACCCGCTCGCCGAGGGAGGGCAGAGTCGCCGAGCGGCTGGGCGCAGGAGTGAGTGAGTGTGCCAGCGGCCCGGGAGCGCGGCGGCGGCGGCGGCCGATCCGCCACCGGCCGCGGAGGCGGCCCCCGGCGTGCTGTCCTCGGTCACCGGGGTCGCCCTGCGCCCCGCAAAGCCCCGCAGCCGCGCGCCCCGGCTCCCGCCACCGCCGTCGGCCCCCAGCGCGCCCCGCCGCCGCGGGTTCGCTCGCGGCGCTGCCCGGCACCTGGACGAGCGCGAGAGACAGCGACGGTAAGAGAGAGGCTTTGGGTGCCAGCCGAACACATTGCAGAAGGATTGTAAGCAAGTTTGAACTCGCAGGCTCGGATCGTACGTGCTTAACGGGAGGGAGAAGGTGGTGATGGTGGCGGTGGTGTGTGTACGTGTGTGGTACTCAGGGAGACACGGAGATGGGGGGCGTCCTGCCGGCATCTCCTACGTAGATACCCCTATTAATATCCACCCCCCTTCCCGACTTGACATTTCGGCTTGTGGCACTTCTCCTGGGGTCCAGCGATGCAGAAGCAAAAGGCAGCCGCCCTCTTGTAGAGATCGGGGCTGCTGCTACTATCGGATGGGAGATGTAGGGCGTTGAACAAATTCCAGGAGCCTCCCTTCCTCCACTGACTATTTTAGGAAGGGCTGGGGGAGGGGACTTGGGTAGCGCAGCCCCGGGGGCTTGAAGCACGGAGGAGGCCGGGGCTTCAGACTACTCCAGCTGTCGCCTGCGAAGGCAGGCAGGCGGAGCCTACGCTAGAGGGCAAGATAACTTTCATCTCCCTTCCAGAAAGACACGTTTCAGACAGATTGTTTTTGCATCACTGCCAGAGGGAGTTCTGTGAAATGGTGGTTCACCAAGCGGCAGGTGTATGGCAAAGGGCAGGAAAACAATGTAAAATAAAGCAGCTATTAGCCATCAGGAAGAGAAAGCCGGTTGGGAAACGGGGTTTGGAGGGCTGTCTGGGATAACAGATCTGAAAGGCTTCAAGTTCAGGCCCTTTTTCATAAATAGAGTCAGGTTCAGCAGGGGTGCGGGGTTGGGGGGTGGACTGGAGGGGTGAGAGCGGACGGAGGACGGGGGAGACACCAGCTGTGAGGTTTAGCGTCCTATAATGTTCTTTTCTGAGCTTCTCCGTTGAGGGGGGGGGGGGGTTAGAAAACCTGTATGCATCTGAATTTTTTCTCTGCATGTTAAGAAAGTTCAAAATGAATGATTTTTTCCCCCTCCCTCTTCCTTAATGCTTGTCTATTTTTGTCTTCATCTGAGATCCACTTTTCCAAAGAAAGCATTTGTATTCAGGAGCCAGACTTGTGCAAAAGAAAATATGATAATTTTTGACTAAGCAAAGGTTGTTAATATGACCCCCATCTGTATAAAATGCTGACTTAACCATGAGTCATGAGAATTGTTCTTGGAGAGGCTTGCTGTTCTCCATGAGGAAGAAGATTAATAGGATGGATAAAAAGTTCCTGACATCACCAGAAAGGTGTCATAAAACAACATTGCTATTTTGCCTTGCATTTTTGAGTCTGTTTATTACTCTGTGGCAAATTGAGAACAAAAGTGCCCAATCAATGCTGACTGAATATATTTATTTCACACTGAAGATAAAGGCACAGCCTCAGACTGACTCAGATAATAATATTGCTAGCCTTTGGAAATACTTGCACAGTTTCTACATTAGAGCTTCGCTTTTTATCTGTCTTAACTACTGATTTCTTCACAAAATGATTTATTTCTTTTTTGTTGTAAGATTTTTTTTTCCCCACTTGATTCTTCTCTGCAAAGGAGTAAGGATTGGGAAAAGGTGGTTTGCTGTTTAAAAATGTTCAAGAATTGCTGTGTTCAGTGGAGAGGGTGCTAAGACCTGATTTCTGATAATTATGCAGCCCACACAGCTGCTTGGAGGTGAAGGGAGGTGTCACTGAAACCGGATGTAAGAAGCCCATGAGTGGGCAAGGCTGGTGACAATTTCTCCCGCAGGGCAGGCGCCACCAGCCTCGAGACTGCAGCCACACCCTGTGGGCTGAGCTGCAGTCATGCAGGACTCAAGACTCCCCTTTGAGGAAATCTGCTTATCTTCTCTTAAAAGCGTCAAATGTAGCCTTCCTTGTGCTCTAAACCAGTGAGAACTTCTGTTCGGCGCCAAGTGCAGTCTAGACTCTAGCCAAGCCCGGGAGGAAGGGAGTAGATATCTCTGGACGGGATTTACACTCCAGGCTGACCGAAAAAAGTTCAATCACGACACAGTATCTGTCATGCACATCAGCTCTGTACTTTTTTTTTTTTTTTAGTTATTTCTGCATATTTTTGTTCTTCCAAGGACAGGACCAATTTTTATTTGTTACCCTTATAACATTCATGGGTCATGGGTGCTCGGTTGAGTTCGATTCTTTGCAACTCAGTGGACTCCTCTGTCCATGGGATTCTCCAGGCAAGAATAGTGCAGTGGGTTGCCATTTACTTCTCCAGAGATCTTCCCAGCCCAGGGATCAAACCCACATCCCCCGATACTGGCAGGCAGATTCTTTACCACTGTGCCATCTTGGGGGGAGGTGCAACATTCATAACAGTGAATAATTACCAGCACCACACACTGATAGCCAGTATACAGATGTTAGTAATATATTTCTAGTAACTACAGGATATCCCTCTTTTGCCCTGCCATTTAGCTGTCTTGGTATTCATTAATTAGTATCATAGCTAAAGGATGCAGAGAGAAAAACAATAATTAAATGTAAAATAAGACACTATGTGACTCACTCGGCTAAGGACTGCTAGAAGGGGGTGTTAAAATGTATTCATTAGGGTTTAAAATTTTGTTTAATAGTGGATTTTAACGGGAGTGCTGTTGCACATGTTGAGACATCTAATGAAGTGCTGCTACGTACAGCTGTGAACCTATGTAGGTTTTTATGGTCTCGGTTCATCTTTTTTACCTAGAAATGAGCCATATCATTTCTGGTTGTTGTAGAGGTTGTAACTTTCTGCTGTAGTTTCCTAATACTTAAAAACTTGTTACATTGCTTGAAGATATAGTCTTGTGGCTTAGCAGTGTTTCTTCTAGTGTTGTTGTTCAATTGCTAAGTTGTGTCCGACTCTTTGTGACCCCATGAATTTTGGTAGGCCAGGCTCCTCTGTCCTTCTGTGTCTCCCCGAGTTTGCTCAAATTCATGTCCATTGAGTTGGTGATGCTATCTAGCCATCTCATCCTCTGCCTCCCCCTTCTCTTTTTGCCTTTAATCCTTCCCAGCATCAGAGTCTTTTCTAATGAGCTGGCTTGTCTTATCAGGTGGCCAAAGTATTGGAACTTCAGCTTCAGCATCAGTCCTTCCAGTGAATATTCAGGGATGATACTGAATTCTTTTTTAATAGCACAAACAGGAGACTGCTTTAGCAGTCAGTTGTCCATTCTGCTTAGAGACTGGAAAAGTCAAGTTGTGATGATTCACTCCTGTGCTTTTCACAGGTGTGGGGGTTAAGAAGAGCCCATTGTTCAGACAGGAGGATCCCAGATAGCAGATAGTCTAAATTCCCTCTGTAGCCTACACAATAAATGCAGCAGATGGTATTGATTGGATGTTCTCTTTGCTCCCACAGTACCCTGCATTTTTCCATTACAATACATGACCTACTTTGTTGTAATACTGTTTATATCATCTTTCCCTCTGGTACACAAACTCTAAGGGGGCTTATCTATCTTGTTTACTGCTATTTACCCAGTACTAGTGTGTCCCTTACATGTGAATTCTCAATGCATTTCTGTATAAAATCATAAATACAGGAATCTCACCTCTCTGCTAGGTATAGTGGATGTTGCTTGCCACTTTGTAATCTTAGTTCCTTCTCTGGAGAGGATTTGGAGGTGGTCCCAAGACTGCTAGTTTGTCCATGACCCATCAATGTCTCTCTAATTCTCCCTTCACATCCCTTTCTGCCTCTTCCTCCCCTACCCCCTACAGTGTATTGCACCCAATTAAAAACTGTTAATTACCCTGGGAGTAGTGAGCTCACTCATGGGGCTGGACCTTCCTCTGATGTTCTAGTTCTGTAGGTCATGCCCACATGGACAGGTAGAGGCAGAATTAAGAGTCACTTCCATGTCTTTTTAGTCTAGAGTCTGCGCCTTTCTGGGGACTATCCTCCACATGTCAGGGGGTTGTTGAGGACGTTGCTGAGAACCTCCTTACACTGAAGCAGCTCAGAATCATCCTGATTGTCAGAACAAAGTGTTAGTCACTCAGTTGTGTCTGACTCTATGGGATCCCATGGATTGTTGCCTCTGTCCCAGAAATTCTCCAGGCAAGAATACTGGATGGGTTGCCATTCCCTTCTCCAGGGGATCTTCCCAACCCAGGGATTAAACCCGGGTCTCCTGCCTTGCAGGCAGACTCTTTACAGTCTGAGCCGCCAGGGAAGTCCAGTCAGAACAAAGCTAAGTCTAAACCCATGTCTTCTAACCTTCCGAGCACATATCTTGTAAAAACCTCCTTTTATGATCACTGTTTGATCTGTTTGAAATTTCTTATCAAATTCAAGGGACATATTTTTCCCTTTCGATCCCTGGGTCGGGAAGATCCCCTGGAGATGGAAATGGCAACCCAATCCAGTACTCTTGCCTGAAAAACTCCATGGACTGTCGATTGAGGAGCCTGGTAGGCTACAGTCCATGGAGTCACAGAGTCGGACATGACTGATCGACTTCACTTCACTTCAAAGAGCAAGATATCAGAATTTCCCAAAATAGGAAATATGTGTGTACATGAATGATGAAAGCAGAATATTTAATCTCATGCCCAAAAGGGGAAGGATGTTGCATCAGTGTCTTTTGCTGTGGGGAGGAATGAGTTTTCTGGGGGTTGCCCTGCAGAGGTAAAGTAATGTGAAGGTTGTTCAATAAAACAGAAATGAGTTTGAAGGGCTTGGATGTGTTCAGGGATTTAGTTAATATCAGTGGGTGGGATGGCAAAGCAATAATAGTTGTAATCTCTGTGCCTCTGAAAAATTCACAGTCTGGTTAGACAGAGACAAGACTAATTGGTCAGGGATGTGAGATGAATCGTGCTTATCAGAGTGTGGATTGTTGGTGCGGAAGGAATGGAGGGAGTTGATGAAATTGTTCTGTGGCTGGGTGTGGCTTCACACAGTGTGGGTCCTGGATCCAGCAAGCCTTTGGGTAGATTAGCTGAGAATGTAAAGGAGTTATTAAGAAACTGTTCAGCAAGGATGTGAGGGTATGAAAGGCAGAGTTTGGAGAAATAATAGCCTGCATAGTTGCTCTGGTGCTGATCTCAGTCCATGGCACCATGGCCCACACAGAATCTCAAGTCAGAACCCTGAGAGTCCTCCAGATCCCCTGACGGCCCCACCTCCCACTTCCCTTCTCCCCTCCCCCACCAATCACCAAGTCCTGCATATCTTGCCTCCTTAAGATTTCCTTGGATTTTTATCCTCCATCCATTCACTGTCCCGTACAGTCTCTCATCATGTTCCAGCTGAGTCCCTGAGATGCCTTCCCAGCTGATCTTCCTGGAACTTTGTGTTGTCAGCCTCAAATACACCCTTTAAAAATGTAGCCAGAATAATCTAAATTGCATGTGTGATCACTTCCAGCTTAAAATCCCTTGGGGTTTCCTGCTGCCTCCTGGGGACTCAGAACCTACTTCTGAGCAGAGCACTCAGACATCTGGCTGCTCCCTCCTTCTCCAGCCTCAGCTCCAGAATGTCACCTGGTCGAGTCCCTCACTATCTGGCTGTTGGTCAAGATGTCTCCTGTGTCCATGTCTTTGCTCAAGTTATTCATTCTGCCTGGAATGCATCCCATAGTTTTCACCTGATTAACTCTAATACCCTTACCAAGGCCCAGGGCAGAAGCTGTTCCCTCCCAGGACACTCTCAGAACCTCCAGATTGGTTTAGTGTCCATCCTTTGTATCCCTCATTTCTGTATTTGCACTTAGACGTGGTTTTTTGTTTTGTTATCTTTTCTATGTTTCTAAGTTCCTCAAGCAATACGCTATGTGTCATATTCATCCTGTTTCTCTAGCACTGAACCCTGACACTCAGAATGCATTAGTTATACTGTGGAAGTAAGACCAAGTACATCAACTAAAGTTGGACTCAAACAGAGAAATTCTGAGCTTAATGTTGTTGTTCAGTTGCTAAGTCATATCCAACTCTTTGTGACCCCATGGACTGCAGCATGCCAGGCTTCCTTGTCTTTCACTGTCTCCTGGAGTTTGCTCAAACTAATGTCCATTGAGTCAGTGATGCCATCCAACCATCTCATCCTTTGTTGCCCCCTTCTCCTCTTGCCCTCAATCTTTCCCAGTATCAGGGTCTTTTCTAGTGAATCAGTTCTTTGCATCAGGTGGCCAAAGTATTGGAGCATCAACTTCAGCAACAGTCTTTCCAATGAATATTCAAGGTCGATTTCCTTTAGGATAGACTGGTTTGATCTCCTTGCAGTCCAAGGGACTCTCAAGAGTCTTCTCCAACACCACAGTTCAGAAGCATCAATTCTTTATCACTCAGCCTTCTTTATGGTTCAGCTCTCACATGCCTACATAACTACCAGAAAAACCATAGCTTTGACTATATGGACCTTTGTTGGCAAAGTGATGTCTCTGCTTTTTAATACACTGTCTAGGTTTGCCATAGTTTTTCTTCCAAGGAGCAAGTGTCTTTTAATTTCATGGCTGCAGTCATGGTCCGCTGTGATTTTGGAGCTCAGGAAAAGAAAGTCAGTCACTGTTTCCATTTTTCCCCCTTCTGTTTGTCAAGAAGTGATGGGACTGGATGCTGTGATCTTAGTTTTTTGAATGTTGAGTTTTAAGCCAGCTTTTCACTCTCCTCTTTCACCTCATCAAGAGGCTTTTTAGTTCCTCTTCGCTTTAAACTTTGCTTTGAGTCTAATGTGGTATCAAAATAAAGAGAGAGACAGAGAGAGTGAGGGAGAGAGGAGCTATTTCAGTATCACTCTATTGAGAAGATGAACATGATCTGGAAGAGATAGGAGCATGGTGATCTGTAAGGCAATGGCATAAAGAAATCCCTTTTTAATTCTCTAATTCTTGATTGATGGTAGTAGGGGCCTTGTCTTAATCATCTGTGAAATCCAGTGCTGAGTAGGGCCTGGTGTGGGGTAGCTAAATTAAAATGAATTCTTCCCTCATTTCTACCTAGTATATCTGTAGCTAGCTAGCTAGACTTCAGAAAGTTATTATCTTGTATTTGGAGAACCTTAATTTGTAACAGCTTAGGAAAGCCATTTGTAAGATCCTTCAGGCATTGATCACTGTCCATCAGTCTTCAAATTAAGGTAGCTTTGGTATGTAGGCTGGTAGAATGCTTTTCCCCAGGACATGGACGCTAGTAATGGCCACACAGCTCCAGCAGGACTAAGATCTTGATGGATGAGGGCTGGCTGGTAGTAATTATTTCTTCTCTAAGAATCCCTGGGGGAGCTACCCACACACAGGAACCTCTCTAGCTCAGAAGCTGCAAGATATTGGGTCCTACTTCCAGTATTTTTGCAAGTAGCCAAGAGAAATCTGTCTTTACCTTCTTATGAGGTAATGCTGTTCACTGCACCGCAGCCCCCTAACTTGTTAGATGGCCGGTACACCCTTTCTGGCCCCAGAAATGTGCAAGGTAGCAGCAGGGTGCAGTGTTTTATATCCTTTTTAAAGTGGTGGTCTAAAAATGATGCTCTCAGCTTATTCATACAATTCAGCCAGGTACCTGTATATACGAGTATTAGTGCCATTTTAAAAAGCCATTGTAATCTGTAATTACACTGTATTACTTAACCAACTCTTCATAAATATGGCAGGTTTTATGACCACACGTTTACGTCATGATGTTTGATTGCCCTCACAGACTCTTCTTATTTCCTTGCTAAAAGTGGACCAGCCCACACAGAGGAACTGTGTTTTCTTTAGTTTTCTTTTTGCCCTTCTCCCCTGCCACACCCTATTTCCTTTCTTCACCTTCATCATCATAGCCCAGAGATGAGTATGAATTGTAAAAGTGTCATGTTCACATCGGCCCCCCTGGTTTGGCGTCTTGGTTAAATTTCTTTCTCTGTGTGCATTTTTCACACTCTTTCTCTTTCTGTCATTAATTATCATTTTCATCGCAAGACCTCTTCTTCAGTCAACCCCAGGGTTAGGAAGGGAGAGGAAATGGCAACCCACTCCAGTATTCTTACCTGGAGAATTCTGTGGACAGAGGAGCCTGGAGGGCTGCTGTCCATAGTGTCACACAGAGTCAGACACGACTGAAGCGACTTAGCATGCATGCATGCATTGGAGAAGAAAATGGCAACCCGCTCCAGTGTTCTTGCCTGGAGAATCCCAGGGATGGAGGAGGCTAGTGGGCTGCTGTCTATGGGGTCGCCCAGAGTCGGACACGACTGAAGCGACTTAGCAGCACCAGCAGGGTTAGGAAATCCTTGTTCAAAGCACATGTCTCAATGTCAGGATTTCATCAACTGCTCTCCTACTTCTTTTTTTACTTCCCCAGTCCAACATGATGAATTAAACTCGACCAAAGCAGAGAATTCAGGAAGAGGTTAGAAGAAAATTGTCCTCTCTTGCTTGGCACCCTACCCCACCACAGCCTTACAATTTACTTTAGAATCTTCCTAAGGGGAAGGAAAAGCTAAATCAAACCCATTTGTCTTCTTAAATGACAGAATCTCAAACTCAACAAGGAGGCCTGGAGTGCTGCGGTTCATGGGGTCACAAAGAGTCAGACAGGACTTAGCAATTGAACAGCAAGTTTTATATTTATCCTGTTTCAGTTCATCAAATTTTAGGAGCTAAGGTCTGATCTCATTCCTGAAAAGTGTCAAACAAAACAAGTGTGCAAAGCTGGCTAAAACAGCCCAGATAAGAGAACTTGTGGATATTGAGAAATATTTGGTGTTTTGGCTAAAAGTACTTTTAATTTCATAGATTGGTAAAAAAAGAAAAAAAAAAAGACTAGTTTAAAAAGAAAACATGGAAAAAAGTGAGCACTTCTTTTAGCAGCCAGATTTATTGTGTATGTTTCAAGTATTTGTTTACTTTATCAAGCATCATGGGAATTTCTCACGCTTGGCCTGTGCTATGCTGTGCTCAGTAGGGTCCAAATCTTTGAGACCCCATGGACTGCAGCCTGCCAGACTGCTCTGTCTGTGGAATTTTCCAGGCAAGAATACTGGAGTGGCTTGCCATTTCCTACTCCAGGGAATCATCCCAACTCAGGGATTGAACCTGCGCCTCTTGCATCTCCTGCATTGGCAAGATTCTTTAGCACTGAGCCACCTAGGAAGCCCTCATATTTCCCTACCACTTTATAGATTTTTAAGTATTTTTACATTAGTTATTTCACTTGGTAATGAATCATCTCTTCAAATTGAATAAATATAGCTCTACTTTTTTGCACTTGGGTGACCTGTATTGATTTTTTTTTTTTAAATATTGAACCTTTTCTATTTGGTTTTCAGGATCCTGAGTTCATTTAAGGAGACAGTCTTAAAGCAAGAGAAGAAAAAGAAGTGGCTGGACCTCTGGGAGATTAACTCCAGGACTGCTGTGAGTGCCTGGGACCCGGCAATCGTCTGTCACTTGAAAGAAGTGGAGAATTTCAAGTATGCTTTCTGGAGTGGTCTAGGGCCGCAGCAGCGGTTCCACCCTTAGGGGCAGCCATGGCCGCCTCCAGGGCCGCCTCGCGGGCCCCTCGGGACATCGCCAACGTGATGCAAAGGCTGCAAGGTAAGAAAATGCTTCGAGGGCTTTTGGTTTTATTTTATTAGCGGCTCTAAATTTGCAGTACTGACTTACCTCAGATTCTTTCCAAATTTGCTTGCCTTTTTATTCAATTTTATGAAACTGCAGCAAGGGAATAACAATGATGTCTTTTATCCTAGTGTTTTCAGACTAGCATCCACGCAATTTTAAGATGCCGTCTTCTTTAAGTAGAAAAAAAGACAAAGCTGCTGTTTTGGTTTTGTGTCTGGATGAGTGTGACCTTAATGGCTCTTAGACCAGGGTCCATGTGGGAATTCCGAGTTATTGGCAAACTGTCCTTCAGTTTGATGAAGATGCAGCGCCATGACAAAGCCCTGATAAGGATATCATGACTGTGGTGAACAGTTAACAATGTGCTAAAGTCAAGTGGTTCACTTATCCCAGGGAAAAATCTCTTAGATATTTACAAAGTCTGTAAGTAAAAAGAGACAGAGTGATCCAGAGTGGTCACGGGATGTGATGAGGTTAATGACTAGTAGCCCTGGATGGACTGGAACCACGTCCCTTACCTGTGTTCTTTCTTGGACAACAAACTGCTTTATAGAAGAGAGTTAGCAGTGAAATGTTATGGCAGCTGATAGATGAATGTCTAATTCTGCATTTTCTTTAATATGTGTATTCCTGGAATCATTAAGAAAATCATGTATGCATATATAAAAATACTGCTGCTTTGTCACAGTCATCCCTTCTCTCAGGCTTCACGTGGCTATTTTCAGGATATAAAAATACCCATACTTAGCAAGGTTTTGCTCTAATCTTTGTCGAGGGAGCTTGAACATAATGCAGTAGCTCGGCTTTTAGGTTTTCTAGTGTCTCTAGCCAGTGAGCATGTGGTTTGGCACCATAGCCATCTCATTAAGTGGGAAAGCCTGACTTTCCTTGCTAGTAATGCATTTAATGTGCATTGTGTCATTTCCAGTTGGGCACTTCTGACTTTCAAATACAGACCGAACTACTGCATCTGGGTGTTCGTGGCCTGGTACATGCTTCCAGTTATAGAAAATCCGGTGATCAGTGGAGCTGACTGTCTTCCTTGCCTGGACAGAGACTAGCAATCTGACTGAAGCAGTCAGATGCAATCGTGTGACCCCCCAACCCGCATTTGTCTGCCTGGGCTGATTTGTGATGCATTGGTGCAAGTGGCCCTTGTTTCATGTTGATTATTGAAAAATCCCCCTTGTCCTGCTGGAAAGAAGCTGGTTGGCTGAAAGACTGATCATTGCTTGGTATGTGCAGAAACCTCCTCTGGAGGCTGAAAAAACCTCTGCTTGGTCTGTCCATTGCCAAGGATCTGCAGTTTAAGTTGTGTATCTTTTCTTGGGCGGATGGAACACTGAACTTGGAGTTCCAGTCCGCTGTCTATGTCTGCCTGGGTGCAAAGGACTGAACCATTTTGTGCCTCAGTAACCTCAGCTTCAAAATGATGGATTGATAAGCAAAAGTGTGAGGAAGATAATTAGGTAATAAAGCAGATTATCCTTTGAGTGATTAAATGTGAAATTTCTCTGGATAAGATACATATTGACAACAATGGAAAGTTGTAGACAGTAAATTTCAAAACACTTGATTCAGAATCAGATTGTGGTCCTATGAACATGCTAGCTCTTTATACTTACTTTGGTTTGAATGAAAGTTCTTTTATTAAGGTAGTGGTTGGGGATGAGAGGAGAAAAAAAATACATACCTCGGTGTTTTATTTTATTTGCTTTTTGTAGTGTAGCAACAAGAATGAACTTGGAGGGCATTATGCTAAGTGAAATAAATCAGCCAGAGAAAGACAAATGCTATAGGATATTACTTATATGTGGGATCTAAACAACTGCAACAGACTATGGATATAACAAAAAAGACTCACAGATATAGAGAGCGAACTAGTGGTTACCAGTGGGGAGAAGGCAGAGGGGAGGGGCAGTATAGAGCCAGGAGAGTAAAAGCTACAAACTGCTGTGTAGAAAATAAGAAATCTACAAGGATGTATTGTAGCCCACAGGGAAATTAGCCAGTGCTTTATGATAGCTATGGATGGAGTCGACAGTGGCCTGCCACTGTCCAAACTGGGGTCAGGGGCTTGGCAGCAGTGATCTTGGGAGGCGTGATGTGTTGGCATAAGTCCTCTTAAAGGAGGTCAGCATTAGCCCTAGAGTCTGCAGACTCCAGGACTGGGCTGCCTCAGGCCAAACTACAGGGAGAGAGCACAGCCCCAGCCAGCAGCAGAAAATTGGATTTACGGAGCATGTCCCTGCCCACCAGAGCAAGACCCACAGGCAGTCTCTCCCACCAGAAAGATGGAGTATCACCTTTAAAAACTGTGAGTCACCATATTATATACATATAATATATAACATTGTGTAGTGACTGTGCTTCAGTAGAAATATTTAATTAAGTAGTGTTTAGGGGTGAGAGGAAGGGTACCATGCCTCAATGTTTTGTTTGTTCTTGTGGATGGGGCCATAAGTGGTTTTTCTTGAGAGGTGAGTGAAGTGTGGGAAAGTCCTGGAGCCCCACCCTCACCCCACCCTACGCCTGTGATGATAAATGTCCTAATTCACATCTAGGGAGCCCACTTGCAAAAGGTGGACTGTTTTCACCTTGCTTCGCCCTCTCACGATTGTTGTCAAGCTCCGTGAAATAATAGACAAAAGTGCTTTTAAAGCTACGAACATTGTCACATGACAAACTGTCCCAGTAGTCGTGGAAGAAAATTGGCTGAGAAGATGCAAGTCTAATGGTTTGTCACACATTGGGCTCATCACACAAATTTGGGGAGGAATGTTAACTTTTTAATATAGTCTGTACTGTATAAAGCTAGTCATTGTATTACATAATGGACTATACTTGCTGTATAATTTTTTTTTCTTTTGTAGTATAAGAAAGAGTTATAACATGTCTTAAGGGTACCTGACACATTTGGAAGAGTAAATCTTAACAATTCAGGAGAGAAAACTCCTTTGCAGTAGGTATCATTAACTTTTAGCATCAAGTACTTCATAAAATAGGTTAATGGTGACAGCGAAATGTAAGGTCTGCTCAGCTACAAAATGCTATGCATCTCACCTGCATTAGTGGAAGCCAAATGGCAGAGGTGGAAGGAAAGTTGATCAGGAGGACTTCTCTGCTAACCTACTGATCTCCTGGGTTAATTCTGCTGATTCAGTGGAGAGGTCTCCTTCTCATCTCAGCTCTCACTGCGTTCTACTGTTGCTCTGAGCCCAGACAAGAGTCAGCCTCCCCTGATGGAGGAGACCTGTCTTCCTCCAGGGGTACTGAGTAACTGTTCTTGCCTGTTAGAATCTCCAAACCAGTGATCAAGATCCTAATAATAACCCGGGGGGGTGGGGGCTGCCATTATTGCCCAGATAATTAAGACAAATGGGTGAAATTTCTTTGAAGAAAAGTAAATTTCTTTTGGGTTTCCCTGGTGACTCAGATGGTAAAGAATCTGCCTGCAGTGTGGTAGACCCGGGTTCAGTCCCTGGGTCGGGAAGATCCCCTGGAGAAGAGAATGGCTACCTGTTCCAGTATGCTTGCCTGGAGAATCCCATGGGCAGAAGAGCCTGGCAGGTTATAGTCCATGGGCTCGCAAAGAGTGAGACACCACTCTTTTATCATATGCTCTTTTATTTCTATTAACTTAAATAGAATCAGAGTTACTACTAGTAGTTTCAAAGTTCAAATCCATAAGAACATTCTTCTAGAATCCTTGTTACTTTCCCTGGATAGAGAACCCACGTAACTAAATTTTGTTTTTTTTCCCCCCTCTCTTGGGTTTTATTTTCATATCAGCTCCATGAATAACTAATAAAAAGTATGGAGGTCTGAATAATGACACCTTCACTCTTCTCTCTTACTTATTTAGTTTACACTCATAATTGTTGTCTGGTTTTTTTGTTTTAGTTTTTGTTTCCAGTGCTAGGAAATTAAAGCACACACACAGATTGTGACATAAATTAGCTCCTACTGGAGCAGTTCAGTATTTCACCTTTGCCAATATTTGTGCTTGTTTGGGCTTAATGTTTTAGTCTGGGATCCTGAATTATGGATAAGCAGACAGACTGCAATGCAGAGTTTCATTTGCTGTTAAGAAAAATGCATGTTTCTGTAACTTTCATCAATTTAAATATAAGCATTTTAATATTTAAATAAAAGAAAATAGTAGACACTGGCATAGTACAGGGAATTAAATTTTAATTGCACATAATATGTACATACATTTTCTGCTCTTAAAAGACTTACTGTTGTTATTTAGTTGCTAAGTCATGTCTGACTCTTTGCGACTCCACAGACTGTAGCCTGCCAAGCTCCTCTGTCCATGGAATTTCCCAGGCGAGAGTACTGGAGTGAGTTGCCATTTCCTTTGCTTCCTGACTCAGGGGTTGGACCCATGTCTCCTGCATTGGCAGGAGGATTCTTTGCCACTGAGCCACGCAGGAAACCTAAAGGCTTACCAGGGGAATCTGTTTAACAGGAGGCTCATGGAGTCATTTTAGTTTATGGTGGTGGTTTAGTTGCTAAGTTATTTCCGACTCTTGCAACTTCATGGACCGTAGCCTGCCCAGCTCCTCTGTCCATGAGATTCTCCAGGCAAGAATACTGGAGTGGGTTGCCACTTCCTTCTCCAGAGGATCTTCCCAACCCAGGAATCAAACCCAGGTCTCTTGCATTGCAGGCAGATTCTTTACCGACTGATCTACAAGGGAAGCCCGATCTTCCCAACCCAGGGATCGAACCTGCATCTCTTACATCTCTAGCATTGGCAGGTGGGTTCTTTCCCACTAGCGCCACCTGGGAAGCTATTTTAATTTATAATCACATCTGAAAAAGTAAATGTTGAACTGTTCAGAGCATAAATTTCTTTAAGATAGTGACAAGAGGTTCAGGCTTTTGTCATTTTCTCTAAGGATTCTGCATAATGTTTGCTTTAAAAGGGTTCCTTGACTGACTTTTATCAATTACATTGTTTTCATTTGAAGATCATCTAGAAAGATTTTTATATAAAGTATCAGTGTTGATTATTTCAAGGCAGAGTTGCAACTTGGTAGAACAAGAGGTACATGCCAGAGAAGACCAGATGGGCATGCTAGGGTGTCACATGGGGATCAATTTAATAAAAAAGGATTGTTGATTGTAAGGTTAAACTTTGATTTTTTTTTTTTTTTTTGGCTCTGCTGGGTCTTTTTTGTTTTTCTCTAGTTTTGGAGAATGGGTGCTGCTCCCTAGTTGTGGTGAGCAGGCTTCTCGTTCCAGTGGCTTCTCTTGTGGAGCTCAGGCTCCAGGGTGCGCGGGTTTCAGTAGTTGCCACACATGGACTCAGTCGTTGCACTTCCTGGGCTCTGGAACACAGGCTCAATTATTGTGGTGCTTGGGCTTATTAAGCGCTCCACGGAATGTGGGATCTTCCCAGACCAGAGATCAGACCTCAAAGCCGTGTCTCCTGCATTGGCAGCTGGACTCTTCACCACTGAGCCACCAAGGAAGACCCTAAGCTTTGATTTTTAAACATTGTGAATAAATTCAAAGAGAAACATGAGGAAGAGGGGTAACATTTACTTTTGGAGATATATCTATGAAATTTGCTAACTGTTCAAAAAACATAAGCATGACCTTCCCCTAAAATTGTTTTTAGGAGCAATGTTAAACTTTTTTGGCTACATATAGCATTTCCTACAGATACTATTTTGTGTTCATTTTGCTGTTAAAAATAAAAGACCTCAGACTAAAAAAAAAAAAAGATGACTGAATAATAGAATAACCCACTTTCTTTTAACTTCACATTAAATATTGTGTGAAGAGTAAAAGTTTGTCATCTTGTAACAATTCTGATTTTCTATAGTGCCCTGAAGATTAAGTTTTATACTTTGTTACTCTAACTTAATGACTCCTTTTATTAAAGTACAAAGTAGTGTCAAAGATCCATTTATCACATCTAGGTTGAACTTCTCCTTTTAATTTAATCTTTCTTCTTATAATAGATACTATATGGTAGCATCTCAAGTTTAAATATAACACAAAGCTTGACGCAAAACAGTGACACTTTAGAACATATGAGTTCAATAACTATTTGACGAATGAATAGATAAATCATGATCTCTAAATTAAAGAACTAAAGATGAAATTAGTCAAAACATATGTTAAAACAAAGGAAGAAACCATTTAAATTGGATGCTACTTTATTTGCCTTCTTTTAAAAAATCTTTTCTGAGTTTTAATCAGAATTGGGTTTTGACCATAAAATCATTGTAAGGACACATGTCCAGCCTGAGTGGGTGACTATATTGACCCCTCAGATATGTACATGGTTTTTATAATTACTGTGCTTTAAACACATTTTTCCTTCCTAAAGATATATTCAGTTCAGTTCAGTTCAGTTCAGTCCCTCAGTCATGTCCGACTCTTTGCGACCGCATCAATCGCAGCACGCCAGGCCTCCCTGTCCATCACCAACTCCCAGAGTTTACTCAGACTCATGCCCATCAAGTCGGTGATGTAATCCAGCCATCTCATCCTCTGTCGTCCCCTTCTCTTCCTGACCCCAATCTCTCCCAGCATCACGGTCTTTTCCAATGAGTCAACTCTTTGTATCAGGTGGCCGAAGTATTGGAGTTTCAGCTTCAGCATCAGTCCTTCCAATGAACACCCAGGACTGATCTCCTTTAGGATGGACTGGTTGGATCTCCTTGCAGTCCAAGGAACTCTCAAGAGTTTTCTCCAACACCACAGTTCAAAAGCATCAATTTTTCAGCACTCAGCTTTCCTCATAGTCCAACTCTCACATCCATACATGACCACTGGAAAAACCATAGCCTTGACCAGACGGACCTTGTTGGCAAAGTAATGTCTCTGCTTTTTAATATGCTATCTAGGTTGGTCATAACTTTCGTTCCAAGGAGTAAGCATCTTTTGATTTCATGGCTGCAATCACCATCTGCAGTGATTTGGGGGCCCCCAAAAATAAAGTCTGACACTGTTTCCACTGTCTCCCCATCTGTTTCCCATGAGGTGATGGGACCAGATGCCATGATCTTAGTTTTCTGAATGTTGAGCTTTAAGCCAACTTTTTCAATCTCCTCTTTCACTTTCATCAAGAGGCTTTTTAGTTCATCTTCACTTTCTGCCATAAGGGTAGTGTCATCTGCATATCTGAGGTTATTGATATTTCTCCCGGCAATCTTGATTCCAGCTTGTGCTTCTTCCAGCCCAGCGTTTCTCACCCTCCTATTACTTTTAAATGTATCACAGTGTTTACACTTGTATAATGCCCTGTCCTGGAAGTCTCTCCTTTTGCAGAGCCTTTTTATCTACTGTGCATTATGGAGAAAGTGCCTGGGGCCTTCAGGATGTTTAAAGACCTGTAAAAATAGGGACTCTCAAATAGAAAAAGAAAACTGCTAAATCAAAATTAACAAGGGTTTACAAATGCTAAAATTATGTGAACTAGTCAGATGTAAATCCAGCCAATTAAAAAATTATTTATGTATAAATGTATTTGACATGGGGTGTGGATGCACTTTCTTGCTATTGATACAGTGTGTGGCAGGCCTTTAAACATAAGGGTTTCTCAGGCTGACCAATAAAACATAAAATATTCCTGCAGTTTGTCTCCAAATTAATTCTCGTTAACATACTACTAATTTTGCTACATTCATGATGAAATTCTTCCTAGAATCTTGGTCTCCCTATCAGATCCCAACTTCTTGGCTTGGCATCCTATTCTAATTCCATCCTAACGGTCTAGCGTTTATCTCCTCTGAATCCCCTACCTATCCCCAGATGTCTGTCAAATGACACTAGCTGTGCTCTCAAGATGTATGACTTTTCAGTCTCCTGCTGGGACAGTGTTGGAAAAGACTACACCTAAAACTCCACTTATCTTCAAGGCCCAATCTAAATACAGTGTCCTCGATGAAGACCTTACTGCCAGTACAATCGGAAACTCTCTCCCCTCTTTCTAAATACCCTGTTGCACTATTATGTCCATTGTTTGGTACTGCTTTGCATTATGTTTTGTGTGGTGTCCAATCCACCCACTCAGAGGATAAACACCTTGAAGGCAGAAGTTAGGTCAAATTCATGCCACTGCCCTATACATTGATTAGCACAGTGCACTTCATAATGTGGATGCTTCATAAGTATCTTTTGAGAGCATATAATATAAATACTTAACATTGTACTGATTTTCAATAGTGGAAGCAGGGAGGCCTGGAGAGTCAACTCTGGTAAGTCAGAAGAGCTAAGAATGGTTTTGCCTAGATATTGAACAGTGGATAGAGAAGTGGTGAAAATCTAGATATGGTTTGAAAGTAAAGCCAAAAGATTTTGCTGATGGATTTGAGGTAGTTTGTGAGAGAGAAGAGTGAAGGGTAGCCCCTTCGTTTTTCATCTGGAAATGAGGAAAGACATAAGACTGTTGGGAACAAGGTTGAGAAAGAAAGTCAAGAGCTTTGGGGGGACATGTTTCATTTTAGATGGCTGGTGGACCTTCGGGACAGTAATTGAGTGTCTATGATTGGAGAAGTCAAGAGAGAATACACAGCTGGGGGGAAAAAAAAACATTTGGAAATTATAGGCACCCATAGTTTTTAAAGCTGTGAGATGGGCTGATACCACCCAGGGAGCAAGAACAGATAGAAAAAAGGTTAGAGAAATAGAACACCCAGCATCAGGGGTTGAGGAGGGCCCTACATCGGAGACTGAGAGCTGCAGCCTATGTGATCAGAAGAAAGAAAACAGAAGCTGAGTGGAGAGAGTTCGAGGAGGGAGTGATCAGCCGTGCTCTCACCATTAATGTTCTTATTATGTGCAGGATTCATTGTTTATAGTCTATAAAAAGATTGTGTGTTTTTTATACATAAATATCAAGCCCAAGTTGGTGCAAGGACATATGCATATAGTTTCAAAATCATTTCTGGAAGAATAAGAGAATGGTCCTGTGTGTTGCCCATAGAGAGTTACAAGGTTCTTGGAAGTTCATTGGATATGAGCAATTCCTTAAGTATTAATGAAATCTAATTCTGTACTGATGTTGAGCCCAATCAAAACTGCATCCTAAGGATAAAATAGCTTTCACTCAGACTCTAATCAGTTCTCCATCCTCATGGAGTTGGCGGCCCTGCTGTCAAGGAAGGATTGTCCTCGTGAGAATGGTGCGCCCACTGATGCTGTTTTGGATGCCTGTGTGTGACTCTTATGTCTCAGCACGCCTCCTCCACTCATAATCTCCACTTGCCTCCCTTGGCTTATCTTTCTAGATTCATTCCACATAACAAAACTAATAGCATTCCCCTCATGTTTTGGAGAAAGGCTTTATGGAGTCGATGTCATCTCTTTTCATTGCTTTGGTCATTGTTAAGTTAGCCTGGGACTTAATAAAAATATGATTTTAGGGGTGTTTGTATTGGAGGAGGAAATGGAAACCCACTCCAGTGTTCTTGCCTGGAGAATCTCAGGGACGGGGGTGCCTGGTGGGCTGCTGTCTATGGGGTCGCACAGAGTCGGACACGACTGAAGCGACTTAGCAGCAGCAGCAGCAGTATTATCTGAAACATTGTGATGATTCTGGGATTTTCCACCAAGACTTAGGTGGTAGGTTGTTGTTATCTAGTTGCTAAGTCTAGCCCTCTTGCCCTACTTCCCCAAGGCAAAGGCATTGAGAACTTCCATAGCTGTTTCATTCAATAGTGGTCTGCTGTTATTTGGTCACTAAGTTGTGTCTAACTCTTTGCAACCCCGTGGACTGTACCCCACCAGGCTCCTCTGTCCATGGGATTTTCCAGGCAAGAATACTGGAGTGGGTTGCCATTTCCTTCCCCAGGGGATCTTCCTGACTCAGGGATTGAACCCTGGTCTCCTGCTTGGCAGGCAACTTCTTCACCACTGAGCCACTTGGGAAGCCCTTCCCCCAAATGCTCTAACTGAATTTGGGAAACTTATGTTTGCATTTAGGGGAATTCTTTCAGTAACTGTGCTGGTAGCTATTTAACCCTGCCTGTGCTGAGTCAGACCTGGGGTCGTGTGTTGTTCTCTATAAGAAAAGTTCAGGTGTCCTTGAACTTAAGACTTTTATGAATGTATAATTTAGGTAATAGATATTGATATAGGGAAAAATGCTAGACTTTAAATGTCATTTGATAAGTTCCTCATATATCATAAGAGCCTTATAAAAATAATTCACACACCCTAGGTTATTGTTTTTCTCTTATATTTTCCTTCTAATTGGAGCTAATGAGAAATGTTGACACATTTTTTTTATGTTATTCACTCCTAAATACATAGTTCCTGATCATTGCATGGCATTTTGTAATTTAATTAAGCAACTGTTAATCATAGGATTCAGTTAATCAAGCATTCATTTAGTTTAGAAGTTACCATGTAAGAATCTATGCAGTTTTGCCGTGATTCTAAGGAAAGGCAAATAGTAATTTTCTGTTTGTCTTACTCAAATCAATGAATGTAAATAACAGGGAAATGAAGGAATTGACATCTGCCTCAAGCAGGGTCAAAGACAAATGTTTTATGTAATGTTTTTAATTCCTTGGATATAGTGAAGTCTGCTTTAGTATTTTTTAAATGGGGTTTCTATGGTAACCTATGTTCTTTTTCCCCCCATTGTTTGTAATGACCTCTTGGAGTAAAAACAAACAACTTCCTTCCTCTGCTGATATTAATCTTTCATGTTTAGTAAACATTGGTCTCCACCCATGTTTTTAAAAAATCACTTACCTTGAACGATACAGTTGTTCTCCATTCTTTTGCGTCCCTTCTCCTCACATGTGTCACCAACATTGTTTGCATGACGTTTTGAATCCCTTTTATCTATTTATTCTTTGTTACACTGATGACTTGTTTTCAGGACGTATCTTGTGAGTTTTTTGTTGTTGTTGTTACTGATGTTATTATTTTATGAGCCGTGGTGTTCATGTTGCCAAGAATTACACTAATTACATACTCATGGTCACATTTTCATCTTCTTTGCTTCTTTGAGAGTTCTCAAAAATTATCTCATTTTATCCCATTGTGGTTGATATGTGCATTCATTGCTCTAGTATTGAACAGAAAAACATAGAATTCTTACCCAGAAATCTGGGAGCTAAACTCCACTGTACCCTAGATATCATGATGACAGAGATGGCTCAAAGTACAACTCCAAGTGGATCTTTCCCTCTGTTTAAAAGCCTACAGTGTCTTTGGACTTCCCTGGTTGTCCAGTGGTTAAGACTTTGCTTTCCAGTGCAGCGGGTGTGAGTTTGATCCTTGGTCAGGGAGCGAAGATCCCCTGTGCCTCTGGAGCCAAAAACCCAGAACATAAACAACAGAAGCAATATTATAACAAATTCAGTAATGACTTAAAGAAATATTTGGTAAAAAAAAATACAGATAAAAGCCTACAATGACTCATAACCTTCAAGATAAATTTATTATTCAAAAACTGGATCTTCATATGTGGCTCCTTTTCATTTCTCTGTTTCCAATCACTCTCCACTGATGATGTCGTTTTCATCACCCTGAACCACTTCTAGTGCTCCTCATGTAGCTTCCGTCTCACTTCCGTGTCCTTGCATGTTCTCTTTCTGTCTCTCTCTCCTTTTTCTTTTTATTATCTAGACTCTGCTCAGGCTCCGTGATTCAGCTCACACACTGTCTCCTCTGTGACAGTACCACCAGCCAAAGTGAAAGGACTCCTCCTTGCCCTCTATGTTCAATATGTTTCTGTTAAATTATCGATTCTATCAGGCTGTCATGGTTTGCTTCTTTCTCTCTATATCCCATTAAAATATTCCTGAGAGTAGGGGTCTTGTCTTAGTCAATTTTGTATCTCCAGCGCTGACCATAAAACTTGACATGTAGTGGGTCCTCAGTTGTTCATGCCTGCATTTAACAAATATTTTTTGAGCATCTGCTATGTTCAAGTCCTCTGACAACAAATGTGAATATGATAATATGGGGTTCGTGTCTTCATGGGGTTGAAGTCTACTAGAGTGTTGTGATAATTAACAAGGAATTTATAAACTGGGTGATAGATATGATGGGTGAGTATATGTTTGATAAAATAATGAAAGACTAAATTAAACTTCCACTAAATGCTCAGATGTAATTAAGCATATTGACCAGACTAGCAGACCATTTAATGGTCTGAATTATTTTCATGTAGTCTTTTATTCTGTGTGTTGACAACGCCTTATTCTTGCAAGCTCAGGTCCTTAGTTTTATTAAACTGGTGTGGTTGTTCCCATTGGAAGGGACTTAGTGTTTATAATTTGATGTACTTATTCTATAGATGAAATGACAGGTTTCTTAAGCACGGAAGGGGTAAGCTAAGGTCATAAGTAGATATTTGAGCAACTTCAGTCTCAGAAAATTGAGGGGTAACCTGCTTTTCATAATTTAGTGCATATTCCTTCAAGATTATTCTTTTGCATAGTTGCTAATGATCACTGTATCATTATGGATAGGAGACAAGGCTGGCTACATAATTTTTTGTTTTGTTTTGGTCTATTATAAATAAAAATGTGGGACCCTCATTCAACAGTTACAAAGAATAGTTCATATGCAGCAGAGCGTTAAGCCATGTGTGGGGCCCGTCTGAGTGCAGGACCCCACAGAGTAGTCAGTCACACCCCATGAGGCCGCACTGGTAGGAGATGGGACTTAGGACCCTGAGGATTTTAGGGCTGTTGCAAAGTGAAATTAAGAGGTGGAAGAAGGTCAAAAGGAGAGGAAGCAAAAAATCAAAGACATCCTTTAGCTATCTCAAAATTGGATCTGGAGCAGCCTGTGAAATGCTCTTGCTCTCATTCTCATCTCAACTATCCCTTGACTAGTCCTTGAGCGTGAGAGCACAGTCAACTGATCTGTGAGTTAAACATACTGGGGGCCTGGGAGCCTTCCCATCACTTACAATCTTATCTTTCTGGGTTCAAAATAACTTGTCAAAAAGATGACTCATGACCACTTAGTGAATTGATGCGTGCTGATATATTTCCTCAAAAGGAAAGATTATTTTGGTTATTAATTATTTTAATATCCAGTTTTCTACCAGAAACATTTGGGTTGTACTGAATAATCATGATGAGAAACTAGCAATAACTTTATTTCTAGATATATTCATGCTAATTATATCCCTTGAATTTCTCTGTTCTATGATTAGTAGCACTACAGTGAGATTTGTAAGAAATGGGATATAGGGTATATAGAAAGATTTGGCAAAAATTTCTTGTCTCTTGACTTCGTCTTATTCAGTAAAGTTGTGAAAATTCCCTAAAGAGTGCATGGCTCTTGTGTTTACAAGTCAAAAGGCATGAAAACATTTAGTTTGAAAGCATTGCCAAATTCATAGATCTCATGCAGTGAGAGTCAGATATTCTGAGATAATTTCATGTTCTGATGTTGTGATACTTCTTTATTTTCATAACTGTGGTAGGAAAATACCTATGCATAACTAGTGAATTTAATAAATTAATATAAGACATATCTAAATCAGACTGGAGACACATGTAAACAAATAGCACTTTAAAAAAGAATCCTTTTCCACATTCTTTTCCATTATGGTTTATTACAGGATACTGAATATAGTTCCTTGTGCTATGCAGTAAGACCTTGTCATTTATTCATTCTGTATATAATAGCTTGCATCTGCTAATCCCAAACTCCCAATCCATCCCTCCCCCACTCCCCTGGGAAACCACAAGGCCTGTTCTTTATATCTGTGAGTCTGTTTCTGTTTCATTGGATACATTCATTTGTATCAGAGTTTAGATTCCACACATAAGTGATATCATATGGTACTTAGCTTTCTCTTTCTTAGTTCACTTAGAATGATAATCTCTAGGTCCATCCACATTGCTGCAAATGGCATTATTTCATTCTTTTTTTATGGCTGAGTTTATCCATTGTGTATTAATAATCCAAATGATGTTTCCTTTTGAGGAAATGTGTCAGCAAGCTTTAATCCACTAAGTGGCCATGAATCATTTTTTGATAAGCTGTTTTGAAGCCAGAAAGATAAGATTGTAAGTGATGGGAAGGCTCCCAGGTCCCCAGTATGTTTAACCCTTAGACCCATTATTTCTCCTTTCATCTGTTGATGGACATTTGGGTTGTTTACATGTTTTGGCTGTTGTAAATAGTGCTGCTATGAATATAGGTGCACATGTATTTTTTTCAAATTGTAGTTTTATCTAGACATATGCCCAGGAATGGGATTGCTGGATCTATGATAGCTCTATTTTTAGTTTTTTGAGGAACCTCCATTTCCATAGTGGCTACACCAATTACATCCCCACCAACAGTGTAGGAGGGTTCCTTTATCTCTATACCCTCCTCAGCATTTGTTATTTGTAGACTTTTTAATGATGGCTATTCTGACCAGTGTGAATTGGTACCTCATTGTAGTTTTGATTTGTATTTCTCTAATAATAGTGATGATGGACATATTTTCATGTGCCAGTTGGCCATCTGTATGTCTTCTTTGGAGAAATGTCTATTTAGATCTTTTGCCTACTTACATATAGCACTTGTTAGGATTTTCTATTTGGTTTTGTAATGTCTATTTTCTATGACATACATGTGTCTCATCTTTGTGATAAAATGGCTCCTTTTCAAAATAATAGCTCACCACCACAACAATAATCAGACAAACAAAAAAGGAATGGTATTTCTGATATATTTTAAACCTTGTATATTTTCTTCTTTTGAAACTTTATATTTTTAGAAAGAATAGTTTCATGCCAGCTTTCAGTCTTGGTGATACTTTTTGAGTTTAACGTGATAGCAATGACCACATAAGTATCTATAAATATTTGGAAGATGACCAGTTATATTAAAAATATCACTTTGTTTATTTAACATTGCCTATAAAAAAATCTTCATTTTTAAAGATTTTCTAGGTGACACTCAAGATTGAAAGCTAAGTATCCTGAAAAGGGTTATAAAATCTTACAATTTTTGAGGGAAAAATCTTAAAAGATCTTATCTAACTCTGATTTTTAAAGATAATTAACTGAGATTCCTAAAGATTAAGCGACTTGTACAAACTCATGCATTTAGTTAAGACAAAATAGGACTTGAACCTTAGATTATCAGACTGTCTCCAGAATTATGAAGTTTTATGAATTTTCTTCTCATGATACAGTTATATGACCCTTACTAAGCATTGTCTCTTTAGCTTTATTCTGAGTTGAAAAGCAAAGTTGATATTTAGTGTGTGTTTAGTTCACATAAAACCATGCACTTTATATTTATCTAGAATTAGAGCACTTTTTACAAATACTTGGTGCTGCTGGGGGCATAACTAATGTCTTTCTCAGCTTTGCAAATTATGGTAAATGTTCACCAAGCATCTGCTGAATGGATGTTACTTTAGTTACATTAGTAAATTCACCTCCTTTTCAGTGATCCTTTGAAGAGAGAGACATAGAGTCAGAGGGACAGAAAGAGAGGTCTTTAGCTCATCACTTGATTTTAAATCATTGTTTCTATAAGGCTGTTGCAAAAAATTTCTTTGTGGGTACTACTTACTTGAACCAGCAAATATTAACAGTGGGCCGTAGTTTTGAAAGTAATGTTATTCTCAAGAATGCTTTTTCTTCTGAAAGCTTTGTCATACTAGTTGCTTTGCATTTGTGTGATCTTTTTGCTTGTAAAATGCAGTAAAGGATGGCCATTCAGCAGCTACTCCATTCCTACAGCAAACATAATTCAGCACCTCCTGTGTTTCAGATCCTGTGTTAAGCGTAGAGGATCTTACTGTGAAACTGAGGTCCATATCCTGGCCCTTCCAGGACGCAAAGCTAGTGACCTGCTTGTAACCACAACTGGCAGGAGTCACTCTGGACAGGGCGCAGAGCACCCCTTTGAGGCTGGTGGAGATTCCTCCCGGGCTGACTCCAGCTGTGGCCCCCGGAGTCTCCCTGGCTACTGCGGTTCTTGTGCTCCGCCTTGGGTTCTGGTCCTTCCTCGTGTTAATTCTCATGCCAGGTTTTGGGAACTAGGCCACAGTCTGACAGAACTGCCAATGAGAGCCCCGTCTCGCCACGCTCCAGATGGAATGTTGGTTTGTGGACAATAAACTGTAGCTCCTTCTCTCCAAGAACTGCCAAGCCGCAGACCAGGAGGACGGAGGGGTGAAGGATGCTCGCTTCCTTCCCCACATGCATCCACGGTGCATTTGTGCCCCAGACTTGTAACATTACCTTAGTCCTCATTATACCAGGGAAAGCTGGCTGTGGTTCCATGTCCAAGACTTATAGGAATAGTCATTGTTAATTATTACTTTCCCGAACTTATGGGGAAGGTATGGACTAGTTGAATAGCATACTCTGCCCATTTTATTTAAAAAACCAAGCATTACTCTCATGAATGCATATAGCTCCAATAATGATCAAAAATACTTTTTAAATAAATAAAAAGCCCCAAGCCTTAATCGTAACTATAGAAATGTCTTTAAACATCTGCATTTAGAAAAGCAAAATTGTTCCTATGCTCCAAAGTATAAAGAAAGCCTTTCTACCCATAAAGTTATGTGTGGTTCCAACCTGATGTCGGTTTTAATTGGCTTAGTTATTGATGCCTAAGAAAGGGAGTTTTACAAGGGAAAAGTCAAATCAGCCTCAAGTTCAAACCACTGGATTCATGTGTTGGAATGCGGTTCTTCTTGGCACTATTGCTTCATAACCAGCTACACATTAATGAGGGCTTTTATGTGTTTGTTAAAAATAACTATTTCCCGTTATCCCAAATGGCTTCTATGTGGGTCAAATTATCAATGCAGGGCGTTAGACACTCCCTTTACGTTTCAAGAACAATTAGTGCTTTGAAAATCGCCCGTGGCTTTTGTTTCTGGTTTGAGAGAGGAAACATGAGTCTGATTTTCAAAAACATCTTCATTGCTGGTTGGCTACTTAATAACTTATCATAGAAAAATGTGATGTCTAGAAAATGCAGAGATTTTATCATGACTTTTTTAGCCATGTAAGCTGAAAGAAATAAGTCCAAATGGAAAGCTAGTAAGATTGCTGTACTTTAAACAAAAATGTTCTTCATAAATGACAGTGATTGGTTTCAGCATTTTATCAGTGAGATTAAACAAAAAAAATATATTAGATAGGTCTATAATTTTTCCCCAAATTTAGATAGCTTAATTTTCTCAGATTATACAAATAATATGTTTGTTAAGATTCAACCAGCATAGAAAAATATAAACAATAAAGTGATAATATCTCCAGTACACCTAGGTAGATGAATAGATGCCTGGTAGAAGATGACAGCTAGATGTATCCAAGTGTTTTGGTGGGTCTCATTCTAAATGTTTTTCAGTGCACACACCCTATAAATGATGAAAAATGGCTATACGCTATGGATACTCTTTATTCTTTGTAGTTTTTTTTTAATGGAGCAATATATTGTACACTTCTCCACACATCTGTAAGTATAAATCTACATTGACACTGAATAGCTAAATAATATTCCATTTCATTTTTTAATTTAAATTTATTTTTAATGGGAAGATAATTGCTCTACAATATTGTGTTGGATTCTGCCATGTATCAGCACGCATCAGCCATAGGTATGCATATGTCCCCTTCCTCCTCAACCTCCCTCCCACCTCCCGCCAATCTTCATTTTAGATGTGCGCCATTGCTGCTTTAACTAACCCTCTGTTGGTGTCTTGCTTTTCACTGTTGTAAGTAAGAATAATAATCCTTTAACATAGGATGCTCTTCTCTCTGTGTTGGATTTTACTTGACGAAACATAGACTAGAGACTTCCCTGGTGGTCCAGTGGTTGAAACTCCATGCTTCCAATGCAGGAGACGTGGGTTTGATCCCTGATTGGGGACCTGAGATCCCATATACCTGGCAGAGTGAAAAAGAATCATAGACTAAATGTTAGACAGTTTTATGCCTTTTAAGAATCAGTTGTATGATCATTTTAGTGAACAAGTTTTCCAAAAAATAAGATGGTAAAAATCTAATGATCATTATCAGTGACTTAAAGTTTGAATATAAATTGATACAATACCCCATTAGTGTGAAATATTTTCACACGATGTTCCCAAACATTTTTCTTCAGATATAATCAAACTACCTAACCCAGAAGAAGAATTTTGCTCTTCTGGTATCCGCATCTGACTTAAACAGGTGCTTCTGAATGGAGATTTGTGTCAGGAGTTGATGTGTCCTTTCCTTTGATCAGACCTATTCCCATGAGGCAAAGGTCAGTGCCATCAGCAGCATTTTATTCAAAATAATGCAAACATGTGTGCAAAACAGCACTACCTGTCTTATAATAACACTGAATTTAGTCCTGATATTGCGGAATAGAACCTTGAAACTAAGGATGCAAGGCAAAAAAAAAAAAAAAAAAATCTCCAACTGAGGTAATGGAGTTTTATTTTCCTTTTCCTTCAATCACCCAGACAACTGGCTCAGCTCTCAGTTTTACATGCTGTGAGAGGGAAGGAGAAGCTGGGAGAAGTCAGGAAAATGATCAGGGCCGAGATGCTACAGGCTTGCCTTGTATTCCTTCCAGGGCTTATTTCACCTGCAGGGCAGTTCCTTCAGTCTGACATACACAGATCATCTTCCCCAGCTGGCCCCAGCCATTGCTCCTGTGTCTGTCCTGTCTCAACAATTGCTCCTGTTTTGTCCTTCAGCTCATGGTTAGTGGCCACAAAAGCGGGTGCCTCTCTCTCCAAGTTAGCGCTCATGGTAGGACTCATTCAGCCTCTTCCTTCCTCCTCCTGGCCTCCCTCATTTCTCTATATCTGTCTCTGAATAGTAGCTACTTAAAACTTGATAGATATTAACCAAAAAAGAAAGCACCTCTGGATCTGGTTTCAGATGACAAAAATTTGTTTATTTACATTCTGTTTGCCCCAGAAAGAACTGAAAAGAACAGAAGTGCGCACAACCAGTTGCAATGTATTTTTAAAGGAGGAAGCGAGTCACTAAGAGCCATGGAAAGTACTAATTAACATCGCCTTCCTTCTTCACTTCATGCAGAGCGTCCAAGTTTTTCTCCCGCTGAGGGTTGAAGGAGTCAGGTTGGTGGAGGGGTGGAGGGTGGAGCTGATGTACTAAGTGTCTTATTTCCTGGTTGCTGAGCACCAGACTTTGGCATCAACTGAAGGAACATAATATGAGTGGACAATTGGGGGTCAGGACAACCCAGGACAAAGAACATCTGGATAAACAGAGTGGCTGGGGAACCCTGGGGGTGAATTTACAAAGCCTCTCTAGCCTTTTGCATACACCCTGTGACTGATCGTCAGGATGGAATCAGTAAGGGATATGTACCCCACCCGCCTCCCCACGAGCCTCTTGCTTTGTTTAGGTATTGTCAGTTGCCCAGTGCTTAGACCTCATCCTGTGAGCCATTTCTCTCAGTGCTGTTTTATTTCTATCCCTACCGGAACTATTGCTAAGTCTAGTGACTTTCAAATCATTTCAGATCATGACTTGTCATCTTGTCCACAGGGCTTCAGGGTGCCCTCGGCCTGTGGCCTGAAGGTCATTGTTACTCTTTAACTATTCAGCAGAGCCAAATCCTGCCAGGATCCTCTGTTCTTTGGGAAAGAAAAGCATCTACATCCTTATCAAGCTGTGGTTTTCTCATCTGCCTTATGCTGGTGTCAAATCTGCTTCACTTGCTCCTCCCATTTGCTTCTCAGTGGCATTGCTTGCTGAAAGTTGACCTTAACCTGTTGATTCTTCTTTGGTTTGCCTCAAATGTTCAGCCCAAGGTTAAGGATGAATGCTTAATTTAGGCGAGCCTCAGTTTCTTCAATTAAGTTAACCCTGTACCCAGCTAGATCTACTCTTGTTCAAGGTTCCAACAACTAGAACTATCATCCATACGTTCTGTCTCTCAACTGTTAGCAGAGGCTTCCCTTCTTCCTATTTTTAAGCATGTAACTGCCTGTTGAACTTCTACCGATGTTCCCGCTTTTGGTATAAGTAAGTGCTCCATTGCTTGGTGTGAATCATTAGAATATACTCTGTACTCAGTTGAATGAACGAAGCTTCCTCATGTCAGAATAACAGTGTTTTCTCATTCTTAGGTTCTCTTTGGTGCCTCCTTAGATTTGGAAGGTGACCTTCCCTCATTATCTAATTTCAGGTTTGCAACTTGAAGGCAGTATAATTACAGTGGAAAGTAAAAGTATAGTTTCCATCAAGAAAAGAAGAAAATCATCTGTTCCTGCCCTCACTGGACATTTAGTTCTGGATTGAAATCTCATTTTTAGCGTAGCTACCTTTAAGTAAGAGCTTTTTAATTTCATGGTGCATAGACTCATATTCAGAATATCTGAGAACTTCATGATTACGTTTTTCCCTCATGAAGTAAAGAGCTATCTAGACAAAAACTTTTCTCCAGTGATTCCAATTCCTTCCCATCTCTCAATTTCTCTGAACATTAAGGAGAACTTAGACTGCCTGAGGTCAAGGCCAAGAAAAAAGAAAAAATGATCATGGTAGATGGAGCTAAAAGAGTGTCATTAGTCACCAGGAAAATGCAGAGACAGATTTTCAGCAGATCTATTTGCTTCTTTAAAAAAAACACACACACACACACACAAAACAACTATTTGCCAGCACACAGACACTTCCACTACAAGGGAGAAAAGTTACCGCAGCTTCACAAATCCTAAAATCTTGCCTCTTATTTTTCAGAGATGATAGAGGACACTGGAAAAAGGTTTCTGTTTGGGTATTTTTTGTTTGTTTTTTTAACTAAGAAACTTTAAGAAACAACACCCACAATTATTACCATTTACTAGCCACTTAAATGAAATTTTTGTTTGGATGGTACACTTCATTATCCTGTGTCTAAAAGAAAGCTATGCAAAGGTGAGATTTGTTTGGATGATCAGTCTCCGCAGTGATGGCAGCTGCTCCTGTAGCCTCTCGCCATCTGTTATCTTGCTTTGTCATCTTTTCAAAGGTTTTTGCCACATCAGAGCTGTCCTTTTGAGATTCGGCTCTTCATCTCTACAAATGCTCTACTATATGCCAATTTCAGGGCTTGTCAACTGCTACTACACTTAATATGTTGGTCAGTCCCAATATTACTGAGCTTTGCTGGCTCTTGCTGCTGCTAAGAGAGACGTTTCAAATAGTTCACTGAATCTTTTCAAGTCCCACATTATTTTGAGATTCAATTCAAGTAGTGCTCTTTATCATCCAAGTAGTTCTTGGGTGTCCACTTATGTTATCTTTTACTTTTAACCTACCAGATATCATTCCAAGTATTTAATACTCATCTGTTGACTTCTAGCATCTGACTTGAGTACCTGTGTCTAACCTTCAAGGCTATATAGAACAAATAGACAATTTAATGCTTGCCATTGCTTTCTTAGGATGAGTAAGCAAGGGGAGACCTAGTGGTATAAATAAAATAATATCCATGAATACACTTGACTCAAGTGAACCCGACAAATGGATTTTAATTCTTGCCCTGGACCAGTGGTAGAAACTCAGTTGTATGAATGATCAGTTTTAGAATCAATAGTTTGAAGATTTTTACCAAAGGGATTGACCAAGCTTTTAGGCAATGTTTTTGCAGTTTATTCATCTTTATCTGCAAAGTAAGAGGGCAAACACTGATGTATCTGGCCATGGTAGATAATGTCTACAGCCCTGATTCCAAGTTGCATGTCTATTTTATGTTTAAAAATAAATTTACCTCTATATTCTTAATGGGAAAGCATGTTCAAAACTCTAATGTCTGTTGGTTTACTAACATATCTAGAGCCTCCAAGAGAGGTGCATTTAAATGAGATCCACCATTTCATATTGACATTAAGAACCAAAGTTATTTTTAGTTCTTTGATCTGAAAGTGTCACCCAAGTAGGATTGCTCAGTATGTCAGGAGAGGGAAGTGGGAGGCATTCTGGAAAGGTGTGGGTGTGCGATAACCTAATGCCATCAGATAAGAAGATCCAAATAGGATTTTAAAACAAATCCATCCTCTGTGTTCCAAGCACTTATTAGAACAAGTCACAATGATGTTTTCTTTGGCAGGCTTGTAGAGCATTTATCAGCCAGTGGGTTCTCCACTCTAAAATTTATGATGCTTTGAGAGACTCACAAAAGCCTGTACTTAGAGCTTTAAATAAAGTCAAAATGATAGTTTTTCTGCCCTGTGAATCTTCGTTATTGAAATTAATAAAGGAGCAGTGAACTTTCCTGCTTTTTCCAAGTTTCCAGCAAACTGTGTTGCTTCTTTATCTCATGTGATGGTTGAAAATCAAATCCCCTGTTTGTTCTCATTTGTTTTTTGAATAATGTGGACAACATAGAAGAGGCCTCTGACCTCTTATAACAGAATGACATCACTTGAATTTACTAACTATTCTGCTTCTCTCTGGGACAACACATGTGAGTAGCAACAAAACATCTGGTTAGCAAGGAAGAGCAGCTAGATGAAAAACAGCACTATTACTTATGTCATAAAATACCGTTGATGGTCAGTGGAGCAGGACAAGCAATTCTGGACCCAAAAGTGATGGTGCCTGGAAGCTGCTCTGGCCTAGGGGGATGTTGTAGAGTAAAGGAGGGGCATGTGTCTTTAAATAATGAGTGCATACACACAAGAAAATGTTGTGAGTGTATGTGTACATATTATTGATGCTCTGCCTATCTGATTCTTTTTCTGCATAAAAATAATAGATTCATCTAGACTCTTGCAGGCTGTTATTAGCTGTCAACAGTCATGAGTAATTGCTACATTGCCCCTTCCTCTTGTGTTCCACAAGTAGTAAGCTTTCTTTTAACCTTGAAAATCAAGAGTATACCATGATGTTATTTTGAAAATCCTGAAGCTGAAACTGTATTTCGGGAGATATTGCTAAGAGACCATGAGGCTTGTGGGGAAAAAAAAATGGCAAATGTGAGTTAAATAATGTAATTATTTTAAAAAGAATGATTTTAATATTCTAATGTGTATATTCAGTTTCTGAATTTGCATTTCCAAACCTCAGCTTTTTACTCCCTAAGCCCCTGGAAACACTTTCTCTCTCTTACCCTGTTTAAGTATAATAAAAAGGAAATGTGTTTGCTGCCACTTCATTAGCACAGTGACTCTGCTACCAAATTAGAGGGAATTCATGGATCAATTCTTAGTCTCAAAGAAAAAATGAATTAATATATATATGAAAGAATTGGGCTTCGCTGGTGACTCAGATGGTAAAGAACCCACCTGCCAATGCAGGAGACATAAGAGATGCGGGTTCGATCCCTGGGTCGGTCGGGAAGATCCTCTGAAGAAGGAAATGCAGCCCATTCCAGTATTCTTGCCTGGAGAATCCCATGGACAGAGGAGCCTGGCAGGCTACAGTCCATGGGGTCGCAGAGAGTTGGAACACAACTGGGTGACTAACACACACATAGAAGAATTGGGGCTTCTCAGGTGGTGCTAGTGATAAAGTATCTGCCTGCAAGTGCAGGAGACTGCAAGAGATCTTTGGGTTTTATCCCTGGGTCAGGAAGATGCCCTGGAGTAGGAAATGGCAACCTGCTCCAGTATTGCTGCAAAAATCACACGGACAGAGGAGCCTTGTGGGCTACAGATCATCGGGTCCCAAAGAGTTGGACATGACTGAGCCACTGAACACACACACAAACATAAAAGAATCGTTATCATATTCAAAGTAAATGATCCTCAATACCATAGTTGTCACAGGGACTATGAAAGAAAAGGAGTTTTTCTAAAGGAGAAAAACTTTCCATTTGACTGCGATGTGTACTGCATATTCAAGCATGTATTTTGATCTTTTTCTTATGAATATATCCATAATATTTACAGTGAAAGAATTCCTCACTGTGACTATTTTTCTCATTAGACATACAGTCTACAATTGGATGATAGTCAGTAATATGGTCTTTAGAGCTTATACTCACTCATTCCTAGCATCACAGGAATCTAGACTGGGCAATCAAATCCAATTCAGCAAGTATTTATCTTGCACTTGCTAAAACACATTTCATAAGGTGTAAAATTTGAGGCAAAAGGAAAAGTCTTTAAAGAGTTTTACTTACTGTTAAGATACATGTCTATTTGACATTTAAAGGTAAATTTGCCTGCCTGTGCTTAATGGAAACACATCATTTTGCAAAAAAGTCAATCGTCTGTTGGTTTACTAAAAGATCATCCAGATTAGTGCACAAAAACAATCCACTATTCTACATTCAATTTAAAAAAAGGCATCTGGGGGATTCCCTATCAGTCCAGTGGTTGGAAACTCCACACTTTTCACTGGAGGGTTCAATTCACTGGGTTCAGTGCCTGGTTGCAGAACTAAGATCCCACAAGCTAGGCAGCATGACCCCCCCCAAAAAAATTCCATATTATTAAATAAATATTTGTGATTTAGGAATATGGTAAGAACAGTTTTATCAGACTTTATTTTTATCTACCAATTTGACATCCACACTTCCTTGGCCACATGGAAACACTCATGTTCCTGGCATAGATTTTGAGCAGTGTTTGCCTGTTTCTTTGTCTGCACCTTTATAGAGAACCAGTTTGTTATGAAATAAAGCAGTATTCCCTGTAATGCCAACTGTACTTAAGGTTGTTAAATTCAACGGGAAGGGAAGATAATAGGAAGGGAGATCTCTTTTCCAATTAATTTTTGAAAACTTTGTTTTATACATCCAATAGTTAAGATGATGTCCATGAAACAATCCTATAAAAAGCATGCTTCCTGTAGCCTTTCCTTTCACTCTGCTTACATTTAATATTTGCCTTGAGTATAGTGATGGTTTAATCATTAAGTCTTGTCTGACTCTTTCGGGTCTGAACTGTAGCTGGTCAGGCTCCTTTGTTCATGGGATTTTCCAGGCAAGAATACTGGAGTGGGTTGCTACTACTCCAGGGGATCTTCCTGACCCAGGAATCGAACCTGTGGCTCATGTGTCTTCTGCTTTGCAGGTGGATTCTTTACCACTGAGCCACCGGGGAAACCCCTTGAGTATAATTGAACAGTGTTAACTTGCAGTATTAATACTTTGCAGTTACCATATGTATTCTAAGTTAAATAATTAGAATCCTAGAAAGAGAATCAAGTTAAAACAATACTATAAGATTTTTAAAATGAGAAAATAATTGAAAAATATCCCATCATGCCAAGTTGGCCTTAGACAATTCACTCTTCTCTAGGGAGTGAAGTTGCTCAATTGTATTAGACTCTTTGCGACCCCATGGACTATACCCTACCAGGCTTCTCTGTCCATGGGATTGTCCAGGCAAGAATACTGGAGTGGGTTGCCATTATCTTCTCCAGGGGATCAAACCCAGGTCTCCCACATTGCGGACAGATGCTTTATCCTCTGAGCCACCAGGGGCTCTCTTGGTTAGGGAGGTTCTAGCCAAAGAAGCACAGACCAGAGGGGGCTATCTTTTTTTATTTTCTTGTTTTGATTGTCATTTGCTCCAGGTACACCCTTCACACCTTTTTGAGAGAGAAGTGCAAGGAATAGTGAAGAAGATCAACTTCTGCCTTCTACCTGTGATGGCCTTAACTAGAGCACTCGGCTCAGCCTTCATCTCATTCCTATGGACAAATGTGTGTCAGGCCAACATCCCCAATCACTTACTTAGGACCCAGGGTATTTGAAACGTAAAGAGCGTAGACTCGACAGTGGCATCTTATAGATGAGGCAGCTGTGGCCTTGAAGTCTCAGGCTTTGCTGAAACCTAGACTCTGGGTTAGCGGCTGCTGTCACACACACCCTCTTTATTGAGTTTCCGGAGTTCCCTCTAGGGGCAGATAAAGAGCCAAGTAGATTTTCCCTTAACAGCTCTGTTAACAGATTTCTGTTCCAGAGTTTCCAAATTCAAGAAAGAATATATAGTTTCTGGCAAGGCATTTTGGAATAGCTAGTAGCAGCATTTTTAAGTATTATGATAAAAAGAGATCAGTGATTGCTCATTTATTCATTCACTAACCATTTAATAAACTTCTGTAACACTGCTTGAACTAGGGTTGCCAGCAAAGGCATGCATAAGGGATAACATTTGATCAGAGACCCAAAGAAGAGGGACAGTGTCTTGGAATGAGGACGGCACTCCAGGTCATATAAACCCAAATATAAAGCACCATGGAACAAATGTGTGCATTGTATATGGGATTTAGAAGATGAGGCATGGGGAATTCCCTTGCAGTTTAGTAGTTAGGACTCAGCACTTTTACTGCTGTGGGCCTGGGTTTGATCCCTGTTTGGGAAAATAAGTTCCTGCAAGCCACATGATGTGGCCAAAACAAGAAAAAGAATTATGTCTAAAAAAAGAAAAAAAACTGAAAATTATATCCCACTCTAAACATCTCTCATTGTGAAAATGGGGAGTAGGGGCAGATAATGGACAAAAATAATCTCTATAGTCTTCAGTGGAAGGGATTGATCTGGCAGGGCCAGGAGCACGTCAGTGGCATATGAACTAGATTGGCACACAGCCGATAGTATTGTTCAGTAAGAATAAATAATAATTTTTAAAAAAGAATAAGAGGTATGGAATCAAGTGCTGTGCCTTAGAACTCTTCATGGTGAGATGTGAGATCCAGTGGAGAAGTCTGTAAAGCAGTTTTACCAAATAGGCTAGGACGTGGGGGAGAATTCAAGGCTGGGGATGGATGTTGATGCTTCAGGAGCATATGGATGATGCCCTGTTGGATGAGAGCTACTGAAAGAAGAATGTCAGGGGAGAACAAAGTGATCACTGCTCAGTTGGTTCCCTCCAATATTTGAAGTTCAGCAAAAAGAGAGGAGACAGCAGTGGAAACTGGAAAGGCAAGTAAGGGGTAAAAAAAAACCAACTAAACAATCAAGAGAACAGGATGACTTGAAATCTAAGTCTGATAGAGTTTCAAGACTAGGAGGGTACCTAGCAATGCCTGTGTGCTGAGACATCATGTAATGAGACCTGAGAATGAACTGCTGGGCTTGCTAAAGTGATATGGCTCTGACATGGCTGTTTTCATTGAATAGAAGTTTGACTGGATTAGGCTTGAGAGAGATTGGGAAGGAAGTGGAGGTTGATGTATTAAAAATTCCTTGGAAGAGTTTTTGTTGTTGTTGTTGTTGTTTTTTAGCACAAGACACTATGGAAATTAATGGTAATAGATGGAGACAATGACATTCAAAGGGGTATTTATATAAAGAATGTTTTTAGAAGATTTTCAGTATATTTACTATGGAATTCAATAATTTAAAATAATAGCTGTTTGCTCTCTCTCTACATGTATATATCAGTTCAATTCAGTCGCTCAGTCATGTCTGACTCTTTGCGACCCCATGGACTGCAGCATGGCAGCCCTCCCTGTCCATCACCAGCTCCCAGAATTTACCCAAACTCATGTCCATTAAGTCAGTGATGCCATCCTGACCATCTCATCCTCTGTCATCCCCTTTTCCTCCCGCCTTCAATCTTCCCCAGCATCAGGGTCTTTTTACATGAGTCAGCTCTTCGCATCAGGTAGCCAAAGTACTGGAGTTTCCGCTTCAGCATCAGTCCTTCCAATGAACTCAGGACTGATCTCCTTTACGACGGATTGGTTGGATCTCCTTGCAGTCCAAGGGACTCTCAAGAGTCTTCTCCAACACCACAGTTGTAACTTGTTGGACACCCTAGTTTTATCCCATTGGGCTACACAAACCTGTCTAGCTGCACCTGCTGCACCTGAGGGGACCCTGGTGTCCTTGGCGTGTCTCTTTTACAGGCCAGCACTCCCATCCCGCATCCATTCTTTGTATAATATCACATTAAATCCCTCCCCTAGTCTGACAGCTGATCCTTTCTATTGGCCCAGGTCCCACATACGACGGGCGTAACCAGCAGATCTCCTCTATGGATCTTCGTCTCTTCCTAAAAATCTCTCTCTATGCAGTCACTTAAGTCTCTCTGGAACCCAGATAAATAGGAATTGAACAGAATGGGGGTGGAGGGAGGAGATGAGTGTGTTATTGATCTGAGATATTGGTTAAAAAAAGTGAATGACAAGGTGAGTGGATGTTTCTTGGTGGGGAATTTGGCTTAGTGGATCCAGCGCAGTTGCCTTCTGACCTTCGTGTTTGAGGAACCCTATTTTATATGTGCTGTGAACACGTCCAGGTGCTCACAGAGTGATCAAATATAAGTTTTTCCACTCCATAAGCAGGTATCTCTAATCCCTGCTTAATATAGAAGAAAATAAAAGCCCAGAAACTCTAGGTAGATTGTTCAAAGTCACATGTTTTGCAAGTGGCAGCATTGATATTTTAATCAAAGTCTGTCTGACTTCAGAGACTCTCTTAGACTTGACCTGAGTTCTTGGCAACGTGCTTGGATCACAGACTTGGGGCACCTTGGATGTTTTCCTTTCTCTTTGGGTCTTCAAAGTGTGTGATTTCTTTTTAATTTTTTTTTTAAATTGAAGTATAGTTGATAAAAACTGTTTTGTGTGTACAGCGAAGTGACTCAGATTCTTTTCCATTATATGTTACTACAAGATATTATATATCTTATTATATAGTTCCCTGGTCTAAGCAGTAGGTCTTGTTGTTTATCTGTTTTGTGTATAGTAGTATGTATTTGTGAATCCCGAATTTCAAATTTATCCGTCTCCCTTTCCTCTTGGTAACCATAAGTTTGTTTTCTCTCTGTGAGTCTATTTCTGTTTTGTAAAGAAGTTTGTTTGTATCTTTTTTTTTTGATTCCACATATAAGTGATTAAGATGTGTCATTTCTTAGCGTGTTTCATTATATCATACTTTTTATTATGGTATGCTCTTCATGATAGTATTTTGATTAGATGTTCTATTTTCTAAGATAGTCCATTATATTATTCTGTTGCACCTTCTCTGGGTATGACTCTATTCAAGGAAAAACTCAATCCCTGACCCTCAGAGGTTGATGAGTCTGTGGAAAAGATAACCCAAATAATTATATAAAGCAAAACAGGATGGATGATCCTGAAGAGAGGCACAGATGAGTGCTCTTGCCTCTAGAACTATATGGGGGTGGGGAGGCCGTGATCAAGTGGGAGACCTTGACATTCTTCATGAAAAAGTTAGAATGTGAGATGAGTGTGAAAGGATGAATGAGTGAGATTGTTCAGGGGAAGGTGGGGCATAGCCATAACTCGAGAACAGCATGGACAGTGGGAAACCTTAAGATAAGTTAGAAGGCAGCTAGTGATTTAGCTGGAGGAAAAGACGCACATTAGAGGTAAATGATAGTTTGTCAGTAGGAAAGACAGGACCATACTGGCAAAGGTATGACTGTTATGCACCTGGTAACAGGAAACCTTGCAGGATTTATTTTTTAAGCAAAGTAGTGACTGTAGTAGGTATAGGAGGCTCATGACTTTTTGGATTTAGGACTTTTGTGTGTTGTTAAGGGAAGTTACATCTTTAATTGTAGTGAAAGTGAAAGTGTTAGTTGCTCAGTCGTGTCTGACTCTTTGTGACCCCATGGACTCCTGCCAGGCTCCTCTGTCCTTGGGATTCTCCAGACAAGAATCCTGGAGTGGGTTGCCATTTCCTCCTCCAGGGGATCTTCCCGACCCAGGGATTGAACCCAGGTCTCCCGCATTGCAGGCAGATTCTTTACCGTTTGAGCCACCATTTAACATGTAAGAATAGGTCATGTGCTATGACCTATTTGAAACTGATGAATTTGCCTCATGAGTTTCTTGAATTTTTTGCAATCTTAGATCTTGTTTGTTATATCTTCAGGTGATTATTTTAAAATGAACACAGTTTGCAAATTTATTGGTGATAAAAAATAAAATTTATTTTATCAGTTCTGATTCCCATGTTAAGTGAAATATTTTATATATAAAGACTGTATATTCAAACTATCAAGCAAACTATTTAAATATGAAAGATTGTGCAAGGGAAAAAATAATGGATTCAATTAAGATTTGCTAAGCCCTTTATTCTATTTTGGGTTAATGTTCAAGGTGAATAACTGTACTTCATGTTTAGTTTGGAAAACCACACTGGATTGTCACACTGGCCCTTTGCTGCCCCCTGACATCCCTTAGGATGGGAACATGATTCTTATTTGACTCAAAGCTGTCAAAAATTAACAGCAATCTGAATTGGTGGATAAAATGTTGACTGCAGACTTCTGCGACAAAAAGTCCCCTTTCAGTTCTATTTTGTACCTTTCAAATTATAATTTATACCATGAACCTCTGTCTGTTTAGATCCATTTGATACCCAAGTTCATTTCTGTGATTGATTTTCTAGTAAGAGGATGAAAAGTTTTCACATTAATGGGTTTTTATTTAAAGCCGGTAAAAGCTAAGAATTTAAAATCAGCTGGATTTACATTAAATTTCCTGATAGGAAATGGTTTTCTGAGATTACTAGTTGCCTTTTTTTTAGAATACTAAAGTTATTAATAAACCATCTCTTTATTATATCTCCCTTCAATAACACCATGGAATAGCTATAAAATATTCCCAATCTCTCTTAAAAGGAAGGACTGCAATTGAAACATTTAAAAACTCTGGGCTTCCCCAGTTTTGCTTTCGCTGTCTACTAGAATAGCTGAGTAACTGTGTTTACTCTGTGGCTGTAGAAGGATGTTGGAGTTCTCAGAAGATGCTCTTAAAGCTGGCTGCCCTTCCAGGGCCCAGCTGGAGGAATCTTTCTAGGACAATGCCCCCCACCCAACCCACCCCTCCCCCAGGCCTATGTGGATGCAGAGTAGGGAGGAAGCTTGTTTAAAACTGACCTGCGTATCTCCCCTGACCCCCCTAAAGTTGACCACAACTGCAGCAGGAGGAAGCGGAGGCCCACACGTTGTCCAGGAGCTCCGCTGGTACTCTCCCCACCTCCATCATCAATACCATCTGTAATGACCCCCTGAGAGGATGCTTTTTCCTTCCTCAAGTCTCATCTTGCCCTTGAACCCTGTCAACCACTGGTCAGGATTCTCATTGGCAGTCCAATTGTATCAACGCAGGGAGTGAAGCCATAAAGCAATTCAAACAAAAGAACCTACAGAATAGCTCTGGGTTTTCTGTGTGATGCTATGCCACAGATCCTTTCAACTTTAGAATATTTTATGTATTGTAAATCGTCATCTATATGGAAGTGATCTATTTAATCTGGTACAGAGGTGCTTCTGCTAAGTCCCTTCAGTCGTGTCTGACTCTTTGCCACGCTATGGACTGTAGCCCGCCAGGCTTCTCTGTCTGTGGGATCCTTCAGGCAAGACTACTCAAGCGGGTTGCCATTTCCTCCTCCAGGGGATCTTCCCAACCCAGGGATCGAACCCACATCTCTTACGTCTCTTGCATTGGCAGGCAGGTTTTTACCACTAGTGCCACCAGTGGAAGACTTTTCAAGGAACAGATCATATGATACATTTTTTGCTTTTACTTCCCAGTGCAGAGTCTCAGCATAGCAGTTACTGAAAAGTTACTGTGATTTTTATTGCTGAAACTGATGTTTTCTTCTGTGCTCTCTGCCTTTAGCACCCAATCTGGCTTGAAGCATCTGTATCTAAAGCAGTGGGTGGGTGGGTGGAGTCACAGAGTCTTGACAGCCAACCAGACTGGTTGTCTGTAGGTTGTTAAAGGATTAAAAATGAAGCATTTAAAAATTGTTGTGGCATTTGAAGTTCTAGTCCATCCTAAAGGAGATCAGTTCCAGAGTGTTCATTGGAAGGACTGATGTTGAAGCTGAAACTCCAATACTTTGGCCACCTGATGTGAAGAGCTGACTCATTTGAAAAGACCCTGATGCTGAGAAAGATTTAAGGCAGGAGGAGAAGGGGATGACAGAGGATGAGATGGCTGGATGGCATCACTGACTCAATGGACGTGAGTTTGGGTAAACTCCGGGAGTTGGTGATGGACAGGGAGGCCTGGCGTGCTGTGGTCCATGGGGTCACAAAGAGTCAGACATGACTAAGCGACTGAACTGAACTGAATTTGCATTTAAGATAGGTGACCAATAAAACGCTGCTACCATTGTTGTTGTTCAGTCACCCAGGCGTGTCACCCAGGCGCACACCATGCCTCTCTGTCCCTTGCCATCTCGCGAGGTTAGCCCAAGTCTGTGTCCATTGCATTGGTGATGCCATCCAGCCATTTCGTCCTCTGATGCCCTCTTTCCTTCCACCTTCGATCTTTCCCAGCATCAGGAACTTTTCCAATGAGTCAGCTGTTCGCACCAGATGACCAAAACACTGGAGCTTCAGCTTCAGCATCAGTCCTTCCAATGAGTATTCAGGGTTGATTTCCCTTAAGACTGACTGGTTGCTATCCTTAGTCCTAAACAAAACAGCACAGGCAAACCCAAATTAGAGTTTGATTCTTTTATTCAGGGTGACTCTAAATTGCTGCAGTGTCCCCATAATTATAATTTATGGGAGCTGAGCTCCATGTGGCATAAAAGGAATTTCTTCCAGATGGTAAGTCTAACCTAAAAAACATTTCTGTAATCACTAATGGAGCCCTGGTAACTTAGCATCTTACACGTTGATTGAGAGAGGCATTGTAACCTCTCACAGCAATATTGCCACAGTAGATCTTGTATGAGAGAGGATGTGGGGAGGAAAAAAGAAGAAGGTACTAAACAAGAGGAACTTGCCCAAGAGATAAAGTTCCCTTTATGATCCTTTCTGCCTGAATAGCTTACCCCTTAAAAGTAGCACCAGTTAGTACCTTTTCCATTATTTTTCAGGCATCCTTTGCTTTTCTGCCAGTCTTTATTTGGTGTAATTGAATTGGATCTTCTCTCATCCTGGTCTTTTGAAATGCTCCCTCTTTTCAATGATATCTATCACAGTGAAAATTTGAAACAACCTAAATATCTTATAAAATACAGCTGTTCAATACAACATTGGACAGCCTTTAGAAAAATAGTGTAAGTGTTCTGGTAAAAGCCTGTGAAGGATTCTTTTTTACATCTCTCCCTGAGACTTATCAAAGGCAACAAAAAAGAATGTGAAAACTATGGGGAAAATGTTAACTTTAATAATCTTGAAAATACTAGTCATGATCCAACCCTACCCCCCACCCCCCAAAAAATATCAGCCAGAATAGTGACATTTGGATCATTGAGAAGGACTTTGAGAATGAACCCACACATATCCAGAGCTCAAGCAAGCCATGGGCCTCTCAAGAAGTAGGTGTTGGGCTCCTTGGTGGTCTGCTTGTTAAGAATCCACTTGCCACTGCAAGGGATAGGGGTTCAATCCCTGGTCCAGGAAGATTCTACCTACTGTGGAGCAACTAAGCCTGTTGGATGCAGCTGCTGAGCCCGGGTGCCTCGAGTTTATGCTCCGCAACAACAGAAGCCACTGCAATGAGAAGTCCAGGCACCACAACTAGAGAGTAACCCCCACTGACACAGCTAGAGAAAGCCTGTGCATAGCAATGAACAACCAGCACAGCCATAAATAAGTTAATAAATCTTTAAAAAAAATTTTTTTTAAGTAGGCGTCTTTTATAGAAGTAAGTGTTGGGGCCTCCCTGCCGGCTCGGTGGTGAAGAATCTACTTGCCAATGCCGGAGTCATGGGTTCAATCCCTGGTCTGGCAAGATCCCACATGCTGAGGAGCAGCTAAGCCTGTATGCTTCAACTGCTGAGTTTGTGCTCTAGAGTCTGGGCGCTGCAACTCTTGAGCCCAGGTGTCGCAACTACTGAAGCTCGCATGCCCCAGAGCCCATGCTCTGCAACGAGAGAAACCACTGCAATGAGGAGCCCGCATACTGCAACTAGACAGTAGCCCTTGCTTGCCGCAGTTAAAGACTGCAAAACAATGAAGACCCAGCCCAGACATAAATAAATTAAATTATCAATTAAAAACAAAGAAGAAATATCCACACTTAGGCAACATACCTCCAAGTAAAGATGCATATAAAACATCCAATCAGCAATTTTGCTTCTAGGATTTTATCCTCTGTATCTACACGCACTTGTATGCAAAGCTTTATTACAGACTTGTTGCTTATGGAATTTTTGCTATATATATATACATATATATCCTAATATGTATGTATCCTAATATATATGTTTATACATCCTAATTTCTCCCATGGGGGCTCCTTATAAATAGTAAAATGTACCCATACCATGAAATATTATGAATCTGTTTTAAAAATGAAGGTTTGTTTTGATGTAATGTGAAGTTGTGAAAGTGTATGTACTTTTATCCCCAGAGTAATCTCTGCATATGTTAAGAGTGTGTGAACATATATAAATATTGAAAGAAAGTTAAAGTGTTAGTCGCTCAGTCGTGTCCAACTTTTTGCAATCCCGTGGACTGTAGCCCACCAGGCTCCTCTGCCCATGGGATTCTTCAGGCAAGAAAACTGGAGTGGGTAGCCATTCTCTTCTCCAGGGGATCTTCCCAACCCAGGGATTGAACCTGGGTTTCCTGCATTGCAGGCAGATTCTTTACCTTCTGAGCCACCAGGGAAGCCCATATAAATATTACATTGTGGTGGCACTCGTGGTAAAGGACCCACCTACCAATGTAGGAGACATAAGAGATGTGGGTCCATCCCTGGGTTGGGAAGATCCCCTTGAAGAGGGCATGGCAACCCACTCCAGTTTTCTTGCCTGGAGAATCCCATGGACACAGGTCCATTGGATCACAAAGCGTTGGACACAACTGAAGCAACTTAGCACCCATATTTAACAGTTTATTAAAACTGTGAGGCTAACCAAGAAGCTGTTAATGTTCATTGACATCAAGATAAATTAAGTAGAAAAAGTTAGGTCAAGTGTAATATGATTTTATCTGTGGTCTCATTTTCCTTCCTCTCTCTCACTGCCTTTATTGAAACATTGTACCAAGCACTGTTGTAAATGTCTCATATGGGTAATCTTATTTAAATCTCACAACAACCTTAAAACCACCCCACAGAAAACATTTATTAACACATCCTCAGTTTAGCCATGAGGATACTGAGGTTTAGAGTTTAATAATTCACCAAAAATCTGAAAGCTAGTGAATGCCAGAGCCAGAATTTGAAACCAGGCAATCTGGCTTTAGAGCTTATGTTCATAACTCTTAGGCAGTCATGCTGTCCTATACACATGTGCATCCATCACACAGCTTCACACAGAAAAAGTGGTTGGCAGAATATAGCTTTCCAGTTCCAGTTCAGTCGCTCAGTCGTGTCCGACTCTTTGCAACCCCATGAACCGCAGCACGCTAGGCCTCCCTGTCCATCACCAACTGCCAGAGTCTACCCAAACCCATGTCCATCGAGTTGGTGATGCCATCCAACCATCTCATCCTCTGTCGTCCCCTTCTCCTCCTACCCTCAATCTTTCCCAGAATCAGGGTCTTTTCAAATGAGTCAGCTCTTCGCATCAGGTGGCCAAAGCATTGGAGTTTCAACTTCAACATCCGTCCTTCCAATGAATATTCTGGACTGATCTCCTTTAGGATGGACTGGTTGGATCTCCTTGCAGTCCAAGGGACTCTAAAAGAGTCTTCTCTAACACCACAGTTCAAAAGCATCAATTCTTCTGCCCTCAGCTTTCTTTATAGTCCAACTCTCACATCCATACATGACTACTGGAAAAACCATAGCCTTGACTAGACAGACCCTTTGTTGGCAAAGCAATATCTCTGCTTTTTAATGTGCTAAATAGGTTGGTCATAACTTTCCTTCCAAGGAATAAGCATCTTTTAATATAGCTTTAGGGCATTTTTAATAGAATGCTTTTAATTGTACTGTATTACTACTGTTTGTTTTAATCAGGCCTAGTTCCCTATTATGTACTACAAAAAATCTAAAGCACATGGGCCCGCCTTGTCCTCTGGTGGAGAAATCTAGCATGTTATCTGTGGGATTTTAAATTTATACTTTCACTGAGAAATGGCTCTGTGGGCCTCCTGCTGGAATGTGATTCTCTCCTCTGCATCTTAGTTGTGCAACCTTGGACCAGTTACATAACTTCTATCTTTGTTTGCTCCTGCATAACATGTGTATTGTGAAAAGGATAGACTTCTTGATTTATTGTAAGGACTAAATGTTTATCCAATGTCAACTACCTAGAACAGCAATCAGTATGTTCAGTAAACATCAGCTATTGCATTAGATGGGCACCTAAGTAAGTTAACCTGACTTTACATTACCTGAAAGGGTTGGGATAAAGAGAATGAACATTGGTCTGAATGGTCCTGGTGGCTTTGCCAGGCTTTTCCTGGCTCAGGACCAAGTCTGGGAAGAATGATATGGGAGTCCAGAGTCTGTGCTTTTCTCAGTCCGCCTCAGTGTCCACTTACCTCTTAGTGTGGGCATCTTACCTCTGAGGATGACTCTAGGCCTAAAGAGATGCAATTTTCATAGGAGATGGCTAGCACAGACTAAGTATATCAACCTATGAAATTGCCTTCATTTGATTGTTTTAGATCCACAAAATTAGCAATTCATGCGGTTCAGCCTCACAAGTTATCAAGTGCTCAGCTGGAAAATTCGTGGGTTTTGCTTTTACTAAGAAAGATAAGACATTAGTTTTTCTTTCTTTTTTTTCATCCCTGCTTTTATTCCCCACACGGAGCATGTTTTCTGTTTTTCTCCTTCGTTATGTGGTCATGTCTATTTTTAAGGATGTTTTGAATAGTGGAAATATGTTCTTGATGACACCTGACCTCCAGTCCATTCCTGTGTCTTCACTTTTTGCCCCAGGGGTCATACATTGTCTAATCCATCCATATCTGCTCTCAGGAAAGAACCTAATAAATTCAGTCATGGAGAGGAACAAATGACAAATAGGACCTAGTTCTCTCTTGCAAGAGCTGTGCAGATTTCAATAACCACCATCTTCCGTAAGAGCACAAATCACAGATTCTAGACTGGAAAGCTCTCTGTGTCCTAGGGTTGGAGGCTGATAGTTGGGATTTGAAAGAAGAAAATTTCTGGAACCTGTAAAAATAGATATAGCCTGTTTCTTAGCCTCTGAGGTCCAGAATTCCCTGGTTCCCCAATTTTTCTGATACAAGCTTTAAGACCACATGTTGGGATTGTTGTAGATAAAGTTTATAACACTTATAGATTTCTTATTACTCTATACAGTCCTCACAATAACCTTAGGAAGCTGGTGGACATATTATCCTTATTTTAGAATTAAGGAAATGGAGACTTATAGCAGTCAGGGAACTTGCTCAAGGTCATTCAGTTAGTAATGGTAGAAAGGCCCTTGGACAGCAAGGAGATCAAACCAGTCAATCTTAAAGCAAATCAACCCTGAATATTTATTGGAAGGACTGATGCTGAAGCTGAAGCTCCAATACCTTGGCCACTGATGCAAAGAGACCACTCTTTGGAAAAGACCCTGATGCTAGGAAAGATTGAGGGTGGGAGGAGAAGGGGGCAACAGAGAATGAGATGGTTGGATGGCACCATTGACTCAATGGACATGAGTGTGAGCAAACTCCAGGAGATGGTGAAGGACAGGGAAGCCTGGTGTGCTGCAGTCCATGGGGTCGCAAAGAGTCAGACATGACTTAGCAACTGAACAACAAAGAGATGTCACAAGTCTACAGCTGTGGGTTGGGGCCATGAGAAAGAATGTTGACTGTGATGGTTCTACAGGCTGCTCCGCTCTAAGCTCCCTTGACTTTAGGGTACGACCATGAGGCCATGACATACTGGCTCATTCTGGTTCTCTGTTGAGGACCACTGTTTAGAATCTGAGTACAGATAATTCATAATAAATTTTAATATAGTCCTTTTTGGTGAAAAAGAATTTAGTTTGGTGAATACATTCCGAACATTCACATGTAGTCGCTCAGTCATGTCTGCCTTTCTGTGACTCTTGGGACTGTAGCCCTCCACAGTCCATGGGGCTTCCCAGGCAGGGATACGAGAGTGGGCTGCCGTTTCCTCCTCCGGTAAATCTTCCCAACCAGGCATCGAACCCACGTCTCCTGCATTGCAGACGGATTCTTTATCCACTGAGCCTTTGAGGCACTTATTTATTTATTGTTATCAATAAACTATATTTATTGTTTATTGTGAATAACTTATTTATTGTTATCAATAAAATAGTTATAAAATGTATAAGATTTGTAACACTTCAAAAGTCTTCTACTCTAGTGAAAGTACTAATTAAATTTTTATAGCCCTCCATGATTTTGTCCATGTTTATAGCAAAACAAATCTAGATATAATGATCTGATTAAAACCATTTAAAATATTGAATGATTCCACCTTCCACAAAGTATTTGGAAATAATGAAATACATTTGCACTGCAGAATTATGACTGTCAGCAAATGTTGAAAAGGCGACAATGTAAGCGGCCAGTCGTGTTTGAAGTGCAAAGAACTGATGTAAACATACTTGTGCAAAAAGGGAAGTATAACCTTTGTATTTAGGGTTATTAAGTATTTATATGATGAGTCATAGTTTGTCAGGAAAAGAAGTATAATTTTCTAGAAATTGATAAATAAAGCCTAGTTATTTTTTAGACTGATTCCAACTTTAAATTACATTTTGTGCTATATTATTTAGGTTATTTATGAGTCAAGATAGCCATTTACATTTCAAAAGCCCTTTGAAGCTAGACATTAATAGAATAAATCATCACAAGGTGATATAACGTGATTTCCTTTTGAATTTTCTGCTGAGATAACTTCACATTTGCAGCTGTCAGGACCATCATAAATTATGTTTGATCTTTCTTTTTAAATCTAGCACTCTGTGTATGTGTCTCTGCGCACACACACACACACACACACACACAGATCTTTAAGCACTTTTATGGAGTGAGCAGGGCTAGCTCATGTGGAAGAATAGGTTAGTATTGATGTTAATACAAAGAAGGATGTGAGACCTACTCTGAAAGTATTTAAGACAAGGTGCTACAGGTTTTGAGAGAAAGGAAAGAGAATGCCCAGGTGTGGTATCATGGGAGAGCCCGCCTTTGAACTTGGAGCTAAGGAAGAGAAGGAGTTTTACCAAGTGCAATAGAGAAGTTGGAGGTGTCCGAAGTGGCAGAGACAAAGGTGGAGTTAGGAGGCAGCCGGAAAGACAAGCCCAGTCTGTATTCAGAGACTGTGGAGGGGATACAGATTGGCAGAAGGAAGTTGCGGTGCAGTACAACCAGCTCTATGTGGGTTATTGGTGACCTGACCAGAAAGTAGGTTGAGGCCAGGTTGGAAAAAGCTTTGAGTCCTGGGATATGGAGTACGAACCCTGCTAAGTAGTGGTAACCCATTTTAAGGTGGCAGGGGAATGCTGTTGTCAAGAGATATGCTCTGAAAAATTAATCTTGTGTTAGTGAGTAGTGTGACGCAGACAGCAAAGAGAGGAGGAGTCAGGGAAGACTGGAAGAGATACATGAGAATCAGCTGGAGCATCTACGCACATCTACACCCAGGCCAGACCGCACCAGCAATGATTCTGATTCGGTGAGTCTGAAGTGGCCCTGGGGTCTCGATATCCACAGGGACCCCAAATGAGGCTTAGGCTGGTGGACACTGTGCCCTGTTAAGAAACATCGAGAGAATGTTAGGAGGTGTTTGAACTACAAATGAAATGGGAGTGGCCTGCGGAGAGAAGGAATGAAAGCTGTCAAAGGTGATGGAGTTTGAGAACTGGGGCCAGGAGAGAGGCTTAGTTTTGGGACTCATCACGCCATACCCTTGTGTTTATATGATCATTTCCTGCCGTGAAGTTGCCCTAGCTCCTCTTAAGACATGAGGGGCACTCAGGAAGTGTTTGTGGAATGGCACGATCTCCTGCAGGCTCCGAGATGCCTGCAGCGATCTAGCCTCTCTCATGGAGGACCGACTGGGAATTCAGTCAGCTGGAGGCACTGGTTGAACACAGCGGCTCATGGCAGAGCCCTCTCAGACTCTCCCCGCCCTGTCCCCATGTGCTCAAAAGTGCTACATCACCAGGACCATCGGCAGCTAGCCAGGAATTCAGTTCACTGCTAGCGCCACTTGGGGGACAGTCTCAGGCAGGCAATTCTTTACACCCTTGGTTTCCTCCATCAGTGGCTTCTGCGGCCTCCTGGGGCAGCTTTTCAAACACTTCCTTTGTGACTGGCTTTGCAAGGGTAGATTTTAGTCAAGTTTACCAAGTGAAGAAAAACTGGTCAATGAAGGAAGTGACAAATTGTTTCAATAGCAAGAGAAAAGTGACATCGATGTTAATGCATGCCCCGAGTTAGGTGCCAAATAGCCTTTTGCACATGCTGAACTCTACACACACGGGCATCCTAGTTATCCATGGCTCTGTAACAGGTTACAGACACTTCGTAGCCGAGAACATTATGCCCAGGCACTTGGTCGATTCGGAGTTTGGACAGGCCTTGGGAGGGATGGCCTGTCTCTCCTCCACCATGTCTGGGTCTTCAGTCAGAAAACTTGAAACCTGGAGGTTGGAACCATCACCAAGCTCCCTGAGCACATCTGGCAGCTGGTTGGCTCTTGGCTGAGACTTTAGCTGCAGTACCTTCCTGTGGCTTCTGCATGTGGCCTGATCAACCTCTGAATATAGGGCCTGGATTCCAAGGGCCGGTGAGAGAGAGAGAGCCAGGGAAAAGCCTTTTTTGCCTCTAAGACACAGACTCAGAAGTCACAGGGCATCACTCCAGATACATCCTTTTTGTCACTGGGTAGCCATTCCCTCCTCCAGGGGATCTTCCTTGACCCAGGGATCGAAGCCAGGTCTCCTGTATTGCAGGCAGATTCTTCACTGTCTCAGCCACCAGGGAAGCCCTCCTCTTTGTCAGAGCAGGTCCTATAGGCCCTCCTAGTATCCCAGGGAGGACTGTGTCCTCATGGAGTAGTAACAACAAGGTTCTGCAAGAGCATGGAGGATTAGAAATACTGTTGTCTTATTCAGAAGATGCAATCCTCCTCAAAATGGTGAAAAAAGAGAATATTCTTATGTTACTAAATTTCAACCGATGGAGCCTATTTAGTGAGAAGCGGCCATGAAGCATCATTATTCTTGCAGATTTACATTCCTCAACTTTAGGCACGTGCAGTCAAATGTCTTCTGAAACAAATCAGAATATTAAGTAATACCCATTTCTAAAGACTTCAAAGGTTTTTAAGTGGATAACTTAGAAATATAATGTGCCTCTTACTGTTTAAAAATGTTTGTGAAATAAGTAGTAGTGACAGTGACATAAAATATTGTTTTATGAATAATACATACATTTTATAGAAGAGATCTATTCATAGTGCTTAGAGGTCAAAATTATTCATTTTGAAAATTAGTCGGGATGGGGAGGGAGGTGGGAGGGGGGATCAGGATGGGGAACACATGTAAATCCATGGCTGATTCATGTCAATATATGGCAAAAACCACCACAATATTGTAAAGTAATTAGCCTCCAACTAATAAAAATAAATGAAAAAAAAAAAAAAAGAATATTAGTCGGAAAGTAAGGCTATAGACTTCTCAGGGCTAACCAGCCCCCAACCTTCAGAGTAGGGAACCGTGAAATCAAAGTCAGAATATTGGAAGTGAAGACTAAAAAACTTGGGACTTCCCTAGCCATCCATTGGTTAAGACTCTGCCCTTCCACTGCAGAGGACAGGGGTTCAATCACTGGTTAAGAAACTAAAATTTCACAGGCTGTGCAGCATGGCCAGAAAAGGAAAATTTGATAAAATAAGTATTAAAAAAATTGTTTGCTATGGTTTTGCTGCCGATGATAGCAAAGAACTGTTTCTGCTGTCTCGATGTATGTGTGTAGTAGAAAGGATGACACTTTACAAATACACAAGCATACACAGACACACATAGGGGTACCCACAGTCTCACCAACCCTGTGTCACATTATAGTTAGTATATTCAGGGAAGGAAAATGCAAGAAGTAAAAGAAGAGGTGGGGCTTATTCCAAGAACTTTTGTTTCAGTTGTTTGCTTTCTATGTGAGACCTACTAGTCTTCTTATAAGTGGATACTGTGCAGTGTTAAAAAAAAAAGTAAATAATATATATATTTTGCCCTATTGCTTTGTAAAGCCAAAAAACAAACAAACAAACAAACAAACCACACTCACATCTGTAAGAATGAGATGTGATACCAGTGACTGGAATTCTTCACTCTAAAGCTGGTCCAAAAAATTGTCATAATGCTAATGGATGAGAAAGCTGTGGCACATATATGCTATGGAATATTACTCAGCCATGAAAAAGAATTCATTTGAATCAGTTCTACTGAGATGGATGAAACTGGAGCTCATTATACAGAGTGAAGTAAGCCAGAAAGATAAACACCAATACAGTATACTAACGCATATATATGGAATTTAAAAAGATGGTAACAATAACCCTATATGCAAAACAGAAAAAGAGACACAGATGTAGAGAACAGACTTTGGGACTCTTTGGGAGAAGGCGAGGGTGGGATGATCTGAGAAAATAGCATTGAAACAAGTATACTGTCAAGGGTGAAACAGATCGCCAGCCCAGGGTGGATGCATGAGACAAGTGCTCAGGGCTGGTGCACTGGGAAGACCCAGAGGGATGGGATGGGGAGGGAGGCGGGAGGGGGGATCAGGATGGGGAACACATGTAAATCCATGGCTGATTCATGTCAATGTATGGCAAAAATCACTACAATATTGTGAAGTAATTAGCCTCCAACTAATAAAAATAAATGAAAAAAAATAATAAAGGGTAATGTGCATTGGTTAATTTTCTGTTGAAAGTTTCACAAAGTTTGATATTAAAAAAAATTGTCATAATGAAACATTTCAGTGTTAGAAAGTGATTGTGATCTAAAATATCACAACCATGTCATTTTTAGACTCAGCTGTTTTCATGGATCTTGTCAATTTTCTTTACCAGCAGCAGCATACACAGCCTTTCTCAAAATGTGTGGTGGTTGTGCCCATGTTTCTGCCTGCAGACATGGGATTCTAGCTTAGCTGTGTGATTGTCTAACATTCCTTACAGCTTCCAATAAAATCCTTCCTATTATTGAACATATACATTACCATATGCAAAATAGATAGCCAGTGGATATTCGATGTATGACTCAGGGAGCTCAAACCAGTACTTTGTGACAACGTAGAGGGGTGGGATGGGGTGGGAGGTGGGAAGGAGGTCCAACAGGGAGGGGATATATGTATATCTATGTCTAATTTATGTTGATGATGAATGGCAGAAGCCAACACAAATTGCAAAGCTGTTATCTTCCAATTAAAAATAAATAAATGAAAGAAATCATTCCTATTATTGAACCACTTGCAACAGGTTTTATTCTCAATAAAAAAATAGAAAGCATTTCGTTATCCCCTGTGATTGTGAATAGCCATCTTAGTCAATGCTTGGTTTAATTTAAAGATAAGAGAATCCCTTTTTAATGTATGGAAAGTGACGTTTGACAGTTTCAAGCTGGCATTTTATGTATACTCAATGTGTTTTTAAAAGCTCTTCTTGTATAAAAATGATGAGTATAAAACATATTTGTATTGCTCACAATCTGTTTGCCATAGATCTTTTGTTACTGCTTAATTATTAAGTTAAATTGTATCTCCATTTCCTCTGCTTGTTTTGAGTGTTATCCACTCATCTTTAATATAATTGGACTAAGTAGGAATTAGATTTGGGGAATCCCAGAGACAAAGTCAGATTTTCTCACTGATTTTTTGACAGTCAGCTTTGGGAGACGTAAGATAATTTCTGCAGTTCCTCTCATTCATTTTGATAGAAAAGTCAAGAATCTGACCACCTATTTTTATACCTGTTATGACCCAAAGTAGCCAATCAAAGTTTTTTTAGACATTTATTTACTTTTATTCATTCATTTGGCTGCACTAGGGCTTAGGTGTAGCATGTGAGATCTAGTTCCCTGACTTGGGATTGAACCTGGGCCCCTCTGCATTGGGAACTTGGAGTTTTAGCCACTGGACCACCAGGGAAGTCCCTCTAGTTGAAGTTTTGAAAGCCCTTTGGTCTGTCTGTCACTGTGTTACTTGGAAATACCTGTGTCTTTTGGGGGGAACCACCATTTTGTAGTAATGATTCTTTAGTTAGCTCTGAGAAATTTAAATACCTTTGAAGTTATTTTTATGGAGAAATGACTAGGTATAGGAGCATGCGCATACCAAGTTACAAAGGATCAGTCATCAAGAACTTAGCATATAATGAACTCTTGGAAAGTAATTGATTGAAACAAACAAAAATAACATAATCTATATATGAAAGTGTTGTCCTGTGCCTAACAGAACTCAAAAATCATGACTAGTGTATGTGCTAATATTTCTGCCATAAATGCCTACTCATCAATTATTCTGTGTCTGAGCTGGGACATCCTAACTTGTGGCCTGCTCTGGACCACCTGAATCCTTATATGCATAACAATTTTTATTTATTTTGGGTATTCCCTAAAGCTATAGAGTACAAATACATACCCCAGACTGCACACAGCAAGCAGATTAGATTTAACATTAGTGAAGAAAGATGGGTTGGCACATATTTAAAAAGAACGAAAACAGGAGGACCAATTACATAGCTGACTGACTGGCTACCAGAAAGGCGTGCACAGGCATGTTTGTGGATTAGTCAGGGTCCACTTTGTTCTTATTTGATGGATTATGCAAGAGCTGTTTCTCAAAACACTACTGATAGTGCTGCAGGACTTATAAGAGAAATTTTGTCTAAACTGGGTATTTTTTAAAGAGATGAATACTAACATCAGGTTGCTCACATGTAGGGTAATAATAATAATAGTAATAATAATGAGTTTACTGTAAATTAAATACTCATTATGTTCCAGGCACTTAGCTGTTTGATTTACTCACATGTTGCTCTCAGCCACCCTGTGAGGTAGCTGTGGGCTATTTCCTCCATTTTAAAGCTAAGGAAACTGATGCCCAGATAGGTTAAAAAACTTGCTGTAGGTCACACAGCTCATAAGTGGTGGGAAACCTACTTTGTTCTGATTCCAAAGATCATGTTTGTTCCCATGACATTGGACTCTCAAAACGGAGAGACATTTTGGATCATGATTGATCTATGTGTGGTTATGTACTCGGTCATGTCCGACTCTTTGCAACCCCATTAACTATAGACTGCCAGGCTCCTCTGTCCATGGGATTTCCCAGGCAAGCATACTGGAGTGAGCTGCCATTTTCTCCTCCAGAGAATCTTCCCAACCCAGGGATTAACCCGTGTCTCCTGCGTCTCCTACATTGGCAGGTGGATTCTTTACCACTGAGCCACTTGAGATAAAATATCACTGCTCTCTTGACTATTACCGGCAATTAACATAATGACATAATCGTACAGATATTTTAAGAATCTAATGCACTGGTTTTTAAACTTCACTTGGATAAGAGTCACATGAGAAGTGTGTCTAAGCCTCATCTGAGCTGTTCTCAAGCAAGATTGAGCTTGGGGACACCACACATTTTTTCAACACTGTCTAATGTCATCAACAACAAATATATATATATATACACACACACATATGGTATAGAAGATGTATATAACTATGATATATAGAACATAGTAGATCTGTCAACATAGTAGATGTGTCCCTCTTTTTCATTCTTCCCCTGTTTTGTGGCTCAGGTTGTAGTTATAAACTGGTATCCATGTCCACGTTCACAGGTCGTAGTCAGGAGATTCTTGCATGCTTGGACCTTCTTGTCATTTGTTACTGAGAAGCTGTAACTGGTAAAGAGATGACTCAGAGCTTGGATAAATATCATTAAAGTTTTACCTTTGTGTATGTGTGTGTATTTAAAATATATTCTGTGGTTGCAATAGGGGAAACAGAGCTTCAATGCTAGACTGAAAACGTGTTTGAAAATGAACCCATTCTGTTTCTTAGCAATAGAAGTTAACCTTCTGGGATAAATGTTATTTTAGGATAAGCAGGTGCTATTATCACAATTAGTTTGCTAATCTTAATCAGTTTTTTTTTTTAATGATTGACCTAATTCTCAAAGACATGTATTAGAGCACTAGGATAATGAATTTTTATAGGTAAATCCTCAGCAAATTCATAAAGAGATATTATTATTTGTGAAAATACCAAGATTACATGCTTAACATTTTTTGAGAATGAGCTTTCTAAAAACTTCCCAAACATTTGTTTCCATGTTCAGAGTTGGAGAATGATAGTTCAAGGCTATGCAATGGAAGGGGAACTGTGAGGAATGGAATCCCACATTTTTCATCCTCTCTTTCTAGTTTAGGTACCTAAACCATCCCTAAGTGCCTCACCCTTAGAGAAGTATTCCTTTCTTTTTCCCCATCCCTTATTTCGCACTGCCAGAGGCCACTGAGCAAGGTGTTGTCTAATTAGAGCAATTGACTATGAGGTGTGAATGACAAAATGCCTACCCTTCCCAGGAGGTGTTTGCATGCCTAAAGTATTTATTAGACCAAAGACATCTCCCTGCTTCAGAATTTGTGGCTGAGATAGGTTTCACCGGTGTATTTCCTGACTACCCTAGGAAGCCAGGTGACCAGGAGGACATACAGAATCCATTTAACACAAAACACCAATGAGCAAATATCATAGAATCAGTTTTATTGTGTAATTTTGGGCATTTCATTAACTGATTCTCTTTACCTCTGCTCCGTTCCTTTTTAAGTGAACTCCTCTACCCCTGACAGAAAGTGAGCTGTTCTTCAGTTTTCAGTTCAGTTGCTCAGTTGTGTCCAATTCTTTGTGACCCCATGAACTGCAGCACGCCAGGCTTCCCTGTCCATCACCAACTTCTGGAGCTTGCTTAAGCTCATCTCCACCGAGTTGGTGATGCCATCCAATTATCTGTCATCCCCTTCTCCTCCTGCCCTCAATCTTTCCCAGCATCAGGGGCTTTTCCAGTGAGTCAGTTCTTCGCATCAGGTGGCCAAATTATTGGAGTTTCAGCTTCAGCATCAGTCCTTCCAATGAACACCCAGGACTGATCTCCTTTAGGATGGACCAGTTGGGTCTCCTTTCAGTCCAAGGGACTCTCAAGAGTCTTCTCCAACACCACAGTTCAAAAGCATCAATTCTTTGGTGCTCAGCTTTCTTTATAGTCCAACTCTCACATCCATACATGACTACTGGACAAACCATAACTTTGACTAGATGGACTTTTGTTGACAAAGTAATGCCTCTGCTTTTTAATAGGTTTAATATGCTTTGTAATAGGCTGTCCTCAGGGAAAGACTTTTCCTTTGGCTCATGTTTCTGACTGTAGAGGAAAGAGCGCTGGGGTATCAGTCAGTGAAGAGCATCATCTCTGACTGTCTGTGGCTAACTGGTCCTGTGACTCTGGGCAGGTCACAGACATGAGCTCACTCTTACACCGTGCTCCATTCTAGAATTCTTTTATTCTAGCTGTCCTCTGATTCTGTTTATTTGTTTTGAAACCATTGCTGTCTGAGTAATTCCTCTAGTAAAGGCATATGAAATGAATTGTTTTACAAGAAGCAAGTCATCTACAACTGAACTGAATTGTTCTAACAGCTAGGTAGATCACTGTGTGTTGTGGATATGTATAATTGATGGACCTCACCTTTAACCAGGGAAATGAGAAGGGATCATCAATTGACAAAACTGGCAAAACTATTAACAAACATTGGCTTGTAGAAATTTCATTTTATGTTAGTAAGTGTTAGTTGCTCATTCATGTCTGACTCTTTGTGACCCCATGGACTGTAGCCTGCCAGGCTCCTCTGTTGATAGAATTCTCCAGAGAATACTGGAGTGGGTAGCCATTCCCTTCTCCAGGGATCGAACCTGGGTCTCCTGTGTTGCAGGCAGATTCTTTACCATCTGAGCTACCAGGGAAGCCCCTTATGTTAGTAAAAATAGACCTTAATTGTCATGTCTATTACAGTAAAATCCTAAGTATTGTAATGACAATGGAAATATCACTCAGATCCTTTTAGAGAATGTCACTTAGGATGTAGACATTTTATTTTTAAAAATATCGATTTCTGTTTGCCTTCTCAGATGCTTAAAGCAAAAAAGCCAGTCTAAGATTGTGATTTTGAAGGTACCCTCCATCCCCATCCTGCCTTATTCAGGAAGTTGCTGAGGAGAGTTTTGTCATTGTACCTACAAATATGATAGTTTCTTCCCAAGGGCATTGTGAAAAATCTGTTATGATGAAAAGCCTAGCATTGAACATTTTTTTCAAAAATCCATTAAAAATAACAAATTAGTTGCACCTAGCAAGTAAGCAGGGAGCAAGTTTAAAAGTAAGTAGAATCACAGGTTATGTTTTCCTTTTAAATAAAGGAAATAAAGCACTTTTTTGTCTCTACCAGAGAAAATACCCTCTGTCATAGTAATTGGTCCAAGACAAATACAGATATAATTAGACAGTTGTGTGTCTAAGAGCTGTTTCCCTTCTTCCCTCCTATGGACACATCACAGTCCCAAATTTTGCAAATAAGTTAGATCACACTGTTTCTCATAAGAAGGGAACACGCATGCTTCGTTCTTTTGTTAGAGTAAAAAAGTATATACATATGAAAATTAAATACATATTCTTCCCGTATACTGCAGCTCTTATGAAATGAGAGGAATGTAGATATATAGCGTTTAACTTCTGAGATGCTGCAAGATTCATGCACACACATACGTATGTATGCTCCATTCTTTAAGAAACCTTGGGCCTTTTTTCTTTCTACACGATGTGTTTTTCTTTCTTCTCTTGGTTTGCTTTTCTAAAGTGCCACTTCTAACCTGGAGTTCATTGTGCAGGCTATTAAAAAAGCAAGACTAGTAATCAGTACTTTGTTTCCCATTCTTTTTTTTAAATTTAAATTATTTATTTATTTTACTTTACAACATTGTATTGAAACACATGTACACCCATGGCCGATTCAAGTCGATGTATGCCAAAACCAATACAATGTTTCCCATTCTTAAGCAATCACAGACGACAAGAAAATGGCATTTCCATTAGTATCTTAGGTTAAGAGGAACCCCCAAAGCAAACACATTGTAAGGTAAAACTTGCTGGCTAAATTTATTGCAACTAGGTAGCTGAGATAAGGGCTTCCCAGGTAGCACTAGTGGTAAAGAACCCATGTGCCAGTGCAGAAAATGTAAGAGACACGGGTTCGATCCCTGGCTCAGGAAAATCCCCTGGAGGAGGAAATGGCAACCCACTCCTGTATTCTTGCCTAGGAAATCCCATGATCAGAGGAGCCTGGTGGGCTACAGTCCATGTGTCTCAAAGAGTCAGACATGACTGAGCTTCTGAGCACATAGTGGAGATAAATTGTCAGTTGAAAAAAAAACACACACACACACACAAAACTCTGTATTCCTACATGGATCCAAAAAGTCCAGATTAAGAAGCAGATTAAAGAAACAATTTGATTTCTGAGTGAGACCCTTCGTATCTCCTAGTTTACAAACCAAGGGGATGAAAATCCCCTTGTTCATCGCTTCCTGAGACTGGGCAGAGAGATCACAGGCGAATCCCTCCAGATCCGGGCCTGACTGGGGGAGGGCCTGGGAGACTCTTACGCTGCTGTAGGGAGGGAGTTGGTTTGTTTTCCTTTTCAGGGATGTGGTCACCACTGCAAAGGTTTCTTTCCTTGCTACCAGGGACTGAAATATCCTAGACAGCTCTTTGTAAATTTGTGGTGTTACCAGGTAGGGAGAGTCGAAGAGGAGCCTTCCTCGTGGGCCTTGGCTCTTGGTAAGGACATAAAAATGAATCTGAGGTCTTACCTGTAGCAAAAACAAGCTTACTGAAGAAAGAAGAGAAAGATCACCTCAGGGGAGTGGTGGGCCGCACCAGCAGAAGCTCTGGGCCCAGAATGTTGAGGTACAGAGGGTTTTCAAGACAGGGCTTTTACATGTTTGTCTGTGCGAGTGTGGACTGACGGATTTCATGGACAGTTCCAAGCTGCATAACAACAGGCTCTATTGCGCATGTCTTTCCCATAATTCAGTCTGTTATAATCAGATGCATGTAGGCACAGAACATTTATGAACCCTTAATAGGCTCCTAAGGTCACTTGAGGACACAGCTGTGCATCACCAGCAGATATGCAGGAGCGGGAGAATCCCTCTGGTTGGTTTGTATCCGCTGTGCTATTAGGGCGCAGAATGTCTGTGGTTATTTTGTAGCGTAGCTCTCACGATTCACCTTGGGGCACGTTTGGTGTGGGGTTTAGAGATCAGTTTGAATCTTTTTCAGGTAGGCTGCGCCTCTTTGCTCATGCCTAACTTCCTACCTAATAGTAGGAGGAAACGAATTCCATCTTTTTCAGTTGTCTCTGACTGAAGGAACAATTATAGTTTGGGAGTCTGACTTTCTGGTGGGAGCAGATGGAACACACCTGCCCTTCCCAAACGTGTTAATTGTGAAGGAAGAAAAGGACCCAACGCTATTTCTTTTGCTGTGAGGAAACACTCAAGATCCAATATGGCCTCAATCCATTTCCTAGTGATGCTAAGGTTGGGCTTCCTCAAGAGGTTCCAGTTGACAACTTCATTCTTCCACAGTCTCCTTGTTTTTCGTGGGCCCTTATGCCTCCCTCATCTACTTGACCCCAAATGCACAGGTTACTAGTGCCCTGGTTAATCTGTTCTTATGAAAGGAGCTAAAAATTATACCCAGAGATGGAAGAGCAGACATTTGAAATCTAAGAGAGTAAACATTTTATAGGCAAGTTTTCAAAAGATTTTTGAAAGCATAACAAAATATATTTTAACATTTTGAAAAGTCAAATACCTGCCCAATACAGAGAAAGTAATAAATAATACTTGAATTTTTATTTCATTTAGTCTTGAGCAAGAGTGGCTAAAACTAGAAACTGCAAGACTGTATTTTCCACTTATTTTGCTGTGACTTCATGATAATTTATTTAGTTATTGTTAACAACAAAATAATTGAAGAATTCAGTGGAGTTGTCAGACAGGGTCTAGACAACATTGAAGCAATTACTAGACTTACACTTTTTGTTTTTAAATTATTTCAGTAACAAAATGGTAAATCAGAAGAGTGACTATTAATAGACTGAACTCACTAAAAACACATTTTCATAACAGGCTCAGATCATATTTGCCTCACTTATGAATTAATAAAGAGTTATTTATTCTTCAAAGTAGGGCTTCAAGCCACATCTCCAACAGCTGGTTTATTAGCATAGAAAACAAGCAAGCACAATCTTTGCCATCAACGTAATGAGTTTTCTATTCCCAAATTGTTTTAGACTGAACATAGGAATTTGCACTGTAAGGCTTACCTCTAAGAAGTTCCTTGAATTATGTGTGAACGTCGACTGCCAGAGTATTTGAGAATATTCTGGATGCAGCCTGTGTATATTCTTTTTTCTTTCTCCTAGTCTTATCATTCCTATCTTCTCTTACTAACCTACATTTCTATTGTAGATATGCAATTTAGTGTCATTTTTGATAGTGTAATTATTATTTTAAAAAACCCTGAATGTGATCTTTTCCCTTTTAAAAGTTATTTTTTAAATTTTTATTTGACAATATGGCTAGACTATGCCAAGCACTGTTTTGTATCCTTTGGGTACTGTGTTAGGGACTTCCCAGGTGGTGCTAGTGGTAAAGAACCTGCCTGCCAATGCAGGAGAAATATAAGAGATCTGGGTTCGATCCTTGGATCGGGAAGTTCCCCTGGAAGAGGACATGGCAACCCACTCCCATGTTCTTGCCTGGAGAATCCCATGGACAGAGAGCCTGGTGGGCTAGAGGAGTCTGGTGGGCTACAGTCCATAGGGTTACAAAGAGTCCGACATGACTGAAGCGACTTAGCACACACATACACATACACACACTGTGTTGTTCTCCTAACAACCGTATGAGGCAGGTGGCATTACTATCCCCATTATACAGATGAGGAAACTGAAAGGTGGAGAAAAAGAGGTGATGCTGGAACTTAGACCACAGCATTTTGGACACATACTGTATCCATAACACTGTGCCGCAGGATTTCGTTATGATCCATGAAGTTGTTCCCACATTTGATTCTATATAAGAATCCCTGGGAAGTCTTGTTAAACCAGGTTGGCTGATATGATTCTGTAGGTCTGGGTTGGAGCTAGACTGTGTGTATTTCTAACAAGTTCCTAGGTGGTGCTGTGAAGGCATTTTGAGAATCACTGATCTCCCATAATATTGAGACTACGGGAAATAAATAGCTAATTTATTAATGTTGCTTAAGCTTTATTATAATAATTGAAAATATTAGCTTTCAAAAATAGGAGTTCTTTGCAACTCGACATCTTCCTGTTTAAAAATTACCCCTGGAATTCATGCTTATCTCACTGTTGTAATCTCTACTTTTCAAGTAATCACAAACCTTATTTCACATATTTTAAAAGCCACTTTGTGAATTGCTGGTTTGTGTGAAGTGAAAGTTGTTCAGTCATGTCAGACTCTTTGTGACCCCATGGACTATACAGTCTATGGAATTTCCAGGTCAGGATACTGGAGTGGGTAGCCTTTCCCTTCTCCAGGGGATCTTCTCAACACAGGGATCAAATCCAGGTCTCCCGCATTGCAGGTGGATTCTTTACCACTTAAGCCACAAGGCAAGCCTAAGAATCAGTTCAGTTCAGTTCAGTCGCTCAGTCGTGTCCAACTCTTTGCGACCCTGTGAACCACAGCACGCCAGGCTTCCCTGTCCATCACCAACTCCCGAAGTTTACCCAAATTCATGCCCATTGAGTCAGTGATGCCATCCAGCCATCTCATCCTCTGTCATCCCCTTCTCCTCCCGCCTTCAATCTTTCCCAGCATCAGGGTCTTTTCAAATGAGTCAGCTCTTCACATCAGGTGACCAAAGTATTGGAGTTTCAGCTTCAGCATCAGTCCTTCCAGTGAACACCCAGGACTGATCTCCTTTAGGATGGACTGGTTGGATCTCCTTGCAGTCCAAGGGACTCTCGAGAGTCTTCTCCAGCACCACAGTTCAAAAGCATCAATTCTTTGATGCTCAGCTTTCTTTATAGTCCAACTCTCACATCCATACGTGACTACTGGAAAGACCATAGCTTTGACTAGACGGACCTTTGTTGGCAAAGTAATGTCTCTGCTTTTTAATATGCTATCTAGGTTGGTCATAACTTTCCTTCCAAGGAGTAAGCATCTTTTAATTTCATGGCTGCAATCACCATCTGCAGTGATTTTGGAGCCCCCCAAAATAAAGTCAGCCACTGTTTCCCCATCTATTTGCCATGATGTGATGGGACCAGATGCCATGATCTTAGTTTTCTGAATGTTGAGCTTTAAGCCAACTTTTTCACTCTCCTCTTTCACTTTCATCAAGAGGCTCTTTAGTTCTTCTTCACTTTCTGCCATAAGGGTGATGTCATCTGCGTATCTGAGGTTATTGATATTTCTCCTGGCAGTCTTGATTCCAGCTTGTGCTTCTTCCAGCCCAGCATTTCTCATGATGGCTGGTTCATATCTTTGCTTAACAGTGTAATAGGATTTGAAGATTTTTTCCATTGATTTTATTTAAAATTTTTACTCATATTTTTGGCAAATATTTCCTCATATACTCTTTACTTTTAATCATGGTAATGCTGTCTTGAATGTGCAATTTTTGTCTTTATGCAATGAAATCTCTCCCTCTTCTTTTAGACCGAGAATATTTTTACTTTTTTTAGATCTAGAATATGTTTCTTCATTTGGTAAACATAGATATTGATAGGTAGTTGTTATACTTACTTTATTTTCTTTAATTCTGTAGCCCATTTGTAAATTTTTGGGGGCAAAGTGAGGCTGTAGCTGGATTTTTCTGTTTAATTTGCCCTCTACTTTTCCCTTAACCTAAGTAATCCATCCTGAAGGCTAAGTAATCATTCTCCTTTTTAAATGAGCCTAGAGTGTCTTTCAAGATTATGTATTCCATTCCATTCTGTGGTTTGTTCCTTCTCTCATATCACAACGTGTTAATTAATTTAGCTATTTATTTTATTTTAATATTTGGTAAGATGAATCTTCTACTCTCCTCATCATTATGTTTCTCTTCTATAACCAAGGTTATCTTTGTAAAGGAATCAGATCTCCCTCCTTTTTTTTCAGAAAGCAGGAAGGAAGCTGTTTCTTGACCATGCAGTAAAGACATCTAAAGTCTTGGATTTTGCACAAATATCTATATATTCAAGGCAATTGTCATAATAACTGTTTGACACTGGGATACCAGGAGAGTTTCAGCCTAAAGATCATGACAGATGAAAAAGTATTCTTTTATTCTTCTCTGTTGCCTCTGCTTCAAGGAATGGTAAAAAGGGAGACAAAGAATTCAACAGAAGCATTCAAAGTACCTGTTATATATACTTTACCAAGGCTTGTAGAACAATCCACTGATAAAGGTCCTAGGTATTAAAGAAAACTATGGGTTGTGTAGATTAGGACAGCAAAAGGATATACACTTTTATCTTATTATAAGAAAGGAAAAATCTATCCCATTGATGAAGAGTTAACATTTTTGTTCCGTCGCTCAATCGTGTCAGACTCTTTGCAGTCCCTTGAACTGCAGCACGCCGGGCTTCCCTGTCCTTCACTATCTCCTGGAGTTTGCTCAGATTTGTGTCCGTGAACACAAGGAACACAATGAAAAGGCAAAAAGAGTTAGCATGGTTTGGTTAATATTTAAAATAATATGTAGTAAACCGTATGTTACTTTACAGTGCCACAAAAATCCAAGAGATTGGTTTTCTACTGCTGAGATTATAACCTTAAATGATGAAGAGTCTCTCTTATAGCTGCATTTGTTTGTGAAATTAATATTTGAGTCAGGCCAAGCTCTACGTGATGTGATGCTGTAAGGACACCTTGCTGAAAATGAGCCTGTGGTTTCTCTTCCTGCCTGATGTCCATTTGGCATCCACACTCTTGATAATTCCACTAAGCCTTATCCTAGAGGGTTGTGAATTGGAAATGTACTGCCAAAAATGCTATTTCAACCATGCTTTTAATATAATTTGAAAGGTGGTGGATTGGACTCAAATTACCTCTGAATCTATATTTTCCTGCTCTGTGTTCCTCTGACCCTTTCTCTCCTCCTTCCTATCACAACTTCTTTGTTGTTGCTACTTTTTAATGTGGATTTTTTTTCTTCATGTTGATATTGTTTCTTCCTGAAAAGAAGCAATATTGCCCTTGACAGTGTGAACTTACAATAAAAGGGAAGGTCATGCTCCTTGCTTGCTCGAGAGTGAGCAGAGAGAACATGTTATTCTCAAACAAACCAGCATCTTTATCTTGCCCACAGCTTTGACTGTTGCTTTTCTCTCTGTTAAATAATTTTTTAAAAAAATCTTAGTGTAGTTAATATACAATATCATGTAAGTTACAGGTGTACGATATAGTGATCCATAATTTTTAATTATTTTTAATTTTTAATTTAACTATAAATTTTACATTTATAGTTATTCTACCAATATTGGCTATAATCCCTGTGTTTACAGTGTATCCTTGTAGCTCACTTTATACCTAATAGTTTGTCCTCTTACTTCTCTACCCCTATACCGACCCTCCCTCCTTCCCTCTCCCCTGTGTGTGTGTGCTAAGTTGCTTCTGTTGTGTCCAGCTCTTTGCGGCCCCATGGACTGTAGCCTGCTAGTCTGCTATTCTTTATCCGTTTATTGTCAGAGGGACCCTTAGGTTGCAGCAGCTGAAGTGCCTTTTCGCTCTTACCTCAGTGGGCTTAGTCGTTTAACTCTCTCTCCACGTGCACCACAGATCCAAGCTTTTGGAGCAATAAGCTAAATTACTATGTTTGCATGATGAGGTTACTATGTTTGCATGATGTTTCTTCCCCTTACATACATGCACATGCACATAGACACAGCCATGCTGTTGGGAGGGGGAAATGCTTTCATGGGATATGGAGGGGCTAAGTTTACACGTTCTCCTTGACTACCTCTGCCTCACCTTCACCTCCCCAAGTCATTAATATACCTAGTCATTGCCTTGCCCATAATTTGTGTGCAATAAATCTTGTGTGCAGTTAAATCATGACAGTGATTCTGTGAGGTTTGTGTTACAATTTTTATCCCCATTTTACATATGAGTCAGGACTTCTCTGATGGCTCAGTCAGTAAAGAATCTGCCTGCCCTGCGAGAGGCCTGGGTTCAGTTCCTGGGTTGGGAAGATCCCCTGGAGAAGGGAATGGCCACCCATTCCAGTATTCTTGCCTGGAGAATTCCATGGACAGGGGAGCCTGGCAAGTTACAGTCCATGGGGTCACAAAGAGTCAGACACAGCTGAGCAGCTAAGTCACGTAAGTCAACTGAGGCATTAATTGGCTGAGTCACCTTTTTAAGGTTTCACAGTAAATGTTGACGTTAGGATTCCAAATCAGGTCAGTTTCACTTCCAGAGTCCAAAGTTGACTTCTGGGATAATTAATTATTCCATTTTGCCTCTACTGAACTACAAGGATTTTTTTTCTCTAAGTCATGGAAATAGTCAGCGTTCTATATAAACAAGTTTTGGGGATTAAGTTTTATCTCACAGTAAACATTCCTTACTCTAAACAAGATAGAAACATGAAGACAGTGTTATTATTAATAATTTTGTAGTGTTGTTTAATGGACATGAGTATAGCTGCAACTGATTCTATTTTGCATTGAAATCCTCGGTCAAAGAATTATTTTACTTTAGCCTGTAGAGATGCATAAGTCTGTAAGCATTTATTGCTTGAGGATCTAATTGCCTTAGGAAGCATAGCATGGAATTTTTAAAATACTCTTTGTGGATCCTTGCACTTATATATGTATAGTATTTTTTTCTGGAATGGCCTTTTCTTTAACTGATATTTATGTAAGATAATGTAAATTCTGTCCAATATTATTTGCATATATATTTTTTTAAAAAACCAGTGTGATTCCCTTGGTAATTGGCTATAAGGTATATTTCTAATATAGTAATTATAACTTTTAATATGTGTCCCACAATGGCACTTGGAAAAAATCCAGCAAATTCAAAGAACAAATTAGAAGTAAACCAGTTTATATGCTGTATAAATATGAATATGAGAAATTAAATGCCAGTGTAGTATTGGTCTACAAATTTGTTTCTCTCAAATTCTGAAATTAAAACTTTACATATGTATCTAAGGTTAAAACTGGGGACTTTGAATGCATTTAATGATTTTTTTCAACATAAGAATGCCTGAATTCTAAACACTGACTGAAAAAGGTGTCATTTTTTTTCCCCTTGAAAATGCATCCGAAGCACTTTTTCTTAATCAATGTGAAAACTGTCTTTGTTGAAATGTTGGCATTAGGCAGCAGTGCATTTGGTCAGTAAGCAGGGGGTGAGGCTAAAGAATGAGAGGAGGATAATGTGCTTTTATAGAGGGGCTGCTATAGGGATACTTGAGGGGAGAGCTTCTGGGGGAGCTGGAAGTTCCCGTGGTGAAAGCTGTGTTAAGTTTAGATACTGACTGAATTAGGACAACTCCTAAAAGCCACCAGAAAAGGTGGAATATGATAAAAACAACCTTCAAGACTCCTGGTGCGATAAAAGGTACTTTTTGTTGTTGTTGTCTGTGTGTGTGTGTGTGTGCGTGCGTGCGCGCACTCTTTTTCTAATAATATTTCAGTCTGAATCCTTGGTAGAGAATATTGGGGTTATGTAAAGTAGATTTTAAAGCAACTCTAAATTAAGCATTTTTTTCTTCCTATCTTATCTGAACCTGAAAATCAAAGAAGTAAAATGAATACTACTGACTTATGCTCAAAGATTTTGGAAAACCTAAAGCCATTATTTATAGTGAAAGTCTGAACTGTGCAAATTTTCTAGGGATACTAAGATATAAGCCAAATTTTAAAATAGAAATGTAGATGATTTATAGGTAAGTATTTTTATGCTTCTTGAAAGTTAAGACATCAGTGTCATAAGTGCCATTTATGACAGAGCTAAATATCTTTCTCAAATTCATGAGCAAAAGTTATTCTTGAAGTCTTAATTTCAGGTCAAAAATTTGTCATAGTCTGTTATGACTTAATTTTTTTTAAGTTCCAGTTATTGTGTTTAAATTCTAAGTTTTAAAGTCCCTGGCATTTCATGTTTTTTTGTGAACCTAATGGAGTTTTTTCATCTTATTTTTAATTTTATTATTTTCAGACTTCTTATAAAATATAACGATGACTCAAAATTTCACTTCCTTTCCATTGTGTATAGATTCTCAAGGATGATAACCAAATATGCACCCAACTTTGCTTCTGGGCTCCCAACAACTGTTCCTAAGTGGTGACCCTCAAAAACATACTCAGATAGCTGAGCCATTTAACTTACTAGGAGACAAATGTAGATACAATGGCAAGTCCTATGCTAATACTTGGCTACATGAAATATACTAATTGCTGTTGATATGTGCTTTGGTGATTTCCAAACTTTTATATAAAATGTACCTGGAGGTTTTATAGCTGATTGAAACTTGTGATCTGGTGCTTGGTTATATATAAAAACACCAAAATCTTAGACTTTATATACATGTATCAAAATATACATTTCCTGTATTTATATCTTTACATTGTTAATAAATAACTTTTATTTAGTTCTGATTGCTCTGAGTTTCCTTGAAATAGTTCAGTTGAAATAGTAAACTTATTTAAATTTACACTAATTTAAAATACTGGATGGTGGGGTGGAAAAAGTGAACAGAAACCTCTTCTACTTTCCCCAAGAATATAATTAAAATAACCATATCAGAAAATTGCAATAGCTTCTTTTTAAATTGGGAGAGCCTTTATTCTGCTTATTACTTCTTCCTGTGATTTCTCGTCGGGTTCCCTCCTTACCTCCCTTCCCATCTGTGAGTATATGGAAGTCAAGTCTTTCTCTTTTCTAGATGTTTTAGACTCATTTACCTTCAGGTGATTTGAGATGTGGCTGATTTAAGGAAATCTAGAGTAATCAATCTGTGGGAAACTAGGAAATGTTAAGTCACATTCAAATTAAAATGTTTTCTTAGAATGTTGCTGGTGAAACAAAGCCCATTTTCGGCCAAGATTCTTGCCCACATGCCACTATTTAGCAACTCCTGGTTGCTCAGACAGTAAAGCGTCTGCCTATAATGCGGGAGACCTGGGCTTGATCCCTGGGTTGGGAAGATCCCCTGGAGAAGGAAATGGCAACCCACTCCAGTATTCATGCCTGGAAAATCCCATGGACTGAGGAGCCTGGCGGGCTACAGTCCATGGGGTCGCAAAGAGTTGGACACGACTGAGCTACTTCACTTTCACTTTCAAAGTTACAGTGTGTTAGTTTTAGGTGTACAGAAGAGTGATTAAGATATATATATATATATACACACACACACACACACACATATATTCTTTTTCAGATTCTTTTCCCCTATAGTTTATTATAAAATATTGATTATATTTCCCTGTGCTATACAGTAGGTCCTTTTTGGTCATCTATATATAGTAGTCTGTATATTTTAATCCCAAACTACTAATTTATCCCCCAACCCCCACTTTTCCCCTTTGGTAACCATAGGTTTGCTTTCTATGTCTGTGAGTCTATTTCTATTTTGTATATAAGTTCATTTGTATCACTTATTTTTTTTTAGATTCCACATATAAGTGATGCCATATGCCACTTGTCTTTATCTGGCTTACTTCACTGAGTGTGGTGGGGAATCTTTAGGTTCATCTCTGCTGCTCCAAATGGCATTATTTCATTCTTCTTTATGGCTGAATAATATTCCATTATATGTATGTACCACATCTTCTTTACCCACTCGCCTGGCTCCTGGTCAGCGCTGGGTTTAAGAGCTGTGACAGAGACATTATCTGTGGAAGAAGGAATCAGACAGGGTGGACAGTGATACGGAGCCAGACTCAGGGCGGGACTAGTTGTTGGAGTTGTCTGGTCGGAGAAGTAGAAAAGGTACCTAGGCAGGCAGGCAGCCTTAGAGGGGAGAAAGGCGGAACCAGCCTTGATTGGTTGGCTAGAGAAACCGTTTGGATCGTTGAGCAACCATTCAGACTGTTAGAAAAATAGACATCTGAGATGGTTTGGAGACCTCCATTGTAACTGGCTGTCTCATGAGAGGTGTGGCCGTTTCCCTGTCTTTGCGTGGTTCTCATTGTTGCCACATTTCTAATTCAGTCCTTAGAAAGGTTCAACAGTGGGACTTGGAAACACTGTTCATTTAGAGACAAATGGAGAAAGCAGCCTCTCATAGCGGTAAAGGGTTTGACTCTGGTGTCAAACAGATATGAAAGCAAATGTTCCCTCCCTCTGTATTCAGCATGTCTGTCACGGAACACAACTGCAGCGGATCAGCAGACTTAGTCGCTAACAGTGTAGCTGATATATCAGTAGCACAAGCTGTCAGGAGCAACCTGGGCACTGCTCTTCAGTTCTGGGGCCCTGATTCCCCCAGCTGCCCAGAGCGCTACCCGCGGAAGGCTCACTGCCCAGGCAGGATGTGTCCGAGTCCCAGGGAGTTGCCCCATCTGAGTTGTGCCCCTGCGCAGGGCAGCTCATACCCAGCCAGCGGGTACAGGGCCGCTGCCCTTGCCTCCATGTAGGGCATCCCTGGAGAACTACCTCAGCTCTGCATCTCAGGTCAGCATCCCTCTCTGCCCAATCCTGCTTCCCCCACACCTTAAAAGTGTTGTTTTTGAGAGCTCATCCCCCAGAGCACCTCCTACTGACAAAAGTCCTTCTAGAGTCTGTTTTCCCTGTTATCCTGACCCTGATAAATGATCATATTGCAGCAGATACAAATATACAAATGGGGAAGGGAAATGATTTGTAGGATCAGGATCTTTTCCAGTGAGCTGGCTCTTCCTATCAAGTGGCCAAAGTATTGGAGTTTCATCTTCAGCATTAGTCCTTCCAATGAACATTCAGGACTGATTTCCTTCAGGATTGACTGGTGTGATCTCCTTGCAGCCCAAGGGACTCTCAAGAGTCTTCTCTAGCACCACAGTTCGAAAGCATCAGTTCTTCCATGCTCAGCCTTCTTTATGGTCCATCTCTCACATGTGCACATGATTACTGTAAAAATCATAGCTTGCTATAAAAATAAACTTGAACATGTGAGATTGGGCTGACACCGGGAACCCACTTGTGACGCTCACCAGCTGCTGTCTCATGTAGACGCCCCTGATTCTGGCAGGGTGATCACAGGTTCTGTGATGGGGAATCTTCCTTTATGGTGAAGGTCACTGGTATCACCCTGGTCCAGAAGCAACAGACAGTCCCAGCACCATCTGGTGTTCTGTGTGTGACTGAACACTGAACACATGTCTTCCCAGGGTCTCATGGAATGTTATGTGGGAGTTGAATTTCTAGCATCTTCTCCTCAAACTCTGTGCTTTGATCCTCTTTTTCAATTTTACTCTTTTCAGCTCCTATTTTCAATCATTTCATCTCCTTTTCAAGTTTAGAAATTTTCACTTAAAAATTGTAACTCTCTGCACAGCTTCTTAAGAAGACATGCAGTAGACAGTAGAAGATAAATGCAGTTGTGTCAAAGGTTTGTGTCTGTGATTGGATTGAAAATAAAAGAAAAGGAAAATTTTGATGACAGGGTGAGAAGAGAAAGTAAAATTAGTAGTGTTTAAAATAAAAGTCCCAAAGTATGTGATTGTAACCCTAAACCTGTTTAAAACGAAGGGTAATAATTTAATGGAAAACAAACAGCTGACTTTGAAGGCACTATCTTGGGGAAAAGTCATATATATTTGGAAGAGCTATATGTTTTTTAAAAGCCTAGACTAAATATTAGATGTAAAACATATGAACACTTTGGTCAACTACTTCTCCATACTCAGAATTAAACACTGTGTGGTTTTTTTTTTTTGAAACAGTAGTACAATTTAATGTTGAAGTAAAGTGTTTGTCTGAAGATAATACTTCAGGACATTTTTCAATATTAGCTTTTCTTCGACTGTGCTGGTGTTGCTAAGCGCTCACAACAGGATGAGATTTCAAAGTTATGGCAACGTTTTTGCAAAACCAGGAGACAGGCCCCCTTTTACAATGGGGAGTTCATCCAGGGCCAACTTGAAGGTCTTTTCACAGTTCCTGTGCTAATTGGAAATAAGGCTTCATCATGATCACTTGTCCTTACATTGCTTTATCACTTTCCCTTATATGTCACTTATCAGGAAACATCTTAGATATCGAAGCAGAATTTTCCCATTAGTTGAAAACTGTAAGGAACGTCAGTTCCTTTTATTTTTTCCACATTCATGTTGCCTTTAATTTCCTTCACTGTGGTCTTTTTTTATCCACTCGCATATTCCATGCCCCTGTTCTTACATGTACTTCCTTTTGAATCTTGTCCTCCTTACTGGACCATAAGGAACCGCAGCCACATCCATCCTCTCTGATTGCACCCATAGCTGGTCAGAGGTGGATGCTGGTACACAAGAGTGGCATACTGACATTTATTAAATACATGAACCAAACAATCAGTGAAGGGATTGCTATTAGGAGTCAGTCTTCCTAAACTCTGGCCATGCTTCTATAACTTTCTTGCCCACGTTCTCGTTTCTAGATTTCTGGCATATTTCTTAACCCCACCATGGTTCAATGCCTTATTTCCATCTGAACTAATGATACCTCCTGTGTCTGTGTGGCCAGGCTACTTGTGTGAATTTAAATGAGAAGTATACATGAAAACAAGAGTAAATTCAAGTTGTAAAAATATAAGGTATTTTTTTTTATTTGCCATGTGATTATCTTCTTTTGCAATGTTTATACCCACAAACAGAGGAAGAAAAATGGTAGAGAAAGGCACCAGATTTCTGCCAGAACTATTCACATTTATTTTCTTTGTTTAGAACTAGAAGATATAGAAAGAAGCCCCAGTATGAATGGCCATATGAACTCTGTTGCTTTCAATCTCTTATATCTATTGCCTATGTTCTCTTAAATATTATTACTCCTCTGTAGGATACATCTCTATCATTGTAGTCCTTTGTGCAGAAGTCTAGGCCTTGTTGTTTTCAAATTCAGAATCTTTTGGAGCTTAGAAATATAATATGATAGACATGCTACTTGGTGCGTATCATCCCCAATCAGGGGCTGTGACAGCACTTTGTAATCAGAGACTTTAATATTTATGCAAAGAAAAGTATGAATTTTAACATCAAGTAGGATAAAGAATTGGAAGGACTAATGCTGAAGCTGAAACTCCAATACTTTGGCCACCTCATGCGAAGAGCTGACTCATTGGAAAATACCCTGATGCTGGGAGGGGTTAGGGGCAGGAGGAGAAGGGGATGACAGAGGATGAGATGGACAGATGGCATCACCGACTTGATGGACATGAGTTTGAGTAAACTCCGGGAGTTGGTGATGGACAGGGAGACCTGGCGTGCTGCGATTCATGGGATCACAGAGTTGGACATGACTGAGCGACTGAACTGAACTGAGCTAAGGATAAAGAAAGATTATAAACACCTTTTCTTCTCCACAAAATGATTTTTTTTACTAAAAATATCTGAAATGGAGGCCTCTTTAAGGAATCAAAGCTGATGTATCTGTTACTTTCTCTCCTTCACACCCCTATACATACCTAATTAAAATTCCTCATGGTAAGAATGCATTTCCTTTCCCCATTGCTTGTCCTTAGAGACTAACCCACTGCCTGGGCTACTGCCTGGCATACTGTCTGATCTAGGGGTCCTTAGAAAACTTATTTAACTGCCTCTCAAACAAATATATGAAAATTCTCTAAATATTTAAATGTTTTTCTAATTGCTGACTGACATATGCTATGCTTTTCCTTGCCTGACAGTGATAAAATTAAAATGTTATAATGAATGTTTCAGAGTATATTTTTAACTAACAAAAACCAACTGAAGCTGAAAAATTACCTTGTTTTGTGTTGTTTTCTACATCTCTGAAAAGAACTTAAAAAGGTTTAGAAAAGTTAAATAAATTAAACACAATATCAGGATATATACACACCCACTCCCCATCACACATGACCAGATTTTCCAGATTTGAATGACAGTACCTCAGACATAGTAGGATATTGTATTCATATTGGAAAAATCATGTAATCCTTTTAGCAAATATGCTAGATTTACTGCATTCTGCCATTTCTTAAATATATCTCAGGGTTAATTTTTGTCTAAATAAATGTACGAACTGTGGGAATAACTCAATATGATCATGACTTTTGGGTGTAGTTAATTGGACAATAATAATTCAGTTGAGACCAATATAAAATTTTCAAATGTTCATACCACTTCATACACATAAATGCAAAGGACACAGCTTAGGCCAGTGATTCTCAACTGGGGGTGATTTTTCCCCAGTAGACTTTTGACAATGTGAAGATGTTTTTTTATTGTCACAACTGTTGGATGGGTGGAGAGAGGCGTGCTCTTGGCAACTAATGAGTAGAGCCAAAGGACACTGCTAAACATCCTCTAATTCACGGGACAACCTCTCAGAACAAGTAATTATCCTGCCTCAACTGTCAATAGGGTAGAGGCTGAGGAATTTCTCATTTGGGAATTAAGATAATTATATTTTTATCATTCTTCGTGCCTTAGATTTAAACTGAGATGATACTAAATTTTGCAAATGTAACTTTAATAAAACTGGGCTCTTTTAATCTAGTCATTGCTTTTACATATACATGATATACAGCTCCACTTCCAGAAATCTTCAGAGCAGTTTATCTTTACCAACCTGTGCTCGAAAAAAATCGAAGCAGTGATTAGGGCACTCAGTATAAGCAAAAATCCTTAAAAATTCCCTGTACTCATCCTTTCCCTCAATTTCATTCTTTCATTAGCTCTCTCCTCTCCTTCTCTGTCCCCTTTTGTCTATGCTGAACGTGTGCAGAGTAACTTTGGATGCCCTTGTTCCTTGCCTTTTCTCTCCATGGCTCATCTGATCAGAAAACCAAAGACCCAGCAGATGGAGCCAATCACGCAAGCCTAGACTCTTTTTATTGCAGAAGACTAAAGGGTCTTCTGAAGGAGGGGTGTGTGTGTGTGTGTGTGTGTGTATCTGTCACACAAGTAAATGCTTTTGCTGTGTTACAAACCACTCCAAAACTTTGTGGCTTGAACAGTCATAATTCATCATTTCTCATGATCTGTGGGTTGGCTGGTTAGTTTATAGTTTAAAAATGAATGGTTTTCTGAGGAGTGCATACATGAGACAATGTGCCAGGCAGTGGGTTACTTTCTAGGGATACAATGATGGGGGAAACGCTTTCTTCCCAGGGTGGATTTGTAAGCAGGTATGTGTGGGGGTGTGGGAAGGGGGAGTTAACAGATGCATCAGCTCTGAAGCCTTAGATGGGTCTCAGTTTGCTGGTTTCACCGGGCCTGTGTTCATCTACAGGGTTGGCCAAACTAGAAGGTCAAAGATGGCTTGTCCCCATGTCTGGCAGTTGGTTCTGGCTATTGGATAGGGCATTTCAATTCTTCTCCACCTGGACTCTCATCCTCCCGTGTAGACCACTTGCTTTGCTTGGTGACTTTAGGACAGAGATACAAGACAGCTAAAATAGAAACTGTAAGACTTCTTAAGCCCTAGAATCAGATGATATAAAGTCATTTGTGCTGCATTATTGATCAAAGTCAATACAATGCAAGATCGGATTCAAGGAGAGAGGAAATCAGTTCTACCCTTGAAGGGAGGAAGGACAAAGTCACATTGCAAAAGAGGATGTATTTTGGAATTGGAGGCGTTTGTGTCCATAATTTAAAATCTGTGTTCTGGTCACTATGATTTATATTCTTTCTACATCAGAATGCACTCATCCCCTCTCAAGAAATCAAAAATGTCATCCAACTATGTCAGCAAGCTCCAACTCCAGTGCTGTGTGATCTTCATCAGGTCCAGACACAGGTGAGGCTCCTCAGGTGCAATTCCTCTCAATCCCTAGGCCTGGAAACTAAAAAGAGAGGTTACTGCTTCCCATTCATCCAACATGCAGTCTTGAGACAGGGAGGGACCATGGCAACAGATGCTTCTGTTCAGAAAAGGGAAGAATGGAAAGGAGATGGCAGTCATGCTCTGAAGTTATCCTAAAATCCAGCCAGGCACAGGTGGCCCATCCCTTTCATTCAAGAACAAGGGTCCTTCCCTGTCTTTTTGATAAGAAGTGGCTCATGTTTGTGGCTGACAGTCTTCTTAGCTTCTTCTTAGCCATATAAATTTGTGGTTCCAAAATCTTCTCTTCATTTTGAATTATCCGGTCCCTTTAGTTCCAACGGGCGGCATTTTTGCTTAACAGACTTGTTGGCTTTCTCTAAATCTGCTTGGAGTTTATCCTGTGCCCTCCAAACCCAAAGTCTGAATTAAACTTTGCCTCTCAGGTGAGGCTGCAGTTGGCAGTGCCCTTAAGTTTCTCAGAAGCTGGTTTGTCTGGTTGGGATCGTCAACCAAGCACTGCCTTAAATCTTTCCGAGTTCTTCACAATGGTCTTACAGTGACATTCTTGATTTACTGTTATCCTGAAGCTATTTTTTGCTTTGCAAATCTTTTTCCATGAGAGACTGACAATGACAGAACAATAATTTTTTCCACTGCACCATATCAAAGGCTTTCTATGTTTCCTCTAAATTCTGTTTGCAAACTTAATAGTTTCTTCTTTGGTTCATCTCCCTTTCTTCCAGGACCTTATCAGTTCAGTTCAGTCACTCAGTCATGTCCAACTCTTTGCAACCCCAGGACTTTATAATGCGCAGTTTAAAAAAGCCAGTTGACAGCTTTCTACAGGAAAATCCCCCTAGCCAGTTGCAAAAGTTCAAGTTACTTCCAATGACAGAATATATAATGCAAAAAATATGTGTAATTCTCCTTCCTGTCCCGGTTGGCAGTTTCCTCACTGTTCTTTGAGCCTCAACTAAGTCTCTTTGTGACCTTCAGCCTCCTTCCCCACCTCATCCCACGGCCAAGGCCACATGTTTTAGATTTCTATTAAAGCAGCACTGACCCCCAGTAGCAATATCTGTTTCAATTAGCCTTTGCTAAACCACCATCAGGACTTAGAGAGTTAATGCAATAATACATATGGTCTCCGCTGGTCCCGCGGGTGGGCTAGGCGTTTCCTCCGTTGACTGTGCCTGGGAACATTCGCTTGGCTCCGTTCAGCAGGAGGATCTGCAGGGCTGGCAAGTCCCCTTGCTCACGTGTCTGGCAGTTGGTTCTGGCTGTCACCCTGGGTGCCTTAGGTCTCCTCCAAGTGACTTTGTTCCTCTAGGACGCTGTCCCAGCTTCCTGGTGTGGTGGCCTCAGGACAGAGTTCATAGTGAGCCACGATGGATCCTCAATACCTTGTAAAGCCCAGCCTCTGAAGTTGGATAAAATCACTTCAGCCATGTTATTGGTCAAAGCAAGTCTCAAGGCCCAGCCCAGACTCTCTTGTTGTTATTCAGTTGCTAAGTAGTGTCTGACTCTTTTGTGACCCCATGGACTGTAGCCCACCAGGCTTCTCTGTCCGTGGGATTTCCCAGGCAAGAATACTGGAGTTGGGTTGCCATTTCCTTCTCCAGGGGATCTTCCTGACCCCGGGATCAGTCCCACATCTCCTCATTGACAGGCGGGTTCTTTACCACTGAGCCACCGGGGAAGTCCAGCCCAGACTCGCTCGGGGTGGGGGAAGCTGTCTCTCTATCCTGATAGGAGGAATAGCAAAACCACGTTGCAAAGGGCGTGCTGACCGGAATGGCAGGAATTTATGGACATATTTTGTAATCACCTATAGCCTGGTCCTGTAATTTTTTTCATGTATAAGTAAGTGAAAGTGAAGTGAAAGTCGCTCAGTCATGTCCAACTCTTTGCGACCCCATAGACTATACAGTCCATGAAATTCTCCAGGTCAGAATACTGGAGTGCATAGCTGTTCCCTTCTCCAGTGGATCTTCCTGGCCCAGGAATCGAACCAGGGTCTTCTGTATTGCAGGTGGATTCTTTACCAGCTGAGCTACCAGGGAAGCCCCTTTTCATGTAGATGTTTAATTTAAAATCTAAACATTGGGTAATTATAAACTGTTTCATTCCGTTGAAATATTCGATATACCTTAGACCCTACCCATATATTATATAACAAAACTAGTGATGATTTTAGTAACTATAAATCAGCAAATTGGATCATGTAATTTTGATCCCAAAACAACTAAAATTTTAATTTAGATCATTGAATTGAGGCTTTTATTAAATGAATAATGGCTATGTTGTCATCATATCTTTTTGTTTTTTCCTTTGTAGCCACATTTGATTGTGTTGAGAAATCCAGCCTGCTTATTTCTGCTTATAAATTGCCTTCCAACTTTTTTGAGGTGAATACATCTGCATCAGAAATGATGAAAAAACTTTATTAGTTGCAATTAGGAACAATATTATTTTAAATATTTGGTTTGTTTTAAATTAACATATTAAAAAATTTTTTTAAAAAATAAGTTAACATATTTACTCTTAGGAGACTTAGACATCATTGTCATCAAAGCAGCCAAAGAGTATAATTAGAGTCTGCAAAACCTGAGAAAGTTGCTCATAACTTATTACAAACTGGGAATGTTTTAATATGTGATACCCTAATGTTTTTGTCAGAGATGGCAGTGTCAGACTTAACAACTGTATCTATTTAAACAGTCTTTCTTTTTGGTATTTCTGTATTAAAGATAATATTGATTAAGGATGGATATACCTAGAAATCCAGTATTTTGATTTTTATGATTGTTCACAACTCTGATAAAAATGTGCATGTTTATGTGCATACCCATGAATGCAATGCTGTATATCTCATAAATAAATTCTTATGGACAAATTTGTTAAATATGTTGAAATACATTAATTTCAATTACTGTTAGCATTTTTAAAGATACCATCTGTTAAGAGGATATTGGCATTTATGTTAATCTTTTTAAAATTTAGTAATGCTAGTTAACAGCTGCTGATGGTTGGGTTCTGTGTCACAATTTTACATAACATATGTATATAGAATAAATTTATTAACAAGGCAAAATGAAAATGCAGTTAACATACTTCTAGGCAGCAGATTTTTCGTGATTGATTGCAAAGTCTCTCAATAGCCCAGGTTGCCTTTTCCTGTGGTCTCTGGGCTTCCAGGTGCATGTGTAAGTCACTTAGGACAAGCCACGGTTGTGAGAAATCAGCCAGTCTTTGTTACCATGACTCATCAGGAAAAAAGCTATTGACTATAGTCAGGTGACAGTTTCTGAATCATCAGATGTAATCATCTTTGCTGCATTGGGCCCCATGTCTGCACGTGTCACGATCTTGCCCTGGAACAGCAGGGTACTGAGGAAATATATAGACAGGGCCAAGAAATACAGAAATTGAATATTAGAGCTAGCTCTCTTCATTTTTCCCTCATTTTTTAGAGAGGGATATTGCCGTGGAATTTGGGGATTATCACACATGATAACATTACCCAGGGTCGTGTGCAGCCAGCAGCTTTCCTAGGTAGACATCTCTCTAACTCCTGAGGTCTGTAGTACCAACTCTTACTGAAACAGAGGCAGTGATGGAAGCCGCAGGGTTGAAGGACCTAGAAAATTTTCGTAACTAGTTTTGTGTTTTTTTTTTTTTTTATTCTCACAGTGTGGCCTTTAAAAGGAATCAAGTTCAGGCTCTAGGAGAGGGGATTTTGAGCTGCATCTGCCCAGTAACACTCACCTGGATCAAAACTTGGTCTTGAATCAGAGCCCGTTGCATGTTCCTATCGGGGGGCACCCACCCCCTAATCTGGCTTCTCGTCTCGTCTCTCCTCTGTGCTGATGCTGCTATTCCATCCAGATATTTCAGGATGCATTTGTAGTAGGCATGAATTCTCATAATCTTTCCTCTCAAACCTGCTACTTTTTTCTTCTCTCCTTCCTCCTTTCCCTCCCTGCCTTCTTTTTTCTCCCTATTTCAGAAACTTGTGGCATCTGAAACTTGGCACTGCCACTGAGTGACCTTGGTGAAAATGCTTAACCTCTGTGAACTTTGGTTTCCTTTTTTTTTGGTTTTTGGTCATGCCAGCGGCTTGCAGACCTCTGCTCCCTGTTGGGGAAGTGTGGATTTTTAACCACTGGACCACCAGGCAATTCCCCCAGTTTTCTTATTTGTAAAATGGACTTAAAGTAGTTCCTGCTTGTAGATTTGTTATAAGAATTCAATGAGTTAATAAATATTTATTACACAAGACATAATAATTAATCAATTTAAATGTAATGTGATCTATAAATAGATAGGGAAACAAATGCCTGATACATAGGGAGACTTGACCATTATTATTATTTGGGTTTGTTTCTGGTAGGTGCTTAAAAGTTAAAAGTGCATGTTTAATGTGATTACAAATAGTGGTTTCTTTAAATTTTATGAACATATCCAGATTTTCTCTCAATTTAAAGACTTTGCTGTGTCTTTTCTTCATGCATTCAGTAGGGTTTATATGTCACATTTGTGGTCATTGGGAACAAAGTTACTGTCCTCAGGCATTTATATTCCACCAGGCAGTCCAGGATTCTGACCTGAAGCCCAGGAGAGGTTAGCTCCAGAGATAAAATCTACCTCTCTAGAGCTTATGTTTAGACTTCAGCCAGAAGGTTGGTTTTTTTGTTTGCTTTTTAGTTTAAAAAGTTGAAATTACATTTCTTTGAGCATCACCTTTCAAAGGTGAGGAATTGAAGTGATATCTTTTTCGTCTGTGATCCTTATAATGATCAGTTTATATAGCAAACAGCTGACACTCAATAGATGTTGGTGTAGAGAGTAGAATTCACCTTTTCCTTGAAAGTGGTTATGCCATTTCAATCATTTAAAAACTATTTTATCTATTTTATTTAGCATTTTGGGCTGTGTCAGGTCTTAGCTGCAGCATCCTTCATTGCAGCCCAAGGCCTCCAGAGCATGTGGACTCTGTGATTGAGGTGCATGGGTTCAGTTGCCACTGGCATGGGAGATCCTAATTCCTCAAGCAGGAAATGAACCCATGCCCCCTGTATTGGAAGGCAGATTCCCAACCAATGGGAACCAGGCAGACTTCCACCAGGAAAGTCCCCTGGCCTTCATCTCTTTATATCTCTTAGTTAAAGCTTTCTTGAAGCAGACCTGTTTTTCTTTGTATATTAGGCTTCCCTGGTGGCTTGGAGGGTAAAGCATCTGCCTGCAGTGTGGGAGATGCGGGTTTGTTCCTTGGGTCGGGAAGATCCCCTCGAGAAGGAAATGGCAACCCACTCCAGTATTCTTAACTGGAGAATCCCATGGATGGAGGAGCCTGGTAGCAGTTTAAAACAGTTTTCGTTTATTATCTCCAGATTCTTGTGGGTCAGGAGTCCATGCAGATGGCCGTGCCCTCTGCTCATGGTCTCATGAGTCCGCAGCCAGGGTGCTAGCTGGGCTGCACTCTCGTCCAGAGCCTGAATGAGGAAGAATCCACTTTCAAACTCATCCAGAATTCATTTCCTTGTGTGTGATGGAGCTTCTTCCAGGCTCTTGGCTGGAGGCTGCCCCCTTACCCACTACTTCCTGACGCAGCCTGCAGTTCTCTGCTCCAGGACCCTCTCCAGGGATTGGTCACATCTTGGCTATTTGGCTGTTTAAGCCAAAAGGAGAATCTCTCACTCCAGTCAGCTCAGAAGGAGTCTTACATGAAGTAACACGCTCACGGGTGTGGCATGTCATCACCTTTGCTGTCTTCTGTTGAGTAGAAGCAATTCACAGGTTCTGGCTGTAGCTGTCCACACAAAGGTTGTGGACTCTAGAATGTGGAAGGTTTTGGAGGTTACCCTATAGTATGTTCACCACACTCCCCAGTGGGATGAAGTCCCCGTAATGCTTCTATCTTGTTGCATTACTGTACCCTCCACTACATACTTCCCCTTTCTTATTTCTCTCCATCTCTAAATATTTACCCTTATTATAATTTTTTTCTACCTTTTTCTTCCAGTTTTATTGAGATATAATTGACATGAAGTGCCATACAAGTTTAAGATGTAGATCGTAATGATTTGACTTACATACACCATGAAATGATTATCATAGTAAGTTTAGTGAATATCCTTCATGTTATATAGATACAAAGTTAAAGAAATAGAAAAAAAAATGTTTTCCTTGTGATGAGAACTCTTAGGATTTGTGGTCTTTAAACCACTTTCATATATAACATCTAGCAGTGTTAATTGTATTGATCATGTTGTATATTACTGTAGTGCATTGTTCTTTGCATTATAGCAATAATAAAGTACTTAATTTATCTTTTAATTGGAAGTCGCACCTTTTGACCACCTTCATCCAATTCCCCTCCCCCCATTTCTGCTAACCACAAATCTGATTTGTTTTTCTATGACTTTGTTTGTTTTTGAAGTATAATTGAAAAGTATAAATACTATGCTAGTTTCTGTTACACAACACAGTGATTCACTATTTCCATACATTTCAAAGTGATCACCATGATAAGTCTAGTTACCAACTGTCACCATACAAAGATATTACATAGTAATTAACTATATTCCTCACCCTGTATATTTCATGCCTGTGACTCATTTATTTTGCAACTGAAAGTTTGTACCTCTTAATCTCACTCTCCTATTTCTTTCCTCCCCTCAGTGCCTCTAAGCAATCACCTGTTTGTTCTCTGTATCCATGATTTTTTTTATTTTTAGATTTCACATATAAGTAAATCAAACAGGATTTATCTTTTTCTTTCTCACTTATTTCATTTAGCATAATACCCTCTAGATCCATCCATGTTGTTGCAAATGGCAAGATTTCATTCTTTTTTAATAGCTGGCTAATATTCCACTTTATAAATATGGATTTACACCACATCATGTTCTTTGTTTTTTATCCATTCATCTATTGATGGGCACTTAGCTTGTTTCCATATCTTCGGTATTGTACATGATGCCACAGTGAATATAGGGGTGCATATATATTTTCTAAATAGTGTTTTCATTTTCTAACTATCCAGGAGCAGAATTGCTGGATTGTTTGGTAGTTCTGTTTTTAAATTCTTTGAGGAATCTCTATACTGTTTTCCATAGTGGCTGCACTAATTTATATTCCTTCCAATAGGGCATGGGGTTGTGTTTTCTCTACATCCTTGTTATTTTCCCCAACACTTGTTATTTGTTGTGTTTTTTTTTTTGTAATAATAGGTGTGAGATAATATCTCGTTGTGGTTTGATTTGCATTTCCCTGATAATTAGTGATGTTGAGCATCTTGTCACACACCTGTTGGCCATGCGTCTGTCTTCTTTGGAAAAATATCTATTCAGATCCTCTGCCCACTTTTCAGCTGGATTTTTTTCTTTTTGATGTTGAGTGATGAGTTCTTTGTATATTTTGGATATTAACATCTTATGAGATACATCATTTGCAAATATCTTCTCCCATTCTGTAGGCAGCCTTTTTGTTTTGTTGATAGTTTCCTTCACTGCAAAAACTCTTTAGTTTGATACAGTCCCATTTGTTTGCTTTTGCTTTTGTTTCCCTTGCCTGAGGATGAATATTAAAAATTTGTTACTAAGACCAGTGCCAAAGAGCATACTGCCTATGTTGTCTTCTGGGTATTTACCTTTAAAGTCATTGTGGCAGAGACCATGTCCTGTTTATCTGTCTGCATCCCATAGAAGTTAGTTGGTCTCTGTGAACTTTAAAAAAAACAAACAAACAGCTTATTGAGTTTAATTATTCAATGAGTTTTCAGTAAGTGAATGAAAATAAACATATGGCTAAAATATTGCAAATTTTGAAGCATTTGCTGATGATTTTTTAAAAAAATAGTCAAATTGCTTAATATATTTGGAGCTTTATTGATTTTTCCTTCAAGGTAATAATTGACAAGATGACTTACAAGACAAAATAATCTCTCTATATTATTATAGATAATTAGGGCTTCCCTGGTAGCTCAGTTGGTAAAGAATCTACCTTATATATAGCATATATATTATATATAATAATCATTTCTAGAATTGTATGACTATGAATTTTTTCATGATACAACTTCCTGACTTGTTATCTAACCAGATAATTCTTTTTCTTCTAGATGAGCAAGAGATAGTACAAAAACGTACTTTCACAAAATGGATCAACTCTCATCTGGCCAAGGTAAAGAAAACTCCCCAGAGTTCTATGTTTATTTAGTTTGAGCCAATAAATCATTAAATTCACAGTATAAAATAACACTACCACGGTCATTGTCACTATAACTAGTTAGTGTTGGCAGTCCTGTGAATTTAATTGTCACCTAAGTGTGGCATTTGCTAACCTTGCCTTTAGATAATCAACAGATAACCAGAGTAAAGAGCAGTTACTTCATGTCAATTCCATGAATCCTGATGGAATGTTTCATCCACTTCTTTCTTCTGTACTAACCTGTGTGCCATACCAGAAGGAGAATTCATGCTAGATTTTGTTTGTATTTGTTTCTATTTGGAACAGAAGGAAACAATGAATGGTCTACCCTGAGCAAAGAATTTTATCTGAAGAGATTGTGATGGTGTCTAGACTCTCCTCTCAAGTGCTTTTATAGAAAAGTAACTATGGGGTCAGGACACTACAAAGACTAATCATTCTGAGATTATGCATACTGATGTTGGGTGGTGTCAGAAGACTATGTATTCATTCATTTTAATTATTCTGAACATAAATATTAATGTAAAACAAATTCCCAGGTAGGTACACTGCAATAAAATTAATCTTTTATAATGCTGATGAACAAATGTGTGAACCAGAAAACATTGCATTTGCAAAAATAATGTCGATGATACAATGATTTTCGATATTCAGCTGGAGGATCTTTGCTGAAGTGCTGCCTGTAGTGTTCAAGGTATAATCCTATTAATATGAGCAACTTTTGACTGGGGACTTCCCCCAAAGCTTCTTTCATCATTCAGGAGCAAACAAAACACAACAACTAATTTCAGTGGTATGGTACGCATTTACTGCTTACTGTTTATGCTAGACTTTGGAGACAGGAAAGAAGATAGTAAGACACTTTCCCAGGCCTTGGGAAGCTCACAGTCCAGCAAAAACTGGAGCCTAGCATAACGTGTCTAGATACAGGATTCAATAGGATTGTCTTTTCTGAGATCTCTCTCCAAAACCTCTTGGTAAGATGGGAATTCTCTGGCCCAGTGGCTGCACCCAGAACCTCCCTCTGACAAGACACTGAAGGACTTTGGGGCCCATTTTCTCAGGCTTAGGAGGGCGCCATCTCTCCATGGCCACTACTTACACTAGAGACCGGTCATCTTCCGCGAAATTCTTGCTTTTCCAAAATAAAAATAGAGTTATTGTTTTTTCATATTGTGAAGTGGTTACATGCTAGTTGTAAATCATTTTGATAATAATCCTTTTAGAAAAATGTAATGAAAGTAAGTGAAAGTGTTAGTCGTTCAGTCATATCTGACTCTTTGTGACCCCATGGAATGTAGCCTGTCAGGCTCTTCTATCCATGGAATTCTCCAGGCAAGAATACTGGAATGGGTAGCTGTTCCCTTCTCCAGGGGATCTTCCCAACCCAGGGATCGAATCCGAGTCTCTGGCACTGCCGATGAAATCTTTACCATCTGAGCTACCAGGGAAGCCCAATGAAAGTAAAAATCACCTTAAATCCCACAATCCTGATGCAACCATTGCTGAAGTATTGATCACTGTTTCCCTTCACATGGACATGCACAATTGCATGTAAATGCTTCTAGAGGATACTGCTCTGTATGCCTGACTTCACTCAGCACACCCTCCCATGTCAATAGATACAGAGTCATAGAAATGTTTTAATGGCTGGATAATATTTTTTATTGTAAATATAATAAAATTATTTATAATTAAAGTTACTATAATAGTTGCCTATTAATGATCACTTAGGTTGTTTCCAATTGGTTAATATTATATAAAATACCACAGTGAAAGTCTTTGGTCATATATATATCTGTACACTTGTGTGATTTTTTTCTTCTTAGAATAAATTTCTAGAAGTAGGTGGATAGTCCACAAGTATACACATTTGTGGGCTTCCCTGGTAGCTCAGCTGGTGAAGAATCTGCCTGCCATACAGGAGACCCTGGTTCAGTTCCTGGGTTGGGAAGATCCCCTGGAGAAGGGATGCGCTACCCACTCCAGTATTCAGGGGTGTCCCTCGTGGCTCAGATGGTAAATAATCTGCCTCTAATGTGGGAGAACTGGGTTCAATACCTGGGTTGGGAAGATCCCCCGGAGGAGGGCACTCCAATATTCTTACCTGGAGAATCTCCATGGGCAGAGGCGCCTGGAGGGCCACAGTCCCTGGTATTGCAAAGAATCTGACGTGACTGAGTACAGGACAGCACACGCACATTTATAATTTTAATAAGTAGCCAAGAACTTATGAGAACTTCCTCACACTATTAATAATCTTGAAGATTAGCAGTATTTTCAAATCTGAGTGGTGAAAAAGTTTTTAATTATTTTCATATTTATTTTTTAGTGGAGTTGAATATCTTTGTGGGAGATTTTACAGTGGAATTCCTGGGATACACTTGTTTACATACCAAATTCTTAAAAAGAAGTTAAAATCAGAACGTGTGCCATGGCACACAGTATTCAAAGGGCCTTTGTGGAAAGATTGTAGGCCAGGAGCTCGTTTTCTACTTTACTTTTATCACCATTTTTTCATTGTTTCAAATTGCTTTGCATATTTTTGTGCTAAATGGATATCGGAATACTGGTATGTATCCTTTTCTGTTCTTTTTCTTAGTCCTGCTAGGAGACCTCACTCCTGCTATTATTCCTGTCTAAATCTCTAAGTCCTACCTTTAATGTTTAGTGCAAACCTGTCTCATTCCTGAAGTCATTTCTGACCACATGTGAAACAGTGAGTCAGGCCCCAGCAAACGCTCCAGAATATAAGTAGTTTCCCTGGCAACCACCGCCCAGCACCATCCCCGTGTCTTCTCTGCTATTCCTGCCTCTGGTTTGGTAGAATCGGAAATCTCCTCCAGAGCCTGCAGCAGGTAGAGAAGCTCAGCGTGTCTTAAGTGATTTCATACTATTTCATATCTCACCCTCCCAACAACGCTGTGAAATCTAATTATGCTGATTATTGGAATTCACAGTGGAATATTACTTAGCCATAAAAAGAAACACATTTAGGTCATTGGTAGAGGGGTGGATGGGCCTAGAGTATGCAGGTCATACAGAGTAAGTCAGAAAGAGAAAAACAAATATTATATGTTAATGCATGTATGCAGAATCTAGAAAAATGGTACAGATGAGCCCATTTGCAGGGCAGGAATAGACATGCAGACACAGAAAACAGACGTGTGGACACAGGGAGGGGGAAGAAGGGTGGGGAGATGTGGGAGGTTGGGATTGATGTATATACACTGTCACATGTAAATAAATAGCTGTGGGAAGCTGCTATATAACACCAGGAGCTCAACTCGGTGCTCGTGGTGACCTAGACGGATGGCATGAGGGTGAGGTGGGAGGGAGGTTTAAGAAGGAGGCGATATATGTATCCATATAGCTGATAAACTTTGTTGTACAGCAGAAGCTAACACAACATTGTAAAGCAACTTACTCACATTGAAGAAAGAAACCATAATAGCTCTGAGCACAAGACTAAGCATCATTTGCTTAATAAAACAGCTGCAGCAGAGAGTCTTCATCTTTCCTTACTTTATGAGACTAGTAAAGACATCAATCACATGAGGGAAAACAGTGATTAATTTCTGGCACCATGCTAGGTGCTTAACCCAGGTTATTTTATAGCGAACTTCATCATACACCTGGTCTTTGGTGCTGCTGAGGTTTTAATGCAGGTGTAAGCCTGAAGTCCACTTGGTTCCCTACCTTCCACCGTTTTATGTTGATGGTATCATTTTGAAAGACCCAGAACAATTACTCCCTCCACAGCTGCTCCATTAGAACCTCACTGCCGTAGAGATTTTGTTGTTGTTTTCTCCTCTGTACTTGTTATTTTTTGTTTTCCTGTCTCTTGACAACTGAAACAGTGATGCCGATACTTGTTATCCAGAACTTATCTATACTGACATCATGGTATCTTGCCAAAACCACAACTCCTTTGGAAAATATTTTCCTTTTTCTGATTCACTCATAGTTGGAAAACACTTCGAAAGTCAAATCCAACCCATGACCCTGCTTTGACACTTGAGAGTTTTAGGAGAGCTTCAGAGTGGATGTTTGGGTCTGTGACTGTCTTGACAGCTGATCCCATGATTCCTTGTTCATCCTTCTCTCTCGTCCCCACCCTTTGCTCACCTTTATTCCTGAGTTTCCTCCCGTCTGAGTTTCCTATTCCAGCATTGTTTCTGGCTCATTCTCCCTCCCACCCTGCTTCCACTCCTGTGTCACCTCCATCTCTCCCACCCTATCTCACCTTCCATTGCACCTCCACCCAGCTCCCTTCCATCTGTATCTCAATCCCGTGTCCCTGCTTCATCCCTATTTCCATCTCTATTTCTCTCTGTATCCCTTCTCTGTAAAAAAAAAAAAAAGAAAAAACAAACCATGCAACCTGTACATCCTAGGCCTCACAGTATGGTTGAAATCACATTTACATATCCACCCAAATTTAAATGGAAGCACACACTTCCCTCCCCAATGCAATGCGCTCACTTGCTTCTGAGACCAATGCCTTTCTTGCAGCAGAAGCAGGATCAGGTTGATATCTTTGATCTGGCCTCTGGACACTGTAGGGCTTTCCTGGTGGCTCAGCCGGTAAAGAATCCGCCTGCAACGCGGGAGACCTGGGTTTGATCCCTGGGTTGGGAAGATCCCTTGGAGAGAAAGACTACCAACTCCACTGTTCTGGCCTGGAGAACTCAGACCATACAGTCCATGGGGTTGCAAAGAGCTGGACACGACTGAGCGACTTGCACTTTCGCTTTCTGGACATGGTGTCACTTTTCCTGCTGTCTGTGAGAAGGCTTGCTCCCAGAGCCAGAGTGTGTCCGTCACTCCAGGTGTGGACAACATGCTCCTGTACAGACACACAGACACACACACATTTTAGTTACCTGGGTTCCGCAGAAGTGTGTATCATGCCTAGAGTCTTACCAAGTCTCTTGTGAAAGCACCTGTACAGACACACAGACACACACACATTTTAGTTACCTGGGTTCCGCAGAAGCGTGTATCATGCCTAGAGTCTTACTAAGTCTCTTGTGAAAGCAATTTCTTAAATTTTTGGTCCTCAGCTCCTACTTACCTTCCCGCCCCCCATTTTATTTTTTGAAATTGGGGTATAATTACTTTACAGTGTTGTGCTAATTTCTGCTATACAACGAAGCGAATCAACCATATGTTTACATAGACCCTCCTCCCTTTGGGTCTCCTCCTCCATTCCTCACACCCCATCCATCTGGGCCACAGAGCCCTGAGCCGATCTCCCTTTGCCATACGGCAGGTTCCCATAGCTATCTGTTTTACCTTTTAATGACACGTAGATATCTTCCCTAGCCTCTGGTTTTCAGTCATAGAGCAGGCCCCAAACCATACTTAGAATAAAAATGTTTCTCATTGGAGAAGGAACCACAGAGAGGCAATTTGATCTGCCTCGGGGTCTTTTCTTAACCTCTAGAGATTCAGGAGCCAACTTTTCTTCCTCCTTCTTGCTTATGAAATACCAAGGCCAGTGGTTTGTCCTGCTCCAAGGATGGAGCCCTCATTTCTGTCAGCCTTGAAACGACCTGGTGTTTTGTAATTTGTTGGGTCAGATTGAGTCCGGTTTGGTGTACTGTTTGTGTTCGTTTACTTTGTCCAGTAAATACGCAGCCAGCTTAGACCGGGTATTAGTCAGCTGTGGCCATAGACTGTGTGGCTTAAATCAGGCAAATTTATTTCTTGAAATTCTGGAGACTGCGGAGTTCAAGATCAGTGTGTTGACTGATTCAGTTCCCAGTTCTCTAAAACTGAGAAAGGAGAAAGGTGCTAAATTGGCAGGAAAAAGAGAAGTTTCAACTTTTTTCTAGAATGCAAATTGTAAATATTTTGCAGGATCTCTATTGCCTGAGAGATTTTATATAAGTCATGAGGATTTTTATGGATTTAAACTAGGATGATAAACCATCTCACCCTAAATTCTGTGATAATGTCTTACTACTATAGTGCCTTATTTATTTATTTATTTATTTATTTTTACTTTAAAGTGAATTTTATTTTTTATTTTTTTTCAATATTTTTTCCCCAATTATTTTTACTAGTTGGAGGCTAATTACTTTACAATATTGTAGTGGTTAAATCCATGGCTGATTCATGTCAATGTATGGCAAAAACCACTATAGTACCTTCTTTAAAAGGCAAAGTTTTATAGTTTAAGCAAACTAAACAAAAATAAATAAAGCTTTTATTTTAAAGAACAATTTACAAGACTTCTTATTTAGAAAGAAAGCTTTGTATATCAATTATATTTCAATAAATTGGAAGAAAATGATTGTATCTGTTTTCTCAAAGGCTTTTTGGGAAATTGACCTTTTCCGAAAACAGTTGGTGATGGGTTTAAGAGCTTCAATGTTGAATTGAGAAGCAAGAAAATTTCCTCTTCTGTCCTATGGTCATTTAGTCTTGGCTGTACTGAGAGATGTTTAAAAGATGCTTCATGGACATGCATTTGGGGAGGCTTTTTATTTCAGTTTTGTTCTAGGCTGCTTTTCTCAGTTGCAAATAAGTAAAATAATTACTGCTAATTAAATAAAAGAATAAACTGTTTCATGCATGACATTTTATTCGATTGTAACAATTCTTTATAAATATTTTGACAAGAGTATGAAGTGATAGGGTACAAATGAGAGAGCAATCTGTTTTCAAAAAACATGCTTTTCTCAAAACAAAAGTTTTCTTAAAAGTAAGAAAAAGAACCTGAGAATTTTCTGTAGATTGTTCAAACTTGTGGATACTATTAACAGTTTTTTAAAAATATTTGCTGTTTTCTAATTGAACACTCTATGTTTCTGTACTTATGCTAAACATTGCAAATCACAAATTGTCGATACAGTGTGATATAACATTAGCAAATGTTAGTTAATTATTTTTATTTCATATACCTGGTAGTTCCTTTCCAGGAAGGGAGTTTCATATTTAAATGTGGACCCTATAATTTTCTTTCTCTTTTTAAGAAGAAACCTGACTCTTTCTGTTCTGTCTTCTCTGTCAGTGAAAGAAGGTAGGATATTTGTTTTTTAATTAGCCCAATATCAATCCATGTGATAGTTTTTCAAAGTTAGATCCTAATTCAGCGCTAGCTATCACCACTCATTGCTAAATATCTTTCTAAATTCCAGGGCCACTGTTCATTGAACTCTTATCCATGTGCCAATTACTTAGCTACTTTATCTTTTATTTAAATCTCACAACAATCAAATATAAGTATTATTTTCACCATGTTATAGATTGTGAACCCAAAACTTAGAGTTAACTAATAAGCTCAAGGTCATATAACAAGTAGGTGGAAAACTAGATTTCAGTCCCAGGACTGCAAAGTTTGGGCATTAACCACTGTGTTTATGCCCATGCTTCATTTGACGAGCTATTCATGCAGCAAATAATTTTCAAGCACCTCTTATGTGCTAGGGATTGCGGGTACTATGGTGAACAGAAACAGCTTAGTCCATGCTATCATGGAACTGACAGTGTAGCAGAAGAGACAGCAATTACAGACGTGTGTGTGTGTGTGCGTGTGTGTGTGTGCGCGTGTGTGTGAAATTCCACGAGTGGGGAAGTAGAAGGAGCACAGGGCAATCGCACCCAACCACTCAAGTAACCCAATGGAGGGCCTTAGGTTTTCAGAGGAAGAAACATCTGGCACCTGAGAAATGTCTCGAGATTGGCTAGGTAAAGGAGCTAATGTTTTCAAAAGTTGAAGGGTAAGAAAGAGCTTGATACAGCAAAGGAAATGGAGGAAGCTCAGAATACCTGAAAATACAGATTCCAGAAATGGGTTGGCAACACAGAGAAATGAGACTTAATTGAAGGTCAGCCGTTAAACGGGTTCTGATGTCGTGTTATGGTCACTGGGACACATTAAAGAATCTTAGGGAAAAGAAATGGTCACTCTGGGCTAAACTCCTCTCTCAATCTCTTTCTCTCTGTCTTTCTCCCTCCCTCCCTCCTTTCTTCTCCCTCTCATCTCTCTGTCCCGCCCCATTTCCCCACACCCTCTCACATAAATTAAGAGCAGGAACAGCTGAAAGTGGAGTTGGAGTGAATTTGCAGTAAGTCAGATGAGAGGTGAGGATGCTCTGGACTGAAATAGTGCTGGGGGAATGGAGAAAAGTGGATAGATTGAAAAATGTTATCAAAGGGCAGTTTGATACAACTGAGTCATTCCTGGGAAGATTGGGGGAGAAGGAGTCAAGAATGACTTCTAAATTTCTGTCTTGAACAAATGATTAGGATCATTCACAAAGACAGAGAATATAAGAGACTTTGGGGGAAAGCTAATGGGTTCGACTACAGATGGAGAAATTAACTTGGTAGAGATGGACCCATTTGAAATGGCAATTCAGAAGTTACTAGCCATCACTGGGAGTGACCAAGTCATGGCAGAAACCTGACTCTAGCAAATTGATGAGTAAATGAGAGGGAAAGATGCTAGGATTTGAGTGTGTATTACATGTTCAGGAGTATTAGCTAAAGTAGAACATAGGATCTGGTAAGAGCTGTTTTGATAAAGAGTGGTCCTAAGTGTGTATTTATGGAAGGGAAAGCTCAAGAACTGGTAGAGAGGGATAGGCTGATAAAGAAAGAAGACAAGGTTATTTTAAGACACAAGTCTCCTGAGGAGGCAAAGTGGGGAGAAAATCCAGAGCACAGATAGAGGGTGGATATTCTCACAGAGATGAAGAATACTTCCACCAAAGTCCCCATCTCTGAGACCAGAGTGGTAATGGGAAGGAGGGTGTGGATGTGCCCAAGTTTGAGATGGGGGAGAGAGGAGCACAGAGTGGGGTGGACTGGAATTTGAGGGGATTCCCAGCTGAAGGCGGCATGCAGGTTTTTTTAGATCTAACACAATAGTCTACCTTTCTGAGCAGACAAATTTATGAAAAACATTTTTTAAACTGACAGTTAAAATGTGCTATACAGAGTGAAGTAAGTCAGAAAAAGAAAAACAGATATCGTATATTAACACGTGTATATGGAAGCTAGAAAAACTGTGTTGATGAACCTATTGGCAGGGTGGGAATAGAGATGCAGAGGCAGAGAACAGACTTTGGACACAGCGGGGGAAGGAGAGGATGGAAAGAACTGAGAGAATAGCACTGAAGCATATACATTATCATATACATATACATTACATTACATATACATATACAGTATCATATGTAATGGGGAGTTGCTATATAGCACAGGGAACTCAACATGGTGCTCTCTGACAACCTAGAAGAGTGGAATGGGGTAGGGGTAGGGGGAGGTTTAAGAGGGAGGGGGCGTATCTAAACTTATGGCTGATTCATGTTAATGGATGGCAGAAGCCAGCACAATGTTGTAAAGCAGTTATCCTCCAATTAAAAATAAATTAAAAAAAAAAGAACTGAAGAAATGTGTTCTTTCACATTTTAAAATGTATCTATCGTGGTGAATTTCTAAATTTTAAGCAAAATTCAAAGGCTATTGTACACTGTCATGCTGTCCCCCAAAGATACCAGTTTAAAGATGTGTTTTCCAAAAATTTCTCCCCCAAAGTTTTACTTTTAATTAGAAAAAGATAGTATAAAAATCATCTTAAAATTAACATTGGTTACACTCTGTTATCAAATGGTTATAGTTTCACTTTTCTGTAAATTTGTCAAATGGAATAGAATGTTATATCTGTATTTAAATACCTTGGATTCATTCTTTATGATACATGGCTTTGACATAAATATATGGTTTGACACTAAGTCCTTTGGGAAAAAAGATAGGTCTGAAATAGCCATTGTTTAGTGTTTCTATAAAAGGAGCATCTCTTTCAGTATGCAGTAAACAACCCACTCCACATCTGCCAGCCTGAGCTCTAAGGGGCTGTGAATAGGAACTGAAGACTGTAAGGACCGACTCTCCAATGACCTCAGTCACGAGCATCTCCTCACTTCTTAGATGAGCTGGGAAAAAAAGCACCGTTAACATTGTTTACATTCTGTGTGAGTTTGCCATAACAAAGTGCAGCATACCGGGTACCTTCAAATGAGAAATTTATAATCTCACCGTCCTCAAGGCTTGGCATCCATGCCACCCTCTGAGACTCTGGGCAGAATCCTTTGACTCTTCCTCTCCTCAGGTGGTGGCCTGGAGCACATGGGATTCCTCAGTTTGCAGCTGCATTAGTCCAATCTATGCCCCTGTGCCTGTGTGAGACTGTGTCCAAATTCCCCCTTTATATAAGGACATTGGTCACGTTGGATTATGACCACCTCCCCACCCCCGGCCATGACCTCATTTTATCTTGATCACTTCTCTAAAGACCCCACTTCCAAATAAGACCACATTCCAAGGTACCTGGGGTTTAGATTTCCATGGAGGGAGCACTGTTCAACCCATAATAGGTTCTATTAAGAGCACATCTTAACACCAAGTCAAATACATAGACTCCTTTAAAAGGAACACTTTTGACACTCCCTGCTTTTTAATAATCCTATGGATTATTAGTAATGACTAGTAATGACTTTGATCAACATCTTCACAGACATAAAATATCACTTTGGTGGCTGCTTTTGTTCTTCTTCAGTTGTCTTTCCACCACTGGTATTAAAAGATAACATGGAAATATTCAAAATTGAAATTTGATCCTTCGGTTTCTTGTACTCACTTTGGTGGGACTATTAATGAACTAAGATGAGATTAAAGAGGCAAAGAGGAAAAAGTAAATGTAATAATACACCCCAGAAACAATTCTTTAGTTGATTTTGTAAAACTAGTTTGGTAATCCTAAGCATACTGACACATTGTTTCCAAATATGCAACTAAAAGATTAAAAAAGAAAATTGTCATTTCAAAATAAATGGCATTTATTAAGAGTTGGATATGACTGAGCAACCAATGTTTTGGGCTTCCCTGGTAGCTCAGACAGTAAAGAATCTGCCTGCAGTGTGGAAGCCCAGGGTTTGATCCCTGGGTAGGGAAGATCCCCTGGAGAAGGAAATGACAACCCACTCCAGTATTCTTGCCTGGAGAATTCCACGGACAGAGGAGCCTGAAAGGCTGCAGTCCATGGGATCGCAAAGAATTGGACATGACTGAGCAACTAATGTTAACATTAATTTGTTAGTAACAGAAATGTAGACATAGCAAAGTTTATGCAGCTTGCCAAACGTTTTGATTATGTTTATCAAAGTTCCCTCTTTTAGAAATACTTTTTATTCATACATTTATTTGATAAATATTTTAAAATGTTATTTGGTATGCTTAGCAAGATTCTAGATACTGAAAATGCCACAGTGAACTAAACAGGAGGAGTAACCCTTTCACCATGATGCTTTTATCCCATTTGGGGAGATGGACAGGAGAGAAAGAAAATAGCTCTTCCGTTGAGAATAAACTGAAGAGGACACAGGATGAAGGAAGGAGATAAGGTAGAAGATTGTTGGGTCATTCAGATGAGAGAGGACTGGCTTGGACCAAGGTCATAGCTGTGGAGGTGGTAAGAAATGGCTGGATTCTGGGTGAATTTTGAAAATAAAGTCAACAATTTGTTGATGGATCAGCTGTGGAGTATGAACAGAGATGAAGGATAACTCCAGCTTCATCTTGAATAAAACAAATGAGGAGTATGCTTCTTTTAAACTATATAATGAGAAAGAAGGATTACACGTGAAACTTGTTAAGAGCAGTTTTTCAAGCAGATTTAAAGTTGAGCCGGAGGGCAATCAAATTAAATAATTAAGGAAATGGAAACACTTATGCTATCTGTCATGGGAAACAGTAAAGAATGGGAACTATTTTCTCTTTTTTGCCAAACAGAGGTGGAAAATAATCACAATAGTGCTGTTTTAAAGGGAGAGAAGGATAAACAGATAATGCATAACATTTTTTAAAATTACTTCACTTGTTTCTGGAGATAGTGGTAATGTCTAATTAGATTTTCTGAGTAAGATGACAGAACATTTTAGATGCTGAATTAATTTTCTCTGGCTCCTGTCAGTGGTTATAATCACAGCTTTACTCATCTAGTCCAGCTGTTTCGGCATTTTTAGACAGTTTTGTGTGGTGGGCTTCTTGCCAACCATTGGGGGTAACTTGTTCCATATCTGTAGGTCAACCTCACTTCCCTTCCCACTCTCCTCTCTGTTCCTGTTGTTTGGTTTATTGTTCCTGCCCATCAGATAACCGGCAGAGCATGTGAACATGCTCCACTGGTCCCGGGATGGAATGTCTCTCCATTCCCCGCCTCTCAGCCTGTCATATAGCTCCCACCTGGAACTCATGGAAACCAGAGGTGGGAGTGATTTATCTCGCTTGCTCTAGAAGTGAGGGGCCTTTGTGTAAACAGAAGTGTCGAGGTACACAGAACACACCTTGAGATCCAGCCTTTGCCTTGAGACGTCTTCATGTACTGCACAGAGGCCATCTGGGGAACATCTCAGGCGGTGATTGCACATCATGGTCAGCAAGTCTGATCGTGCCCGACAGCCTGTGTGTTTCAGCTGGAGTGAAGCATTATCTGTGCTCCAGACCTTTTCTTTAGGTCTTTTCCAGTTCAGTTTTATTGGTATCGCTAGACGTGTAGGAATCATGAATTTTAAAGCCTGAGATATGTATTTAGCAATTTAAAGTAAACTGCTGTAAGTTTTATATTATTAAAGGCACAGACATGGCCACAGAGGGACATGGTGTGAGTGGGGCTGATTTGTGTCTAATTCCAATGTATATGTATGCACATATGCGTCAGTATTTCTCTACATTTCAAAATGATCACTGCAATAATCTAGTTATTGTTACCATAAAAAGATATTACACAGTTATCAACTATTTTCCTCACACTGTACATTTCACACCTATGACTCATTTATTTTGTAAATAGAAGTTGTACCTCTTATGCTCCCTCACATATTTTTCTCCTTCCAAAAACCCCCTTCTCTTTTGCAACCACCTGTTTCTTCTGTATATCTGTGAATCTGTTTCTGTTTTGCTATGTTTGTTCATTTGTTTTGTTTTTGTTTTTTTTAGATTTCACTGATAAGCAAAATCATACAGTATCTGTCTTTCTCTGTCTGATTTATTTCACTCAACATAATACTCTCTGGATCCATCCATGTTGTCCTAAATGGAAAAAAATTCATTATTTTTTTATGGCTGAGTAAAATATATTCCATTGTATATTTACCACATCTTAATTCATCTCTTGATGGGCACAAGATAGAATAAATAATTCTAGGATGTGTATTGAAAGACAAAAGACTCTGAATAGTCCAAACTATCCTGAGAAAGAACAAAACTGGAGGCATCATACACTCTGATTTCAAACTATACTGCAAAGCTACAGTAATCAAAACAGTATGGTACTGGCACAGAAACAGACACATAGATTAATAGAACAGAATAGACAGCCCATGAATTTGAGCAAACTCTGGGAAATAGTGAAAGACAGGGAAGGCTGGTGTGCTGCAATCTACAGGGTGGTAAAGAGTTGGACATGACCTAGCAATTGAACACACACACACAGAGCCCATAAATGAATGCACATTTCTATAGGAAATTAATCTATGATAAAGGAGGTAAGGATATACAATGGAAGAATGATAGCTACTTCAATAAATAGCTTTGAGAAAACTGGACAGCTACATGCAAAAAAATCAGATTGGACTACTTTCTCATGTCATACATGAAAATAAATCTAAAATGGATTAAAAGCCTAAATGTAAGACTTGAAATCATAAGATTTCTAGAAGAAAACATAGGCAATCCACTCACTGACATCATTCTTAGTAGTTTTTTTTTTTTTTTTTTTTGATATGTCTCTTTGGAGAAAGGAGACTAAAGCAAAAGTAAACAAATGGGACTATATCAAACTAAAAATCTTTTGTATAGTGAAGGAAATGATCAACAAACTGAAAAGATCAACTACTGAATGGGAGAAGATACTTGCAAATGACATGTCTGAGAGACGGTTAATATCCAAAATATACAAATAACTCATACAACTCAATATCCAAAACACAACATGATTGAAAAATGGGCAGAGGATCTGAATAGATGTTTCACAAAGAAGATATACACATTGCCAATATGCACATGAAAAGTGCTCAACATTGCTAATCATCAAGGAAATGCAAATCAAAACCACGGTGAAATATCACCTCCCACCTGTTAGAATGGCAATTATGATTTCTATATAGTTTTTAAAATGTGAGAATTCCTTAACTTTTCCTTTCATAACGAGTAGTTATGCCCTTTTTCCTCAAAATTATTCTCATATTCCTTTTTCTCCTGAGTATTGCAATTTTCTGAAAGTGAAAGTTGCTCAATCATGTCTGACTCTTTGCAAGCACGTGGACTATACAGTCCATGGAATTCTCCAGGTCAGAATACTGGAGTGGGTAGCCTATTTCTTCTCCAGGGGATCTTCCCAACCCAGGGATTGAACCCAGGGCAATTTTCTAGGGGCATAAATCAACATGTGGCATAGAAAATATGATCTTCCTATATAAGTGAAAATATGAAAGTAATGGTCAGTAAGGATTAAACATGTACTAGCACTTATAGACTAGTAAATGCTCACAAGTTATTCTCATACACACAATGACAGAGAATAGATTGTTTCCCCAATAGAGGCAATGCTCAGTAGAAGTTATGCCAAAGATCCCCATGTTTTCTCAGATTTCATAAAGTTGAAGGAGAAATATTTGGTCTCCTTTAAGTTCTAAGAGTAAAGGAATAGATCTCATTGTATGACGTTAAAGGGGCTGCAAAAATAAAGGAGGAGGAGAAAAAAATTAGATAAAAATACTCTGTGAGGCCTGTTCCACTCATGAGTTAACTACCAAGGTCACAGCCAGGATGTACACTTTCCCTGAGTTTCAGAGACTTTAGACAATCCTCTGACAGCCAAAACTTAGGGCTTAAGCCTAGTTTGAGGAGAACTTCTAGAAGGAAGTAGCTAAGGAAGCCAAGTACCTCTTTTTTGTTTGTTTTCTCCATCTCCCTCTCCCCTCAGTCAGGACATTCCATTCTTTGAGATTCATCATGAATCTAAGATTCATCATGAATATCTGTAGAATATCTAAATGTGATTTCCAGAGCCAAGAGTATACTTTTTCCAAACACCGTACAAAACTAAGAGCTTATTGTAATTTTATCTTAATAAAAAATAAATAGCTATGGTCTTAAAATGTGCCCGGTAGATTTCTGTCTAGTGCTTGAAACTGTACATTATCAAGCCATGGGAACAAACTACATTATCTCTATTTTCCATTAAGTCAGGCTCCAGTGAATTACTCTCATTTCTATCTCTTCATTTTGGCCTCTAGCACCATGACCTGAATCCTACAAAAAAATCAGATTTATGCTGTGAATACTTATATATATATATGACAAGAGAGGCATTTTTAGATGAGAGGTTTTCTATTAAAAGATTGTTTCAAAAAGTAAATGCACTGTTGTCACGATAGAAAAGATCTCTCTATTGACCATGCAGTTCAGTTCAGTTCAGTTCAGTTGCTCAGTCTTGTCAGACTCTGTGACCCCATGACTTGCAGCATGCCAGGCCTCCCTGTCCATCACCAACTCCTGGAGTTCACTCAAACTCGTGTCCATCGAGTGGTGATGCCATCCAGCCATCTTGTCCTCTGTCATCCCCTTCTCCTCCTGCCCCCAATCCCTCCCAGCATCAGGGTCTTTTCCAATGAGTCAACTCTTTGCAAGAGGTGGCCAAAGTATTGGAGTTTCAGCTTCAGCATCAGTCCTTCCAATGAACACCCGGGACTGATCTCCTTTAGGATGGACTGGTTGGATCTCCTTGCAGTTGACCATTAGCTATACATAAATGGTACTTTATACAAAATGGGAGAGCAAGACTTGTCCAATAATTACTAGGACTTCTTATTCTAGTATAATTTTTGGTAACATCTTTTGATAAATAAAGTGACCTTATGCAGCATGTACATTATGTAAAATTGGATAAAATTTGTAGAAATATGAAGATCATTTTCTGGGATTCATTTTTGCAAGCTCTTTGCATTCAGAGGTTTGTTTTCTTCCTCTTTTACTAGTTGAGGTATTAAGTCAAGAATTTATTACATACTAGGTTCTCTAATCCTGAGTGTTGAAATAGTTGCATATTATAAATTACATAAGCATTTTTTATTTTAAAGAGAAATATTTTGTCCAGTTTCTAGTTAGTCTGCTAACAGTCATCAGATTGCATCTCTTTACTTTGGGTAGGAATATATTGGTGAAAAAAATTTCAGAAGCAACTCATACTTCCTATAAAAAAAGAAAATTTTGCTTATCATTGCTTATTTTGCTTCATATCATTATCTCTCCAAGATTCCAAAAGGTAACTTGCAGATAAGCATCACATATCTCTGTTGAGACATACATCTATGGGTGAGGTGCTGTTCTTGGTATTATGTATATAAACATATATTCAACTTTCTTGTCCTCCAGAAGTCCATGATCTGAATTCCTGAGGACACAGACTTGTGAATAACCAACTGTAATGCAGTATGATTAATATAATCTGAACCATGCACTAACACAAAAGAAGTGATTTAATTCCAGCTGGAAAACTGGAAAAGATAATGTAAGACTGTGTCATAAAACTGACCAGAAATTTGCTAAATGGGAAAGTAGGAAAGTGAGAGTATTCTAGGTATCTATGTTCTTGCAATAAAACCTACCTGCTTTTTTTTTTTCCCTGTGTGCAGGATAGAAACTTCATTCATTTCTTCAACAAGTTTTTAATGAGTTCCTACTGTGAATAAGACACTCAGAAACAAGATGCTTCTCTGTGTTGCATTGTAGTCTGGGATTGCCAAGAACCTGGAGATAATTTTTCTTTACTCATCATATATGCACCTTATTTTAAGAACCATTAGTATGGGCATAGGGCAAAGATCATTTTTTAAGAAAACTTCATTCATTCATTCAGTCAGTCAGCCAACAATATTTGTGGAGTGCCTGCCTTTGTGCTCAATATTGTTAAGTAGAGAACACTTACCTGGAAGGAAGTATTCAAGAATCACATCTGTCCAGACAATTTTTTAAACAACAGAGGAGTTGGGATTGAGTTTGGTGAATGGCCACAGTCAGGAAGAAAGGAAAGCGAGAGAGAAGTAAAAGAGGCCTGTGAACCAGGCAGCCTGATCAAAAGGGCTTGGGGAGAACCAGCTCAAGGAGAGGCCAACAAGTCCTCAACCACCACCCCTGCTGGTGCCAACAAGGCCCAGTGCAGTGGGATGAGGGGTCACTGGCTTGTTCAGAGGTCAGTACTGGTCTGGAGGCCACTTCTAGGAGCAGTGAAAGGGGCTGGGAGCATGTGGAGGACAGATAGGGATGCAGGAGAACACAAATGAGGGGCAGAGGTGGGGTGAAGACAAAGTGGTCTTCAGGGACTTCCCTGGTGGTTCAGTGGTTAGGACTCCACACATCCACTACAGGGGGCCCGAGTTCAAATCCTGGTCGGGGAACTAAGATCTCACATGTCTCGTGACATGGCAAAAAAAAACGAAAATGCTCTTCAAAGTAACAGAAAATGAAGTCGCTCAGTCATGTCTGACTCTTTGTGACTCCATGGACTGTAGCCCACCAGGCTCCTCCATCCATAGAATTTTCTAGGCAAGAGTACTGGAGTGGGTTGCCATTTCCTTCTCCAGGGCATCTTCGCAATCCAGGGATCGAACCCAGGTCTCCCTCATTGCAGGAAGATGCTTTACCGTCTGAGCCACCACCTGTGTATGTTTAAAGGCATAATGGATGGATGCAATTTATCTTTTATTTCTGGTGTCCAGTTTCTTGGACTCTTTATTATTTTGTGAAAACTCCCTGCCTTGTTTAATTTTTAAAATATGGCCGCAGTTAACACAATATGTGAAAACCCCCATTTGTATTTGCTTGCAGAATGTATCATGTATTTATTAACTTTTCCCCGCATTATTTCACTGTTATTATTAGGATACAAATGGACATTTTAAAAGACAAATATACCATGTTTTTAATGATGATAGTTCAGTTCAGTTGCTCAGTCATGCCCGACTCTTTGCAACCCCATGAACCGCAGCATGCCAGGCCTCCCAGTCCATCATCAACTCCACAATTTTGACTGTTATCATATTGAATATTTTTCATTAAAAAAGGCTCATTTTATTCCTAATAATTTTGTTTAAATGCTTAGCATATAAAGTCACTATTACGTTTTTGCTGTATAAATAGTAAGCAATGTGAATAGTGGAATTTAAAAGAGAAAGCTTGAAAATGAAAACTCTGTTATTTTTGAACATGTATTTCACAGCATGAGAACAAATTATTCAGTTATTCATTTTATAAAGAGAAAAATGCATTTAAAATTAGAATTGTACCATTCAGAGACAGTAATTCATGCAGTCATAAGAGAAATATAAATGTGCCATTATCAGTGGGTAGAGAAAAAAATCATGTTTCAATAAAACATTTGGTGATTAAATATCTCTGAAAAAAACTTTCTAGAAAAGAAAGAAAGACAATTGAAAGTCAGGTATACAACATTAGGCTTTTAACATGATCAGAGAGAATTAGAAGATTACAGAGCATGAATCAGCTATAGACTTCTTTAAAATTCATCTTCTGTGAGAAATCTGAGGTCACCTAACTTCCATTGACCATTAGCTTTAGCATCACTTTTTTTGCTTTCTTCTGAGCAAAAGATACCTTAATCCAAGATTTCATAAACTCTAGTATATGTGTGTGTGCTAAGTCACTTCAGTCATGTCCAACTCTTTGCGGCCCTGTGGACTGAAGCCCTGCAGGCTCCTCTGTCCATGAGATTCTCCAGACAAGAATACTGGAGTGAGTTGCCCTGCCCTCCTTCAGAGATCTTCTTGACTCGGGTATCAAACCTAGGTCTCAATAGGTCTCGATCAAACCTTGCATTGCAGTCAGATTCTCTACCATCTGAGCCACCGGGAAGCCCAGGTATTATGATAACCTTTGTAAAATAATAAAAATTCCCCATGAATTAAGTATGGGCTTATTTTTCCAGCAGTGGCGTAGATTTGCCCTGATCAGCCTGTACTCTTGAGCTTACGATCCTTTGGGCTCAGTGCCCGCGGTGAGAGAAGGTTTGCAGGATTTGCCAGCTTGTGAAGCAGAATGGTGGTGGCCAGCTAACCCACAGGAGAGCCAATCTGCCACCCTGGCTGAGCTAACAGCGTCCCCGCAGCAGGTCTCTGAGCTAACGAGGTTACCTTGGAGAGAATGTTCGTGGAAACTTGGCACCTGCCTCAGTCCAGCAGTGTGCTCACTCAGGTAAGGAGGCTGCTCCAGTTTCTCTGGGGTACCTCCTGTCCCCTGCTTACAGCCTGTTTTATCCTCTCTCCTATCTTTTATGTTAATAGCACCCTCTTTTCCTCCTTTATCCCACACCATCTCTCTCGTGTCAACACTCCCTCTATGGACTTCGCCTGGTGGTCCATGGTTAAGAATCCAGCTACCAATGCAGGGGAGACAGGTTTGACCCCTGGTCTTGGAAGATTCCACATGGTGCAGAACATCTAAGCCCGCGGGCCACAACTGCTGAAGCCCAAGCACCCTGGAGCCCCTTCTGTGCAACAAGAGAAGCCGCTGCAGTCAGAAGCCCGGCACCCCAGTTAGAGTAGCCCCCTCTCGCCACAACTAGAAAAAGCCCATGGAGCGGCAACCAAGCTCCAGCACAGCCAAAGATAAATCAAGAATGAAAGGAAGAAAATTTAAAAAATACTCCCTTTCTAAACAACATCGGTGTGTATGTAAAAACCCAAACAGGAGGTTTTTGAATGTTTAGTTTATCTCCAAAGGGTCATTTTTCTCTTTGCATCTATCAAAAGGTGATTGCCCATCACATCCTCAATAAATGACTTTGATATTTAGATGTTTTTCGCCAGATTTCACCGCAGTGAGTACCAAATGTCTGCCAGAGAGTGAGAGAAGCATTTTTTGCATTAATTCATTTTTTTAAAATTTTATAGCGGAAACCCCCAATGGTGGTAGATGATCTTTTTGAAGACATGAAAGATGGCGTGAAGCTACTTGCCCTACTGGAAGTCCTGTCTGGGCAGAAACTGGTAAGGATGTTTTCTGTGACCACATTTGTCAAATTTTTCCCGTTTGGAATTTGGGGAGTGTAGATTGGGGAGTGTAAAAGGTGCTACTCATATAAAAGTTTTTCTCTTTTGTAGTTGGTAATTCATAGGAAACACTAATCTATCGGTCACTTCTGGGAGCAAGGAATACATTTTCTTTCTTGTTCTTGGACACCTGTAGTAGCTTTAAAACATTATGTATAGTAGTCACAACTTACAAGTAAAGGTAAGGAGCTTCATCAATAATCAGTCCCGGTTAACTGCTGCATCTGTGTGGTATCCAGGAAGATAAGTTGGAAATTAATATCTAACACATTTTAAGTGCTTATTTTCCATTTGGAAAGGATTGTTGGTCCAGTTGTTTCCATAGTATTGAACATTAAGCTTGAAAGCAACATGGCATTTTTCATCCATTGGTGGACATTCTCCATCATCATTTGTAATGGGAACAGTGTGTTCAGAATCATTTGATTTTATGTTCAGCAGAACTAGCAGAATGAAAAACAAATTGCCACTGACCTATAAAATGTCTTTTTCTTCATTACTAAAATAATAAAATATTTAGTTCTTTCTGGCTTTTTTTTTTTCATTTTGGAATAGTAGAGAAGTAAGTAGTTTGCAAACATAAATTATTTATGTGACATTTCCCATAAGTTTTAAAAGGAGCTCAGGAAATAATCTTCAGAATATTGTATAACACACTAGACACAGTGTCCAAAATTGGATGTACTTATTTTTTCTTAATCTGTTGCATCTTGACAAAGAGCTGCTCAATCATTATTACTTGGATAATTGAGGTTTTTAAAGTGTTTTTTGCCTGGTCATAAATTTCCAGTTAATTTCACGTGGGAGTCTTCAACATAGCTTTTGTAAATGTAAGATAGTTGTTTGTTGGAAAATACAAACTGATAATTTTTGTATAAGTCATAATCTACTTGCATTCATATTACAGCAGAGGCTTCTGGTGAGCCATCTCAACTCACCTCTGACCTAGCCACGGCAGAGGTGAACACGACCCATACCCTCCATCAGCATCTCAACTCAAGTTCTGGCAACACCTGTCTGAATTTCTGTCCTCAGGGCTTTTATTAAAGCTGTAGGTTGCACAAGGCAACCCTAAAGTGTGGGAAAGTTAATGGTTTCAAAAGGGATGGATGGGAGTCTATGAATAAAAACTCCAGCCTGGCATTTGTAGGAGGGACAATTTCAAGGCTTATTTCGCACATCAGGGAGTGCTCCATTGGATCCTCAGCAAAGCTGAGCCCATTGCCCACTGAGGAGACCCTCAACAGCACACTGTACTATTATAGATTATTGTTAATTGATTTTTCTTCCTTCCTTCTCTCACTCTCCATGCATCCTCACTCTTGCTACCTGGGATCATCTCCCCAGTCATTGCATGCACCATGTTGTTATCTCTGGCTCCGCTTTGGGAGAAATCAAACAAGACACATGTGACAATCCAATTTGGAATCAACAGATGTATGCATGAGCTAGATAAACTGGATTAGCATTAGGATGTGAGAGTCATCGTACTGAAACATTTACCTCCTTGATGGCCAGGTGTGACTAGCTTTCTTCATGTATCCTCCTGAATTAAGCCATTTACTTACATGAAGGAAACTTCATTACAATTCACACAAGATTTAAGAAGTGTCTCATTCAAAGTGTCATTTTAATTGTGCCACTCTACTTGGCCAACAGTATATAGAAACCTTGATGGGCATTAACTGCCAAGCTAAATGAGTCTAGAGAAGGTATACATTTTGACATAATAATTCTACTTCTGTTTAAGTGCCCTGCCCATTCAGTCATGGTAAGAATTTTAGAATCTTGAAGCTAGAAGCAATTTCAGAAAGAATATCTGCATTCTTATTTAACATAGAGGAAACAGACATAGAAATATAGTTTCTGGTTTAAATTTCAACATTCAAAAAAAGAAGATCATGGCATCCAGTCCTATCACTTCATGGCAGATAAATGGCGAAAATGTGAAAACAGTGTCACATTTCATTTTCTTGGACTCTGATATCACTGCTGACAGTGACTCCAGCCATGAAATTAAAAAGTCGCTTGCTCCTTGGAACAATAGCATGACAAACCTACACAGTGTATTAAAAAGCAGACACATCACTTTGACCACAAAGGTCCATCTAGTCGAAGCTATAGTTTTTCTAGTAGTCATGTATGAGTGTGAGAGTTGGACAGTAAAGAAGGCTGAGTGCTGAACAATTGATGATTTCAAACTGTGCTGCTAGAGAAGACTTGAGAGGCCCTCGGACTGCAAGGAGATCAAACCGGTCAATCCTAAAGGAAATCAACCCTGAATATTCATTGGAAGGACTGTTGCAGAAGCTAAAGCTCTAGTACTTTGGCCACCTGATGCAAAGAGCCGAATCATTGGAAAAGATCCTGCTGCTGGGAAAGACTGAGAGCAAGAGGAGAAGGGGACGACAGAGGATGAGATGGTTGGATGGCATCACTGACTCAACGGACATGAGTCTGAGCAAACTCTTGGAGATGATAGTGAAGGACAGGGAAGCCTGGCATGCTGCAGGTCATGGGATCGCAAAGAGTCGGACATGACTTAGTGACTGAACAGCAACAAAATTAATTAATTAATTAATTATTTTGGCTGTGCCATGTAGCATGCAGGATCTTAGATCACAGACTAGGGATCAAATCCATGTTCCCTTCAGTGGAAGCATGGTGTCTTAACCACTGGAATTTCAGGGAAGTCACCTTCATTATTTATTTTTATTAAACCCTTCAAAATTCTGAATTGCATAAAAGGAAATTACTCTGAAATTATAAATAAATCTTGGTGATTGTTATTTAAATTTTGTACATGTGGACATTTTGATCCAGGACCACATTAAGATGAAAAGCATCATTTAAGGGGCTGAGTATCTGAGGCATTCTTATAGAGCTTTCAAAAGGAGAATGTGAACAAAAGCATTTCCCTCAGGAGTGTTAGCAGAGTCCAGAAACTCTATAATTATCTCATACGTAGAACTCTATTAAGAACACTATATTTAATGTCATGATTCAGATAGCCTAGGACTCTGGCTTTGGCCATGATCTTCTAGGAAATGCAGCCAAATGCCTTAATATTATCATCAGCATCTCAATGTAAGAGAAGAATCTCAATATCTTAGTTTCTTTTAATAACCTACTGTGACTCTCTTATCTGTGATTTTATTTCAGGTACTAGGGAATTTAAAATTTTGAGAATTATTATCCTTGGATTTCTCTCCATCACTTGATTATTATTTGTAGGACATTTACTCTTTGAATGGATCCATGATTATATATCTTTAATCACACATAAAGATAGGAATACTAAATTCAATTTTATACTCAGGTTTTTTTTAAAGGATGTGAGGAATTGCTGCTGAAAAATTTAAAATAGTAGAAGCAATATGAATAGAACTTAAGGACTGCAGAGAAATTTATTTCTTATCTATTTTGTTAATCTTCTGTATAGTGCTTTTCAAGACTCTTAACACTCTGCATTCAAGAAGAGTCTAAAAAGCCACTTAAAAGTACACAGTGGCCATTCTTAGGAAATTGGGAGCATCACAGGCTCCTGTGCATCCATCAGGTGACTATGTTAAGCATCAGTCATATATTTATAATAGAACTTGTGTGTAACTGGGTTTAGCATTATCTATTGACCATTCAGCTAACATATCTGGAGTCGCTATTATGGATAAGGCATTGCCTTTTGCTCTCTGAGGAGAACAAAGATAAATGAGGTATGGTCGGTGCGCTCAAAGAGCTTGTAGCCTATTAGGGAGGATCATTGTGTTAGTTAATGGCAGGTCAATTGTGTTAAAATTGATGCAAATATGAGATAGTTGCCATGGTGTAGGAGAGCAAGAGGATGAGATGAAGGGTTATGTTGAGGGATCTGGCTTTCGTTCTTAATTTCTGGGTCCTGACTTGGCTTTAGTTGCAGGTTCCTAGATGCTTTTCACATTTCAAAAGATAATTAATCAAATAACTAAGTAAATGAGCCATGCAAGAAAATAATAAATTTTTTTAAAATGTTCAATATATTTTCTATTTAAATATTTGCTTAAAATCATATCATAGGAATCACCTGTTATGTTATTAAATGGAAATGAAAAGATATTTGGTTTTGAGCTCTAACAGGAAATTGTTAATATAGAGTTTTGGTGTCACAAAGAAGAGACCAGTCTATCAGCTCTGCAATCATGGACTTGTTATCCTCTCAGACCCTGCAAATGTAATGCTACTGACTTCATTGAAATTATTTTGAGTTTTAAAATGAACAGTGTGGCACATAGAAGTCACTGATTATTTTATTATATTTATTAAAATATGTATTAATTTTTTACATTTTGCTACATTAAATGCAAGTAACTTAGTATCCTTGTACCAGATCATATTGTTTTGTGCAGAACATTTTCTTTCTCACAGTCCTACTTTTTAACCTTGGTTCATATAAACCATGTGAGCTTCCCAGGTGGTGCTAGTGGTAAAGAACCCGCCTTCCAGTGCAGGAGACATAAGAGACGTGGGTTCGATTCCTGGGTAGGGAAGATCCCCTAGAGTAGGAAATGGCAACCTACTCCAGTATTCTTTCGTGCAGAATCCCATGGACCGAGGAGCCTGGTGAGCTACAGTCCGTAGGGTAACAAAGAGTCAGGCACGACTGAAGTGACTTGGCATGCATCCATATGCACCAGCATTTGGTCACTCAAACGGAGAAATGTCACTAACACTGTCAGTAACTTTCATGTTGGTATGACTGAAAAAAAAATGTGAGTAACCAACAGTACTTTTTTTAAGACTTTATTTTTCAGACCAGTTTTAGGTTCATGACAAAATTGAGAGGAAAGGAGAGAGATTTCCCGTGTTTCTCCTGCCCCCTTATATGCACCAAGAGGACTTTTCATAAAAATATTTCCTAACTTACAAGGGGAACAGTCGCAATAGACAGCGTAGGAATTTTGTGAATTTCTAACCTTAGGCATACAGAAACCTTAAGGGTAAGTGCATTCATCAGCTGAGAATGAATGTTTATTATTGAGTCAATTATACACCTTCCAAGTGCTGTGGGGATAATGCTCCTGTGGCTATCAGCTAACCTTTATAGAAACTGAGTAATGTTGGCTATTCTCAAACATTCTTCAAGTATGCTTTGGATCCATTTAAATAGCTTTTAATAACTGTCATTTTAATGTGTGCATTTTTATTTATTCTTGTCTTTCTCCCTTTCATAGCCGTGTGAACAAGGACGCCGGATGAAGCGAATTCATGCTGTGGCGAACATTGGCACAGCACTGAAGTTCCTTGAAGGGAGGAAGGTAAGAGAAACAGAGACAAAAGAAGAAGGCGTGGGCATACTAATATTTTCAGTATTGATTTTGGGGTAGAAATACAGCATGCAATCTCTACAACATAAAAGCGTGGTATTATTGTAAAATCATTTTAGACTGGCAGAAGTGGCAAAAAAAGGCACAGAGATGTCATGTCTGTACTTTAGTCAGCTTTCTCTAATGTGAAGAACTTATTTATATACATGGTACATATATGTAGGGCTTCCCAGGTGGCGCAGTGGTTAAAGAATTGGCCTGCCAATGCAAGAGAATCAAGAGACTCAAGTTCAATCCCTGGGTCAGGAAGATCCCCTGGAGGAGGAAATGGCAACCCACTCCAGTATTCTTGTCTGGAAAAATTCCATGCACAAGAAGATCCTAGCAGGGACATGAAGAGTCCATGGGGTCGCAAAGAGTCAGACATGACTGACCACACACACACACACGCAGTACATAGGAAACACTAGGCTATTGGTCACTTATGCATATATATAATATATATAACATATATGTAGCATGTGTAGCATATACATAACATAGTAAAGCTATCAAATGAGAAAATTAAAATTAATATGATACTGTCAAGTAAAGCATAGAAACTAATCTCACTTCATCATTTTTTTCTCCAGTGTCTTATTTCTATTCCAGGATACACTCCAGTAACACAGCTTGTGTTCAGGCAATTGTTACTGCTCCTTTATCTTTTCTATTCTACAACTTTGTCTTTCTGTGTTTTTCATGATCTTGATGATAACTGCTAGGCAGTTATTTTTCAGAATGTCTCTCAGTTTGGTTTGTATAATATTTTCTCATGATTAGATTGAGGTTATTCATTTTTGGCAAGAATTCCAAGGAAATGATATAGTCTTCTCAGTATATCATATTAGAAGGGACGGGATTCTATCGTGTCTTATTGCTGGTGATGCTACCCTCAACTACTTGATAAAGTCACCTGCTGAGTTTTTTTTTTTTTATGGTGAAACCACTACTTTTCCATTTATAATTGAGAAATAATTTAGGGAAGATAATTGAGATTACGCTAATATTCTGCTTCTCCCCAAGCTTTTGCTAACTGATTTTAGTATCAGCTGCCTTCAGTAACACTTCTGTGCTGTTCACTTAATGATGATTTTATTTTTCCCTTGTTTCTTTCATACTTATTAATTGGAATTGTTATGTAAGACAAAGACGACCTTTCTTCTTCCCCATTTATTTATTCAGTTGCTTACTTATTTCATTGTGGACTCATGTATATTTATTTTATTCTCTGGTTTTAATCCAATATGAGTACTATTGTTGTTGCTGTTGTTGTTATCTTGTTGCTTACATTTTTCTACCTTTGGCCATTAAGAGTTCCTTCGTGCTGACTCCTGTACCCTTGTGACATGGACCCGTTCTTTAATAAGCACTTCCTTATTTTCTAGAACTAAAGCTTTTCCAGGTTTATATTTCCCCTACCCCAGTCCTGGAATCAGCCTCTTCTCTAATGAGGCTTTGTTCCTTTCGTTAGTGAACAGCATTTAGAAATCAAGATTTAGGAGCTGTGGGTGTTCATTGCTGCTGAAGTTTCATTGCCCCGGGCCCACATACAGTTCTAGAGACGTGTGTGTTTACTTATCTGGATATGCACACATCTCTCTCTCTCTCTCTCTGTGTCTAGCTTGTCCTATTATACATGTGTGTAAACCATTACTTCAAACTGACACCTCTGATTTCAGTACAACACTGTAAGATCCATTGCATACTGATTCTTTTCTGTTTTCTCTGAAAATGAGAAACCTGGCTCTCATCTCCAATATATTCTTTTCTTTTTCACCCCTAGTATATATACACAAAGTAGTTTCAGAACTACTTTCGTTAACCCACATTCTATAAGTTACAGGTCTACTAACTGGAGAACAGTATTTGTGTACAGTTCTTTTGGTCTTCAGCATTACAATATCCAGTCAAAAGACTGTTGTCCAAATTTCCTTAGGTTACTTCTGTTCTCCACATCCCTTTCAGTGTGATTATGTTTGAACAAAGCTAGTGGAGGTGATGGAATTCCAGTTGAGCTATTTCAAATGCTAAAAGATGATGCTGTGAAAGTGCTGCACTCAATATGTCAGCAAATTTGGAAAACTCAGCAGTGGCCACAGGACTGGAAAAAGTCAATTTTCATTCCAATCCCTAAGAAAGGCAATGCCAAAGAATGCTCAAACTACCGCACAATTGCCCTCATCTCACACGCTAGTAAAGTAATGCTCAAAATTCTCCAAGCCAGGCTTCAGCAATACGTGAATTTCCAGATGTTCAAGCTGGTTTTAGAAAAGGCAGAAGAACCAGAGATCAAATTGCCATCATCTGCTGGATCATTGAAAAAGCGAGAGAGTTCCAGAAAAACATCTATTTCTGCTTTATTGTTATGCCAAAGCCTTTGACTGTGTGGATCACAATAAACTGTGGAAAATTCTGAAAGAGATGGGAATACCAGACCACCTGACCTGCCTCTTGAGAAATCTGTAAGCAGATCAGGAAGCAACAGTTAGAACTGGACATTACACAATGACTGGTTCCAAATAGGGAAAGGAGTATGTCAAGGCTGTATATTGTCACCCTGCTTATTTAACTTCTATGCAAAGTACATCATGAGAAACGCTGGGCTGGAAGAAGCACAAGCTGAAATCAAGTTTGCCAGCAGAAATACCAATAACCTCAGATATGCAGATGACACCATCCTTATGGCACAAAGTGAAGAAGAACTAAAGAGCCTCTTGATGAAAGTGAAAGAGGAGAGTGAAAAAGTTGGCTTAAAGTTCAACATTCAGAAAATTAAGATCTTGGCATCTGGTCCCATCACTTGATGGCAAATAGATGGGGAAACAGTGGAAAAAGTGGCTGACTTTAGTTTTTTGAGCTCCACAATCACTGCAGATGGTGATTGCAGCCATAAAATTAAAAGACATTTACTCCTTGGAAGGAAAGTGATGACCAACTTAGACAACATATTAAAAAGCAGAGATATTACCTTGTCAACAAAGGTCCGTCTAGTCAAGGCTATTGTTTTTCCAGTAGTCATGTATGAATGTGAGAGTTGGACTGTAAAGAAAACTGAGCACTGAAGAATTGATGCTTTTGAACTGTGGTGTTGGAGAAGACTCTTGAGAGTCCCTTAGACTGCAAGGAGATCCAACCAGTCCATCCTAAAAGAGATCGGTCCTTGGTGTTCATTGGAAGGACAGATGCTGAAGCTGAAATTCCAATACTTTGGTCACCTGATGTGAAGAACTGACTCTTTGGAAAAGACCCTGATGCTGGGAAAGATTGAAGGCAGGAGGAGAAGGGGATGACAGAGATGAGATGGTTGGATGGCATCACCAACTCAGTGGTGAGTTTGGGTAAACTTCGGGAGTTGATGATGGACAGGTAGGCCTGGCATGCTGTGGTTCATGGGGTCGCAGAGAGTCGGACACGCCTGAGCGACTGAACTGAACTGATGTTATTAATTTGTAATAGAGTTATGCTTCCCTGGTGGCTCAGCTGGTAAAGAATTCGCCTGCAGTGTGGGAGACCTGGGTTCGATTCCTGGATTGGGAAGATCCCCTGGAGAAGGGAACGGCAATCCTCTCCAGTATTCTGGCCTGGAGAATTCCATGGACTGTATAGTCCACGGGGTCACAAAGCGTCAGACATGACTGAGCGAGTTTTACTTCACTAATAGAGTTATATTCCACTTTGGGTAACCACCACACACACACCCTAGTTGACTTTTTTGTTTTAGAGAATGAGACATTACTATGGTTCTGGGTAAAAGTTATTCGAAGTGGCATTTCCTCCTCATCCCTACTTCTGCATAGCCATTCCCCTTCCTTTCACTTCTTTTCTCACCTCTGGTTCACCAGTTCTGTTTATCTTTCCTATATTTCTTTTGCAAGAAAGAGCAGGTATATTTTCATATACCACCTTCTTCCTTACATGAGGGTAGCATTCTAGTTATATACCAATTGTACTTTACCATTTTCATTTTACATTATGCCCTGGAAATCACTCAAATCAATTCACAGAGATCTTCCTCATTCATTTTCACAGCTACATACTATTCCATTGTCTGGATGTGCCAGAGTTTATTCAACCACTCTTTTATGAATGAGCAGTTAACTTGTTTCTAGAATTTTTCAAACAGGAAACAATGATGCCATTAATAACTGTGTATAAGTACTTTCATATTATTGGAAGTGCATCTTCTGGGTAAATATTTAGAAGTACGATTGCTGGATCAAAACATAAGTGTATATTTTGTTTTGTTAGGCATTGACATATTTCCCTTCAAAAGGGTTGCACCACTCCTTTTAGATTTAGCCTTTTCTAACCTGTGGAAATTCAAGAAGTCTGTGTTTGGCAGTACTAAAACCAGCTTTATGAATGATATCCAGATACTTCTGAAAAAAAGAATAATTCAATTATTTACTTCTCTGTCTTTATGCACTAAATTAATTCATTTACTCCACAAGTGCATAATTGAATGCTTTTTGTAAAATAGAAACTCTGGAAAAAAACAAAATTAAAGAAAACTATGTTCTAGCTCTTAAATAATTTACATTTTAATGAGTTGATAGTGCAGTGAGTCAGGATGAAGCTCAGTCAGGTATGCTAACTTCACACCAAACAGAGATTCTAAGCACTTCGATGTGTAAAAAAACAATCTTAAATTTCTTATAGAAGATTGAACATTGTCTCCAGGTCAGTCTAACATCATCCTAATGGAGTGTTTCTTTTTCCTTCTCTTGCTCAATGAGTTTTTCATGGAAAGCTGAACAAAGCCTTATTTAACAGAATAGTTAGAGTTTTCCAAATCATTCTGACTTCTATTTTACTGATATAACAACAGTGTCCTTCTTTGTTCTGGTGTGTATTCATTGACAGGGCGAACGTGTCTGCTCTTCTCGTTCTGATGTATATTCGTTGAGTAGAATGTGGAACAAAATTGTTTTTACTAATTAATGGCTTGGAGAAAAATGAAGTAGAGCCTGGTTCGATTCCTGAGTCAGGGAAGATCCACTGGAGAAGGAATAGGCTACCCACTCCAGTATTCTTGGGCTTCCATTGTGGCTCAGCTGGTTAAAGAATCTGCCTACAATGCGGGAGAGCTGGGCTCGATCCCTGGGTTGGTAAGACCCCTTGGAGAAAAGAAGTGCTACCCACTCCAATATTCTGGCCTGGAGAATTCCATGGACTACAGTCCATGGGGTCTCAGAGTCCAACATGACTGAGCGACTTTCACTTTCGGTATGAAATTATATATATAATATTATATTATATATATTATATATATTATATTATTATATTATATATTGTAATATTATATATAATATTTGCTCACAAAATAATTGACTGTGGGATAGAAGGAGTTTGTGAAAACTCTTTGGTTCCGTCCCTCTTACTGTTTATTTTTGTTCTTTAAAATTTAAGAACTTATATCTCAAACATATTTTCAAGAATTTTTCTTTAATGTTTATATTTGTTTTGTCCCTCATTTAGATTTTTTCCTTACATGATAGATTTGTTTAGTACTTGGGTTCTAGCTTGATTTACAGAATAACAAATACACTCTTCAAGTTTTACTGAAGAAAACCCTACCATTCTGTTTATTTTCCACTAGTTTACATAAAAAGGGAAATGTTAGTATTTAATAAGACTTGTGTGACTGATGAATAGATTCATCACTACTTTCCATGAGTTTTTCTCCATTGAAGGGTCATTTGTGTGATTCATCCTTTCTGGTCTCTGGAATTCTTCAGTCTCTTTTGGGTCTCTCTGTTGCCCATCCTACAATCTTAGATTATTAAGTTTATTGTACATTTCATAGGATTTTACAAAGTAGAGGAAGTAAAACAACATAAAACCTGTGCTTCTCAAACCCATTATGGAACAGTTTTTAAGAGAGAAAATAATTTTGAAAAACATTTTTTTCTTCACAAGTTGAGCAAAAGATCTTTAGATTCTATGGTAAGCTGAATATGAAAACTTCATAGTATAATTGGAACTGGGTTGAGGTAAGAAATACAACTTATATATTCAATTGCATTTTAAAAAGAATGACATGTAAGGAAAGGGAAAAAATTTGTCTTCTACTAAATGCATTAATCTTGTGGTTATTGGCATATATTATAAATGTGTGGCCCGTAGATACTAAAATGGATGTGGAGAAAATTCTGGGAAGGATGTAAAACAGAACAGTTAAAATGAATATAAGAGATTGCAATAGGTTCCGCCATAAAAGATTAAAGAAAATATGATTTATACTTTAATCTTTTATTATTATTAATACAACAAAAAAGTATTACATATCTCATGTTCTAGGTTTTAAAGAAATAAACACCTAAGCTTGTAATCTATGGGAATTCTCCCTTTTTTTTTGTATTGTTTCTGAACTTGATGAATGAACTTCACTAGTGAAACAAAATCCCACGGGTATGTCTCAAATTATTTATAATGACTTTTGTGCTAGCTTTTACCTTATTCTTTTGATATCTAACTAGTAAGTTTAATTACTCAAGAGTAAAGTATTTGTGGGATATTTTTGCTTCTGATAATTTAAAAATGTAAGCCATTTACAAACTCCTGAACTTTATTGTTAATAACACACCTTATTAAATCCTGCTGAGAATTATTGAACTGGAATCTAAGGAGTACTTTACTTTTTTCTAATGTGTTCAGTGGTTGTGAAGAGGATGAGGAGCAGTTGTTAATTGTTTTCTGTAGAGACTGACTAAGCTGGGCCTACCATACTAGTCCATTTTCCCGAGACTTAGGAAGTCATACTTCTCGTAGATGGGAATCATTGAAATGAGTAAGTGAGGACAGCTGTAGGCAGATGAATCCTGAATGCTTTTCGGTTGTCAGTGCCCCAAAGTAGGGAATTGAACCCCGCAATCACTTTCCGCTTTACTCTTTCTTGGCTTTCCTTTGTCTTTAAAATGTATTCTGCAAATTATGCTCTACATTCACCACCTACATTTTTTACCCCCTTTGAACAAATAACTTGGATTGTGAAAAACTATTTATGTATATGTATCATCTTCTTCCTTTGTTTTTCATGTCAGTCCATGTACAGAGGATCACCGGTTAGTACAAATTTTAGAATTTTTAACTCCTGACTTTTATAGGTAAAAGAGAACATAAGTTTCATGCTATTTGGTAACAAACTTCAAAGTAAGTGCATCTTCTTAAAATACCCCTCACAGTTTCTTTTACATTATAGTCAACCTCTGAATGTAAAGAATAACCGTTTTTTTTTTTTCCTGTTTGGCATTTTGTTAGTAATTCCTTGCATGATGTCATATTTTTTTTAAACTTCAAACTAGTTTTTGAAATTCATTCTGTAGTTGTGTTGATTGTGTGCACCTAATGAATGCCCCTGGAATTTCCACTGAAACCAAGCACTTGTTTGTTTTTTATGGCTCATCTTACTTACTCTTGTGTACCACTGCACAGGCATGCCCAGATGTTATTGATGTCTAATAAAGTGCTGCTTATTGCATAATGAAATGGTCTGTAATCTTCTAGTACATTACTAGTACAGTTTTTCTTTTTGAACAGATTAAACTAGTCAACATTAACTCCACTGATATAGCTGATGGTCGACCCTCCATTGTTCTGGGATTGATGTGGACCATTATCCTGTATTTCCAGGTATTGTACTTCCGCTCCCTTTTCATAATGTCATGGATGGAGATACTGGTGGACATTTCCATAATGAAGATACCTTCATCTTCCATATTTCTGTAGTTAATCCTCAAGTTAGCAGAAATGTGACCTTCACATGTATATTATTTTTTTGTGAGCAGGAAAAGGTCCTTTCTCCTCTGTTAAAATGTTGTATATGGAAGTCCCCAAAGAACTCTGGCCTAGATACGCAATCTGAAAAGTGGTCAGGACATGATGGAGATGAAATGTTGGTGTAGAAAGACGTCAGGAAATTTTACTTGGTCCTCTGGAAGGAAGAGGTTCTATACTCCTTTTAAATATTAAGGGGAGAAATTAACTTGCTAATCTAGCCAGGATAATTCTTTTAGCCAATAGGTTAGTTTTTAAAGAAAAATACTTTATTTTTTAGAGTAGTTTTAGGTTCACAAACAGAGAAGGCAATGGCACCCCACTCCAGTCCTCTTGCCTGGAAAATCCCATGGACAGAGGAGCCTGGTAGGCCGCAGTCCTGAGGTCGCTAAGAGTCGGACACGACTGAGCGACTTCACTTTCACTTTTCACTTTCATGCATTGGAGAGGGCAATGGCAACCCACTCCAGTGTTCTTGCCTGTAGAATCCCAGGGACGGGGGAGCCTGGTGGGCTGCCGTCTGTGGTGTCACAGAGTCGGACACGACTGAAGTGACTTAGCAGCAGCAGCAGGTTCACAAAAAATTGAGCAAAGAGGACAGAGATTTCCCTTGTACCCCCTGCACCCACAACATGCATCGAAAGCCTCCCCCTTAACAAGCACCCCGCTTCAGAGTGGTATAATACTTTGGTTACAATTAATGAACCTCTGTGGACACATCACTATCATTTCAAAGTTCATAGTTTACATGAGGGTTCTCAGACGGTTAAGTGTCTGCCTACAATGCGGGAGACCCAGGTTTGATCCCTGGGTCGGGAAGATCCCCTGGAGAAGGAAATGGCACCCGACTCCAGTATTCTTGCCTGTAAAATCCCATGGACTGAGGATCCTGGTGTAGGCTACAGTCCATGGAGTCGCAGAGAGTCGGACACGACCGAGCGACTTCACTTTCACTTTCATTGTTGCTTTTCGATGTTGTGCTAGTTTTGCTGCACATTGAAGCGAATCAGCCATGGGTAGACATATGTCCCCTCCCTTTTGGGCGTCCCTCTCACCATATCCCGCTCTCTCAGGTCATCACAGAGCATGGAACTGGTCTCCCTGCACGATACAGCAGCTTCCCAGCAGCTAGCTATTTGGCACTTAACAGTGCATATATGTCAGTCTAAGACAACAGGGTTCAGTCTTGATGAGTACATCCTATGAGTTTGGAAAACCATTAGGTTTTGTTTTTATTCATTCATGCATGTATTTGACAAGTGTTCATTACTGGGTCCAAGGTCCCATTTTAGATGTGGTAGAAAGTAAACAGAGGAGTAAGACACCAGTCATGTCCTTTAAGAGCCTGCATGGTCAGTGGGTGTTAAGGGTGTTAAGATCAATCAAGCTGGAAAAAGAAAACATCTGATGAGAGAACCGGGATAATGCTGATGTTTTTGCTGATTTGATGCACACGCAGATCGAGGAGTTGACCAGCAACCTGCCTCAGCTGCAGGCTCTGTCCAGCAGCACGTCCTCCGTGGACAGCATGGTCAGCTCTGAGACCGCCAGCCCCCCGAGCAAACGGAAGGTGGCCACCAAGATCCAAGGAAACGCTAAGAAGGCGCTACTGAAGTGGGTCCAGTACACAGTCACCCAGTAAGTTCCTAGCAGGAGTTTGTTCAAAGAAACCCTTGAAAAATTGAAGTTCGTTTATGACTGAGTACTCATTGCAGTGGCTGCAGAATTTGTGGAGACATATGAGTGAATGGCTTTGCTGCAGGTCTCCTTTCACTCTTGTCTTGAGTTAAAATGTAGACAGAAAGCACCCCTGATACTCTCGAAAAATCCTCTAATAAAACTAACTCCTTCTTCACTTGTGTGATGGGACCCGATTAAGTTGTTTAATCCCTGCACTCTGATTAGCATGAGGACTAATTCTGTTTAGGTCATTGTTTGGATTTTCTGCTGCTATTAAATAATCTTTCCACAAATAAATTAATGGTTTAAACGTGATTATCTCTTCGTGAGACTACTACGTGCTATTCAATAATATTATGAACTAAGATCCACATTCTGAAATAATTATAATTTGTTTTTATGTCTTGAAACTTGCCAGCAATTTTATTTTTCAGTGTTTCCTTTGATCTCATCTTTTGTCTGGAATGTAGATTATTTTGTCAACTCCAGCTTATAAACTGGGAATTTGCTTCTAGTTTTGTTTGCCTCAGAGCATAATAAATTTACATGTGTGTGCATATATGTGATAATGTTGTTATTGTTTAGTCACTAAGTTATGTCCAACTCTTTGGTGACCCCATGGACTGTAGCCCACCAGCCTCCTCTGTCCATGGGATTTCACAGTCAAGAATACTGGCGTGAGTAGCTATTTCCTTCTCCAGGGATTAAACCTGCATCTTCTGCATTGCAGGAAGATTCTTTTCTGCTGAGCTAGCAGGAAGGCCATATCCATTAATACTGGATATAAAATTCCTACACTCACAAAGTACTTTCTCATAGCAGTTTCAGTAGAGTTTTCAATTGATCATACCAACATTTTGCAGTCAGATGTGGTCAGTAATAAGATCTATTCACATAGAAGTTGTGTTTTTGCAAGATTTCCCTAATGAAATGTAAAGTTGACTCACTTTCTATTTTGCTTTGCATGCCTAAATCTAATCTGAATTTAATGCTCTACTTCTGGAAAATAGTTGTAAACAAGTACTTATCATTATGAAACACTGAGGCACTAAACATAGGCAGTTCTATTTTTAAAGTGTTTGAAGAGCAAAAATAAGGAGCGAAAAAAATAAACATAGAGAAGATATAATTAGTGTTACTAATTTATATAGTTTTGTTTAACTTTTCAAGTGTGTTGGTTGTTTTCTAATTGGGGGTATATTTTGATGATTCAAGTTGCAATCAAAAATATTTCTGAAAGCAAAGCTTTGTGGCTCTTGGGACTCTAGGAGGGATGAAATGGAAAGCCCTTCCTACATTGCTGGCATGCTCTTTACATTCCATCCACAGTGGGCATCACTGATCTATTTTAAGTTTAATGGAGCAGGGAAAAGAAACATGCTGGGTAGGAGAGGATGTTGATCACATATATGCTGTGACATATATCACGATGCTATCACTATAAAACTTTGTAGTGATGTCAGTATGATAGTCTGTGTCTGTTGATCCACATGGCATTTAATTATGCAAGCTGAGTGTGCACTGGTAAAATAAGATTTTAAGTGGACTTTAAAGTTTGCAGAGGAAAAAATTTAAGGGCATTTACCAACTTTTTATATTAATCAATGTTTCAGTAAGATATGTGGTGTTTTATAGTTTGTGGAAATTTTGAGAATATAGAGAAAAAATAATAAAAAAATATTTGAGAGTAGTAAATTAAAAAAAAAAATGAGTGGTATTATTTCTGCTTTATTTAGAAGCAGCTATAATGAGACTAATTTTCTAAAAAGAAATTACCAGAGTATTTATCTACTGAATGTTACCTAATTCACTGATCACTTTTAAAAGCTCTAGACTTAATAAAAAATGTTGTTCAAAGACATATTTGAAACACTTTTGAAACTGCCTTTATAGTTGATAAGTTACATATAGAAAAAAAGTTATTCATTGTGAGCTTGCCTCCCTTCTGTTTTCAACAACAAAAGATTACCACCAACTTGAATCTCTTCTTAATTGTAATAACTGATTTTGAATTAAATTCACTATGAAAGAGCAAAGATTTGTCACCAGTGCTTTGCCCTCAAGGCAATTCTAAAAAGAATTTAAAAAGCAATTTGATCAAACAGTTTGATTGGTAGGGTAAATTAATCTTGCCAGTACTTGTGTGGGATATAGGCTTTTTTGTGACTAATTTAGAGAGATGACACATCCATCTGCATTTTGTTCCTTCTACCACATTTGATGTGGTTCAGCTACATTATATTTGTCTGATATGATCTGTGCGTATAAACACAGGCTGCTTGTCATTGTCATTAGAAATGTGGTAGAGGCTTCTTAAAAAAATACACAGAGGTGAAATATTATCAATTGCAGTGTTTTTAAAATATTCCTTTTTTTACTTTGTTAGGTATTTTTTTCTCTCAGTTGAAAAATGTGCTTTACTTTGAGTCTTTTTTTTTCCATTTATTTTTATTAGTTGGAGGCTAATTACTTTACAATATTGTAGTGGTTTTTGCCATACATCAACATGAATCAGCCATGGATTTACATGTGGTCCCCATCCTGATCCCCCCTCTCACCTCCCTCCCGATCCCATCCCTCTGGGTCTTCCCAGTGCACCAGCCCTGAGCACTTGTCTCATGCATCCAACCTGGGCTTGTGATCTGTTTCACCCTTGACAGTATACTTGTTTCAATGCTGTTCTCTCTGAACATCCCACCCTCGCCTTCTCCCACAGAGTCTAAAAGTCTGTTCTCTACATCTGTGTCTCTTTTTCTGTTTTGCATATAGGGTTATCATTACCATCTTTTAAAATTACACATATATGCATTCATATGCTGTATTGGTCTTTATCTTTCTGGCTTACTTCACTCTGAATAATGGGCTCCAGTTTCATCCATCTCATTAGAACTGATTCAAATGAATTCTTTTTGATGGCTGAGTAATATTCCATGGTGTATATGTACCACAGCTTCCTTATCCATTCGTCTGCTGATGGGCATCTAGGTTGCTTCCATGTCCTGGCTATTATAAACAGTGCTGTGATGAACATTGCGGTGCACGTGTCTCTTTCAGATCTGGTTTCCTCAGTGTATATGCCAAGGAGTGGAATTACTGGGTCATATGGCAGTTCTATTTCCAGCTTTTTAAGGAATCTCCACACTGTTTTCCATAGTGGCTGTACTAATTTGCATTCCCACCAACAGTGTAAGAGGGTTCCCTTTTCTCCACACCCTCTCCAGCATTTATTGCTTGTAGACTTTTGGATAGCAGCCATTCTGACTGGTGTGTAATGGTACCTCAATGAGGTTTTGATTTGCATTTCTCTGATAATGAGTGATGTTGAGCATCTTTTCATGTGTTTGTTAGCCATCTTCTTTGTTTTTCTTTGTTTTTCCTCTTTGGAGAAATGTCTGTTTAGATCTTTGGCCCATTTTTGATTGGGTCATTTATTTTTCTGGAGTTGAGCTGCAGGAGTTGCTTGTATATTTTTGAGATTAATCCTTTGTCTGTTTCTTCATTTGCTATTATTTTCTCCCATTCTGAAGGCTGTCTTTTCACCTTGCTTATAGTTTCCTTTGTTGTGCAAAAGCTTTTAAGTTTCATTAGGCCCCATTTGTTTATTTTTGCTTTTATTTCCAATATTTTGGGAGGTGGGTCATGGAGGATCTTGCTGTGATTTATGTCGGAGAGTGTTTGGCCTATGTTCTCCTCTAGGAGTTTTATAGTTTCTGGTCTTACATTTAGATCTTTAACCCATTTTGAGTTTATTTTTGTGTATGGTGTTAGAAAGTGAGTCTTTCAAATGCCTGAAAGCTCTCATCCAGAAAACTCTTAAGTATGGAACCAGAATTTCTATGTCTTTTCTTGTTTCCGGTGCGGCAGTCCATGGGGTTGCAAAGAGTTGGACATGTTAGTGACTGAACACACACACACATCTTGTTACCTGCTAAAAATTTGGATTATTTTTTCTCAAAATCAGTTAACTGATATAGAGCTATATCAGAAATCAGAAAACTCTTAAATATGGAACCAGAATTTCCTGCTAAAAATTTTGTTTTGCTTATTTTTCCTCAAGACCAATTAACTGCTATAGCTAACCACACATCACCCCTTGTGGAGGAGGTTGGATTGTGTCTTTGAGGAAGCGTGCATTACCTGTTTAGAAAGTGACATTATCATTATTTTTTTTTTTAAAGGCAGAGTGGAATAGAAGTAAAAGACTTCGGCCGGAGTTGGAGAAGTGGTGTGGCCTTTCATTCTGTCATCCACGCTATTCGGCCGGAACTGGTGGACTTGGAGAAGGTGAAAGGAAGGCCTAACCGAGAAAACCTGGAGGAGGCTTTCTCCATTGCTGAAACAGAACTGGGGATCCCACGGCTCCTGGACCCTGAAGGCATGTAGACTGATTCTGGCGCTTGTGTCCCTCAACTCAGGAGGGCTATATCTTAAACCCAGAAATTACAGATGCATCCGAGAGCTCAGAAAACTTAAGTATCTTCCTGCACAAATTTTCTTTTGGAGAAATATGTGCCGCTATGTTATTGTGTTCAACTCTTTGCGACCCCATGGACTATAGCCCACCAGGCTCCTCTGTCCATGGGATTTCCCAGGCATTAATACTGGAGTGGGTTGCCATTCCCTTCTCCAGGGGATCTTCCTGACCCAGGGATCGAACTGAGATCTCCTGTGTTGGCAGGTGGATTCTTTACCACTGAGCCACCAGGATGGCTGTTTAATGAGATTTCAGAATGAATATTCCTAGCTCTCAAAACACTGTCTGCCTGATTGGCTTCCACGTGATGATGGCCAGCATGGAGCTCCCTTGCCATTTTAGTGGCCCTGTTTCCCCTCCTTGCCTGGTCTCCTCCCCAATTTCACCAGGGTGGCCAAGGGCTTTCCACCTTCTTTCTGTACCCCCCACCCCGACACACATGCATAAGCCACTAGTATCCAGGACACACCTCAGTTCAAGGGGAAAGACCACAAACATCCTAGCCCTCAGCTTCAGAGAAGACATCAGAGCTGAACTTTTTCCAAAAGGAGACTAGGAGAAGGTTATAAATGGTTCTTTCATTTTCACTAGACCAGAGGATCATACTGTTTTCTTTGATGATCAGAAATTGAGTTTGCCCAAATGCAAGCCTAACCCAGATATAGAGTAATTATTTTCCTAATAAGAACTACCCCCCTCCCAAATTTTTAGCCAATTTGAATGTATAAACTTGTAGGAATACAGATTAAATAGACCAAATATCAATATCAATCAATAACAATTGTTTTATGATTTAGTCCCGTGTATACTAAAAGCAGGTACTGTAGTAAATCATGTATTAAATGTTGTTTTCTTTCCACTTTTACAGTTTATGGACGTTTTACTCTTCACATGCATTCTCCACATCAGTGATCTTATTATTTCTAAAATCCCCTTTGAATCATCTCATGAATTCCAGAATACATTATCTTTGTTTCTTTTTAAGTCTTTTGAGTTGTACCACTTCTTAAATCCTATACTGATAATCCCTATAAATTATATTTCAAATCAGAAGAAACAATACAAAATATTAGGGCAGTTTTATATTTTTATTTTCATGGTCTCTGTTCAGTATTTTTGTTGTTGTTGATGCTCTATAAGTGTATTTGTAATCTCCAAATACAACCTCTTTGAAGATATTTAAGACTTGTTTAAACATTCAACACTTTTTTAATGTATCCAGTCTTACCCTGATTTTGTAATTATTAAATTTGTATAAATACCCTTGCTTAATTTTTACTGATTTTTTAGATAAACATCTATATACTTAAAAATGACAGTGATTGAGATCTTTTCAGCTCTCAAATTAAGTACTTCAAGAGTACTTAATTGTTCAACATACAGTGGCTTAGACAGAAGGCTTCACAATGGAGAAGCTGTGTAAGGACTTGGACATAAGGCATCTCCTTCCTTTCTGAAATAAATTAATAGGTGACCATATATAGTATACAAACTATATAGTCATTTATCATTCCACGCTGTGCCTGTAACTTGTTTTACTACCTGTTTACTCTGATTCTGTAATGTACATATTATTGGTATTTTAGTAACTAGACAAAATGTATGAATAATTACATATATATCTCATATTTCTGATGAGTGTTGAAATTATTTAAATGAAACACATACTACTTTCCTAACAGCTCTTGGCTAAAATGTGTCAGCTTTCTGAGTCATAAAATTTCCACTGTATATTATCCAGACTAAACTGGTTTTCCCTCTCTCCATCTCTAAATAGTATTCTGCTTTTCTTCTGCATTTAGGACACTGTCTTTTGGTATATTAGCTAGATTTCAAAGTTTGTATTATTAAAATCTTTTAAAATGCTTATTAATTTCTCATGTTTGGGTTTGGTTTTTTCAGATGTTGATGTGGATAAACCAGATGAGAAGTCTATTATGACCTATGTAGCCCAGTTTCTGAAGCAGTATCCTGACATCCACAGTACAGGCTCTGATGGGCAAGAGAATGATGTAAGTATTTGTTTTTCTTTGAACATTGATAACACATTCAGTGACAGTGAGTCAGAGTTTTAATTATGCTGTGTTCAAAAAATTAAACCTAATGCCTGTTAATATGAGAGCAAGTGAATGAAGACCAATATCACCCACACTTGGGAGGAAATTAGAGGGAAAATTTTCTGTGATATGTTGGCTGTATCAGAGAAAGCATTGTTAATAATAACTGCTAGATGTATAATTTGTATAATATGAATTGAAATCTAGGAAAGATAAGAGTGTTGAGAAACTTTATTTTAGCAATTTGACCACTGAATTAATTTTATATCATCATATTATTTATGCATTTACATCCTGAGTTTCCTTCTTCTGTTCAATCTGATAAAATCCAATTTTGACTTTTAGATTTATTATGTAAGTTGCTTGGAGAAGGGAATGGCAACCCACTCCAGTGTTCTTACCTGGAGAGTTCCATGGGCAGAGTAGCCTGGTGGGATACAGTCCGTGGGATCGCAGTCAGACACGACTTAGTGACTAAACCACGACCGTCGTGTAAGTTGCTACTCATTGTAAACATACGGAAGCGAGGCAGACTTATGAAAGTTCTAATTATTCACTGTGCTGAGGTTTTTCAGCCAGTCAGTAGTTTAAATAACATATTTTTCATACTACTCAAATGACACATGTTTGTTACCATAAATAAAGAAAAACAAAAATTGGGGGGAAAAAGGAAAAGAAAATTATTTGTACTTAACCTGTAGAGACTCTATTCTTAAAAAAATTAATACTTTGGTGTGAGTTCCCTGTAAATGTAGACACATAAAATATTTTAACAAAAATAGAATCGTGGGGCTTTCCTAGTAGCTCAGTGATGAAGAATCTTCCAGCCAATGCAAGAGACACAGGTTCAATCCCTGGTCTGAGAAGATCCCACATGTGATTTCCATGTGTTTACAGTGAGTAGCAACTTACATGGTGGTGGTAAGCCCATGTGCCACAACTATTGAGTCTGAGCTGTGGAGTCTGGGAAATCAAAACTTCTGAGCCCTCATACCATAGCTACTGAAGCTGGGGTTCTCTAGAGCCTGCGCTCCGCAACAAAAGTCACCACAATGAGAAGATCACACATCGCAGCTAGAGAGCAGTCCCTGCTCTCCACAACTAAAGAAAAGCCCGCACGCCAACAGCGACCCAGTACAGTCACAAAGAATAAATAAATAAATAAAAGTTTAGAACATAGAATCATAGTATACATATAATTTTATTTTTTCTGCTATACAAAACCTTTCTCATGCCATTCTCTCTAGAACTTCATAAAGATGGAGGGTAATTTATCCAATATCAGTTGTTGAAAATTTCTGATTTTTTGCTGTTATAAAAGTACTTCCATGAACAATTGTGTAATAAGAATTGTTCTACAACTCTTTCTAAAGAGGAATTCCTAGACTAAAGCGCATGCGGAGCTTTGTCAAATCCTCTCAGGAGGATGTCTCATTTTACACTCTAGCCAGCACACCAGAATGCCTATATTCTGTCTTTAACAACAATGGATAATATATTCTCCTATTTTTTAAAAGTACCCTATTAGGTTTGGGGGTTTTTATTCGTTTTTTAGAGAGAGAGGTGGATTTACTACTGAATTTAAAATTAATTATTAGGCAAAATGACATCAGGGAAAGTAATAAACGGATGTTCAAGACATGTTAAAAACAATCTGTCTTTACCATTCAGGTCTCAACTAGAGTTTACTGTTCAGGTCTTAACCAGGGTTTTCAAACAGGTTTGAGATTATAATGAAGAGAAACAAGAAAAACAAACAAACAAAAAATGCACTGTGTTTCTTAGAAACAGATCTAAGGAAGGAAAAGATCAGAGGAACATAACCCAAAGTTTTCAAGTAGGAAAAGGTTTTGCAGGAATAGAAATCTTTGTAAAAGAATGAAATGAAACAGCAGTAACTGGTGTTTCCTAGGTCACTTGGATGAAGTTAATCTGGTATTTGATAGAACTATGTTAGTTATTTTAAAAACTGTGGTTTCAAGAAACCGTTTCTTTGTTCGTTGCCAAGCTTGGAAGGAACAAATATTGATCACCAGAGTAACTTATTCTACAACAGGCAAACTAATGTTCCTAAGAAGCACCACTGAACACGAAAGACTCTCTTTGCAAACTCCAGTGTGGACTGAGTCATGTGCGTGGGATTCATTTGGTGTTTTCTGGGTTTTGAGAATGTGATTTGGCATGGACGGTGCTCTGTGAATAAGAAACTCTGTACAGAGGTCTATTAGAACTCCCTCATAGGGCACAGAGAAAATCAGTTTTCCATCTGATTGTCATATCTAAAGTTCTTATATTGGCCAATTGGATTTATTTCTGACCTGATGTCTAAGCTTGTACTGTTTTAATTTCTCTGACATTAGTCATCTCTCCAGATCAGTAAACACAGTGGCTGGTAATGTCTGAGAAATAAAGGGAGATACTTATGTTAATGCTCATGAGCAAGGATTTAATGTAAAAATCCTCAGAGATTTGAAATACACTCCTGCTTTAAACTTGTTAATACACTTGACTAAAGAGCTTTATTGTTAAGCAATTAATCACATTCTCTAGAAGATAAGTTCTGATTTTTCTTTTAAAAACTTCCATCTCTTTCCTAAAAGAAGGATGCTTCAGGAGAGTTTCAAAAAATAATTTTGAGGAAAGCGTGTTATAAGTGTTACCCTTTTTTAAATGATGGGTAGAATATGAACATCTAAATATGAGTATTTTAAATAGAAAAAAGATTTTTTATTTTTTATGATGTATGACTTATTTTTGTTTGATGCAACTTAATGGCCCTCTCATTCTGTCTAATGAAACTTGAAGATTTTATAGACTATACACATTAGGGTTGGTGTCATTCCCTTGAAGTCCTCATTACTTTTGTACTCAAGTTTTAGTAAATAGTTTTTAAAATTCATTTTAAAAAATACTGGCATCAACATATCTATCAGGCTTTCATTTTTCCTTCTTTTTGATTCTTATATCCCCTTTATGAATTTATTTAGTTATTTTATAGATACTATTTTAAATCTGATTTTATGATTGGAAATAGTGCCATGTTTTTCTTACTTCAGTCAGTAAAACTGATAAAGAACTTTCTCCTTAAAAGTATTCCTTGGATAATTAGTGCTAAATTATTAACAAATGCAATACACCCCCTGGTTTATCACTCTCATTTATCAAACTTTCAATTATTTATTCACTCATTCCTTCCCCAATTTCAACAAATTTTACTGACTGTTTTCAGAACCACAGCTCAGTCTTAGTTGTATAGGAATACAAAGATGTATATCATGACAGTATAGAGAAAAATATGAATCCATATACCTTTTCTTTACATTGTTCTCCTTTCAAAATATTTACTATTTTAAGACATATGTATAATATATCTAGTTACATATGACTATTAAAAATTAAAGCAAAACCATCAAATGCCAGAATTCTACATTGCCTTATTTGATTCAGTTTGATACTTTCAAAAATTGTGAAAATATCTTAAAATAACTATATCCTTCAAATTGTTGCCTGTTTATAGACAGATGCCTCTCCATTTTTTGTGTTTCCTATATAATTTTTGTTCATGATTTATGTTATTTTTGTATATGTTATCTTTTCATGTTGTTAGGAAATACTTCCAAGTTTCCCATCTTTTACAAATTCTATCCAAATTCTTAAGGTAAGATTTAAGTCATCTTGAATTGGTGGCTTCTTTCAAATATTCTGCATTCTATAGCTTGTTAGCCATCCCTTTGCATGTATTTGTCTTTATATACACATTTATTTTAATACCTTAATTCTGTTATTTCCTTTTCCTTTCTAGTAGAAAAATAACATATGTGTTCTTAAATATTAGTTAAAGTCTAAGCTACTCCCATGGACTTTCCCACTAATCTTTAATTATAAGATAGCATTAATTTCTTTTTAATAATAATAACACTAACAAAAGGAAAAATTAAAATAACTATTATTTATTTATGTGTGACATGGAAGATAAAAATTAAGTTAAAGCTTTATTTTTTCACTTTAATATATTAATAGGAAATAGTTAATTGAAAAAGGTAAGTGTTCAATTAGCTTGTAACCCTGAGTTTCATCACAACTCTTCTGCTCAATATTGAGTAACATGGTTTAGTAAAGTTCATAGAACAGGGTAAATGCTCAAAAAATATTTGTGGAATTCATGATTAAGAATTCTTTCCCATATCCAAGTTACTTCCGTTTTTCTACGTAGGCCTGAAGTTAAGGATTTATCAACACAATAGACTTTATGCCAACACTGGAATAAAAAATTAGAAGTAAAAATTTTTATTTCATGCTTCATGAAACATGAGTTTAAGTATATATAAGTACACTACAAAACATATAATGCATGCATTTGAGTGAGTAAGTGAGAGAGAAGAAAAAGTAGTGAGAATGCTAACAGTTTGGTTATTTGGCATTTAGACGGTCTCCAGGCAAATAGACCTCCATGTCTTTGAATGTGTGTGGAAGTTGCCAGTTGAAGAAAAACCACTAAACTAAATGAGTTTTGAAATCTAAATCTAAATATTTCATTTTCCTTTAAAAGAAGAATGCTAAATATATACAGAGCTGCATCCTTCTTAACCTTGCTGCAATTTGCACTTCCACACCAGAAGAAAAAGTCATTTGTTGAACATACTCTAATAAAGTTAATAAGAACATAATTTTTTTCTCTCAGATGATTTTGTGAAATAATTTCAATTGGTGAAGAAAAGCTTATGATGAGCCTGTCTTTGGAGAGTCAAAGCCCCATGCTCACTTTGGTGAGCTCCACCAGTGGTCATATTGAGCTCAGGTTCCTTGAAGGTAGAACAAGAGCTTTGTGTTCCTCTGAAGTCAGGAGATACATCATTAGTACTGTTGTGGGCATGAAAGTCAACCAATAACAGAACATGCGCCTTGATGCCATTCCCTTATTCATTCAGAAGAGCCATCATGGGAAGTGCTGAGACTGTGGAGTCCTCCTATTCCATTTTGTCCTCTAACTATGTTACCAATCAATCATTTATTCCACACTTATCCATTGAGTGACACCAGCTGCCAGACTGCTATGTTAGTCTGGAGGAAAAAAGATACATATGTGGTTTGGAATGCTGAATGGAGGAGGGAGGAGAGACAATGAAATATGATGTATTTTGGGTGAATATTTGAGCTCAGGTTGTTGCAAGATCATAGAAAAATGTTCTCAATATGTGGTCCCTAGGCCAGCAGCACCAGGTTCACCTGGAAACTTGTAATGAATATGCATTCTCAAGATACACTAAGCCAGAAAACCGGATGGTGGGCGCAGTCATCTCTTTCACAAGCTTTCCAGGTGATTCTAGTGTTCGCTGAAGTTTGAGAACCACTGGCAAAAGAGAAACTCATAACTCAGATCTGTGGATCAGAAGAAAGCTTCCTAGAGAAGGGTGCACCTGAGCTGAGCTCTGAGGAAATCATCACCCAGGGGAAATTATTCCAGGCAGAAGAGGCTTGTCTTTGCAACATCAGGAAGTGAAAGAGGACACAGGTCACGATAGTACGTGTGGCAGCCTCTGCTCTGGATGTGTTGACAGAGAATCTCTAATTCTCCTCAAAACCATGTAAAGGGGGGTGGTGCCACGACTACCCAGATGATGGTACAACAGAAGAGAGGATTTTAAAAAATTGTATCTGAATCCACAGTGCTAATGCACGTCAGGACCAGAGTTTGAAACCAGTTCCGCCTGCCTCCATAGCCAGCGCTCTTTCTCTTCTGCTGTTTGACCTGGCAGGAGACAGCCACTTCAGTCTGTCATAGGGCTGTGATCATCAGCTGAGATGTTGTAATGGAAAGCTAAATGCCAAAAATCATGTGAAGTATATCTGTGGTTACTCTGGCATTCTCACCTGATAAGAAGTCTTGATGACGGTTTAGGATATTTTCACTACATTAGTGCTAGAATAGCTCTTACTATTTGTGGAAGCAAGTCTGTAACTCTCCAGTTCTTTTTCATTTTTGAGATGTGAGTGGTAGCTTGTATGCATTCATTCAGTGGAAGATCTGGTAAATATCTTATAGGTTTCATGTTGCCAGGGTTTGGGAATACCATATTGAACAAGATAAATGTGCTTTCTGCCCTCATGGGACTTATGTTATAATAGTGCATAATGTTTTTAAACATAATGTACATGAGTAATCCAATGTTACTCTGACTGAAGCTCCTTTAATTCAGTCAAAATTAATCTTATCTTGATCAGTCCTCTGGGTTACCAGTGGCCTTGGGTTAAGACACAACCACAGGCCTATTTCCACTCCCATTCCAGCCACTGCTTTTTCTGAGTATTTTTGTGCTTAGCACATTTCCTCTGGAGCATATTTTCTTAATTAAATTAATGTTTCTTGAGAAGAACAATGGAGGTAGATAATTTCAGTATTCAGTATGATAATTTAAGATTTTTTATAGAATTAATTTTTGCTTCTTATTCTCCAGAAGAGGTGAGGGCAGGAAAGGAGAAAGTTTTTCAGAGACGTTTGGAGCTTATTAAATATTCAGTGTATTCTAGGATCAGTCAAGCATTAATCAGCAATTAAGTAAATGCATAGTTACTAATAAAATTGTAATGTCTTCTGGTTTCTAGAGAGAAGACAGGCTAATTTTGAAGGAGATGAAAGTTTGGATAGAACAATTTGAAAGAGATTTGACAAGGACACAGGTGACAGATTCAAGTTTGCAGGATAAATACCAGGTAATGTATGGAAGAGATATTTTACTTTTATTAAAAGCCTTTCATGAGTAAGATCCACATATATCATTTAATCTATGCTTAATCTTTCAAGTGATATTATGAGAAATGTCTTTTAAAAAAATATAGATTATCTTAAGTTTACATATAATTTAAACATTTTTCTATGTAAATAGGTAGTTTTAAAAATTTAATGCATTTATATATTGTAATATGTTTGTCATTGTAACAATAATTAGCACCTCTATCCTGTGACATTATTATCATTTATTTTTAGTAGGTGAGATGTTTAAGTTCCAGTCTCTTAGCAATTTTGATAATTGTAACACAGTACTATTGTCCATATTCACTGCACCGTGCATTTGGAATCTAGGCCTTGTATACCCTAACCCTTGCCAGTTTGTATACTTAAATATCCATCCTGTCCCCTCCACCACCACCCCCATCCCCTGGTAACCATCATTTTGTTCTCTGTTTTTAAGAGTTTGACTTTTTAGATTCCCTATATAAGTAATATTATACAATCTTTGTTTTTCTCTACCTTATCTTGCTTAGTATAACATCTTTAAGTTTCACCCATGTTGTCACATATGGCAGGCTGTCCTTTTTTCTCATGGCTAAATAACATGCCATTGTGTATATATATATATATAACCGCATGTTCTTTGCCAGTTCTTCCATTAATGAGCACTTAGATTGTTTCTATCAATTGACTGTGGTGACAATGCTGCAATAAACAAGAAAGTGCATGTATATCTCTTTGATACTTTGTTTTCATTTCCTTTGGATATACACCCAGAGCTGGAGTTGATAGTTTTAAATTGTATATGTCACATTATATAGAGTTCTGAGGCTTCATAACTTTCCCAGAACTCAGTCTTGTAGATGATCCAAAACACACATCTGGCCATTGTTTTTATATAATGCATGACCTTACAGATGTTACCTCACAAGAAATTCTACCAAAATGTGACTTCAGTGGCAAATTGAAAATTTCTATACGATAAGCTGCTTTAAATAAAAATTGCAACATAAAGAGTTGGAGTAGGACCCTTAGTAAGATCAGCTTCTCCTGCCACCTGCCTCACTCAACACTACTGCATTCAGGTTGAGTCCAGTGTTGCCTCTGTTGTGGTTGCTCTTTCTCCCAGTTTCATCACACTGTCATTAATTAAATTTCAGCTTCCAGTTTCCACTTCCAAAATCCTTTAACAAGTTTTTTTTTTTTTTCATTGAATTGCAACTTACTCTGTGTAGCACTGACATTTTCTCCTGCTTAAAATATCATTGCATTTTGGTGGCAAAACTATGGTATATTCTAACCTACAATACATGTTGACAATTTTTGCTACAAAAAAAAAAGGGTGAATGAGGTAAGAGATGAGAAACAGCAGACGATAGAAGATTTAGCTGTTGGAATTAGTGTGTGATTTTATATAATCATATCTATAAAGTGTGCCTGAATTTAGATGGGTAGTTTCATCAGTATTATATTTGATGGACTTGGAAATGCAGTAAATATATTCTTATATGTGTGTTCTTTTTGCTTTGAAGCTCATCATAATTTTTCACTGAAAAGATAATTTTCTGGGAATATTAAAATGATTAAATCAGTAAATTGAGGCTATAAATGCAAGAACAGAATGAATGTCCTTATTTAGTCCATTAGTGAGTTTCAGTTTTAGCATAAATTATAAAAAAAATAAATTCCAAGTTATAAAGTTACCATTGTACAGAAGTTAATTTATAAGAGGAAATCTAAGTATCAGTTTAGTTCAGTTCAGTTCAGTCGCTCAGTCGTGTCCGACTCTTTGGGACCCCATGGACTGCAGCACGCCAGGCCTCCCTGTCCATCACCAACTCCTGGACTTTACTCAAACTCATGTCCATCAAGTTGGTGATGCCATCCAGCCATCTCATCCTCTGTCGTCCCCTTCTCCTCCTGCCCCCAATCCCTCCTAGCATCAGGGTCTTTTCCAATGAGTCAGCTCTTCACATGAGGTGGCCAAAGTATTGGAGTTTCAGCTTCAGCATCAGTCCTTCCAATGAACACCCAGGACTGATCTTTAGAATGGACTGGTTGGATCTCCTCGCAGTCCTCAGAAAAAAAAAAAATTCATATCAGTCTCTTAAATAGCATTAGACCACATAGGGAATATTTTCTTTCATTTGTATGTTTATTATGTAATCAGAATCTAATGTTTGTACTTATCGATCAATAGTGTATTTTCCAGTTTTTCTGTATGTAAAGTTCTGTAGAATAAAATTTAAGACTGATTATATGTTTTGGTACTTTAAAATTACGTTAAGTTATAGTGAATAGTAGGTAAAATTTGTGGTAAAATATTTATTCACCATCTCCCCCAAGTGTTCTTCATGTGAATTTACATGTTTGTATACTTAGTGACTTAGAAGTTCTTTCAGATGTGCTATCTGTTAGATTCTATGGGGGCTATTCTCATGTTTCTTAATATTTTTAATATTAAAGACATTAAATGCACATTCAGTGACATTTTCAATTCATATGTGGACTTTGAAACATATATTCAGTTCAGTTCAGTTCAGTCGCTCAGTCGTGTCCGACTCTTTGCGACCCCATGAATCGCAGCACGCCAGGCCTCCCTGTCCATCACCAATTAGGGTGGGTTAATGTATTGTAAAATGTAGGACTTTCATTAAAATTACTAACTTTTCTTAGGTTATATTAATGTCAGACTTAGTTAAATCTACATGTTACAAATTTATGTTAACCATAATGTGACAAAAGAAAGATATAATATTTAATATTTTGATATCATAAAATTAAAGCAAAGGGTTGTTACATAAAGTAAACCTCTTTATACAGATTTACTGAAACACAAATTAGTATACCACTAATCCTGTAATTTTTTGATGTATGCAATTTCTATTTGTAAACTGGTACTTTAAAGTAAAACAACAATTTTGATTATGAACATAGATTTATACTCTTGTTTATTATTTCATCATGAGCAGGGACTGACTTGTAGATTATTTATCCAGGAATGAGAAATCCTAGCCTTGAGTGCTGTCTCTACTACTTGTGTGTGCCAAGTCACCTCTGGGCTTAGTAGTAATAACGGGGCTTGTCTAGATTGTAGTGTGATGGGGAGCCAGAGAGGATAATGTGCAGGAGGCACTTAGCAAGGGGCCAGGGTCATCATCAGGGCTAGATGAATGCTGGCTGGATCACCATTGTCAGTGTTATTATCAGCAACATTTATTGAACGTTATCCAAATATAAAGGATTGTTATTTAGGAAACATGGTTTCCTTTGCTTTTGCTTTTTTTGACTGACTGCCATGTTCTTGCTGTTTTTCCTCTTTTTAGTCATTTAAGCACTTCAGAGTTCAATATGAAATGAAGAGGAAACAGATTGAACACTTATTACAACCATTACATAGAGATGGTAAATTGTCACTTGACCAAGCATTGGTCAAACAGGCCTGGGATAGAGTGTCCTCCAGGGTAAGTCCTCTGATAATTCATTTCATTAGGACTTATGTAAGTTAGTCAAGAATATTGTCTATCATCTCTTTCTTCACAATGATGTTACATCAGGTCCTCACGCCTCTGTCTGTGGTTGGAAGTTTTACCAGCGGGATGGCCTTTGTCCTCTTGTCAAGTTTTCCTTGAAGTTAGTGGAAGTGCCTGTTTAACAACTGTTTCCCTGTTTTGCCTGCCTTATTGACAAGACAGCCCGCTGAAATCCTGAAAGACCACCTGGGTTACTTCTCCTTTTCTATAATTTAATCCTGAGTTGTTTAGAAGTAACTCCCCAAGAATGAGGCCTCAACTTCTCCAAATTTCATAACCAGATTTCATTAACAGTTAATTATCTTCCTGTATTCACATTTATTTTTATATTCTTTAATTTAAGCTTATCTTATCTGACCTTGAACTTGAAGGAAAATTGCTCTGTAGCTTTCATTTTAATATTTTGCAAACATTAAGTCCCAGATTTCAAAACCTCTGAAACTTCTATCCCTCATGGGAATACTTGTCTCGTACTTATTCCATTTTCATTTTTATAATCCAACTTTTCCCATTAAGCTCTATTAAAGAATAAGTTAGATCCCACCCCCCCCATCATTCCAATAAGCTGTGAAGCAGTACCTGACAATCAGATAAGTGGGAGAAATGATGAAATCATTAGAGAAATACATTATTATAGAAAGAATCCTGAATTTTCATTTTCCTCCCAAGATGTCTAGATGACCCTGATTTTTCTGGACCTGTTCTTATTATGTGGGAGATTTTGAAGGAAAGTATCTGTGTTCTGAACTTTTCAAAACATTAGATTAGGACACAGATATTTTCTTACTTGGTGTTTATTAAATTAACCCCAAATTAATAACTTAGGGCATTTTGTAGCCTTTAAAATCATTTGGGGGAATTTTAGGAATTGTCCATCGTGTTAAGACACTGCCTTTCTACTTTGTATTCCAGCTCTTCGATTGGCATATACAGCTTGATAAGTCTCTTCCTGCACCTCTGGGCACCATAGGGGCCTGGTTATATAGAGCAGAAGTGGCCCTAAGAGAGGAAATAACCGTTCAGCAGGTTCACGAGGAAACAGCCAACACAATACACCGGAAACGTGAGCAACACAAGGTAAATACTCTGGCTGGAAAACCTTCCAGCCTAACGGTGCTGGTGTTACCAAATCAGGTTTGTTTGCCCATGACTCAGCGGGTCAAAGCTTGAGACAAAGGTTGAGGTTTGCAGCAGAGAAAGGATTTATTCACAAGGCAGCCAGCTGAGATGAGAGAACAAATTTCAGATCCATCTCCCTGAAGATGAGGGGTTCTGAGTATTTATGGGATCAAGCTGAGCATGGGAAAGGTCACTGGAGATAAGAAATGGGTGAAGTGATCCTCATTCTGTGCAGATGCAACTAAGCCACAGATCTTTTCATGGGCTACATATTCAGAAAATGGTGGCATTAGCGTCATCAGAGGGTGGAGTTTTGGGCCCTCTTATATCAAAAGGTTACCATGCAGACACTCACCCATGGTCAGATGGAGGGTCAGTGGGCCTAACTAGTCTTAACCAGCTGGAGCTCAAACTGGACACAGCTGACTCCAAGTTCCTAAATGCAGCTTGGCCAACATCTTTTTGTTAAGGTTGTGTGATACTTGGAGGACCTGCAAACTTTTATTAAAGCAAACCTGATCAGTGAAGGTAGGCTGTTGTTCTTCAGTTGTTAAGTCATGTCTGACTCTTTGTGACCCCACGGTCTGCAGCACGCCAGGCTTCCCTGTCCTTCATCATCTCCTGGAGTTTGCTCAAACTCATGTCCATTGAATCAGTGATGCCGTCCAATCATCTTATCCTCTGTCACCCCCTTCTCTTACCCTCAATCTTTCCCAGTATCAGGGTCTTTTCCAGTGAGTTGGCTCTTTGCATTAGGTGGTCAAGGTATTGGAGCTTCAGCAGGTCACAATTTATTATTTATTAACAGCTAACTGATAATACCCTTGTTTCACTAGTATAGTCTGGAACTTGCACTGACTCAGGTCTCCCAGGCACCCATTCGTTCTGGTTCGGAGATGTCCCATTTTCCTAGAAATTCTTTGATTTGCACTTCCTTCTTCTGTACTTGTTATGACAATCCCAGTAGATTCATTTCCCGAGTTGCTTTCCAATAGTTCTGTTATTTTTTATCTGCATTTACTTTTGTTATTTCTCTTGCTATATTGTTGTCTTTGAAAATATAAAGCCATAGACAGTGCGTATTTTCATAATAGTGTGATTGGCCATTGGCTCCAGACTTCTTTTCCTCCTCCATTCCCACAGGAAGGCAAACCAAGTCACCAAGTTCTTATGTCCTAGTGCTTAAGAAGTGAGGATCAGGATGCTGGGAGGGTTACTAGTGGCCTTAGAAAGCGGTGGGATTAGGTCTTGGTGATCTCTTAGTCATTTGCGATTTTCTCATTGCTTGGTTTGCTGTGCTTAGCATAAGTTCTAATACACTTCCTCTGCGTCTTGTGATAGTACAGTCCTAACTTAAAATGCTGTTTTTTTCACTAACATCTCATTAATGCAACCCTGCATTTTGTGCAATTGAATTTGTGTATCTCATTTACTGAGTCACAGTGGGAGTTAACTGTATATGTGGAAAATAAACCAACAACCAGGTCTCACTTTGTTCTACTCTCCTGGTTAAACAAGAAAAAGTGAAAGTGTTAGTTGCTCAGTCATGTCCAACTCTTCGCACCCCCGTGGACCGTAGCCCATCAGGCTCCTCTGTCCATGGAATTCTCTGGGCAAGAATATTGGAGTGGGTTGCCATTCCCTTCTCCAGGGGATTTCCTGAGCCAGGAATTGAACCCAGGTCTCCTGCGTTGCAGGCAGATTCTTTACCATCTGAGCCACCAGGTGACTTTTTGGTTAAAGGCAGCTCTCAGCCTGGCTCCTGCCCACGTTCATGCAGTTGGCTGTGGTTGGAGATAAACACGCCCCCAGGCATGCTGACTAACCCAAGTGGGCCCTTCGCGCTCCCCGGCACTCCAAAGGCACTTTTGGACTCTCTTCCCTCTGCATTTCTGGGACAACTATCTTATACCTTTTCTATTCAAACCTTCCAAACCTCCTCCTTCATCCTTACTCTGAGCTGATGACACTGCTTCCTATTTCTCTGAGAAAATAGAAGCAGTCAAAAAAGAATTTCCGCAAGCTCCCACGACCACATCAACCCACCTACACGCATCTGTGACCGAATACTCCGTCTCCTCTCCTGTTACTATGGATGAACCATCTGTGCTCCGAGCTAAGGCCAGCCCCTCCGCACGTATGGTGGATCCCATCCTCCCAGCTCTGTTCCAGAAGATAATGCCTGTAGTACTTTGCTTCTTTATTTTTTCTTTCTCTGCTGGATTTTCCCCACCCACATAAAACATACTGTTATTATTCTTAATAGCCTCTTTCTTAACCTTACCTCTCCTTTCAGCTATTGTCCTTTTTTTTTTTTTTTAAGTTTATTGGGCTGTAGTTGCTTTACAATGTTGTGTTAATTTCTACTGTATAGCAAAGCGAATCTGCTATACATATGCATATATCTCCTCTTTTTTGGATTTCCTTCCCTCTTGGGTCATCACAGACCAATGGGTAGAGTTCCCTGTGCGGTACAGTAGCTTCTCACTGGTTATCAATTTTATACATAGGATCAATAGCGTATACATGTCAGTCACAATCTCCCAATTCATCCCATTCCTTCCCTTCCCCTTGGTATCTATATGTTTGCTTTTTACATCTGTACCTGTATTTTCTGCTTTGTAGATAAGATCATCTATACCAATTTTTTCAGATTCCACATATATGCATTAATATACAGTACTTGTTCTTCTCTTTCTGGCTTTCTTCATTCTGTATGACAGTCTCTAAGTCCCTCCACATCTGTACAAATGACCCAGCTTTGTTCTTTTTCATGGCAGAGGCAGAGTAATATTCCATCATCTATATGTACCACATCTTTATCTTTTCCTCTGTGGATGGACATTTAAGTTGTCTCCATATCCTGGATGATGTACATAGTGAACTACTGTCCATTTTTTTCTTTCTTTTACAAAAGTGAAGTTCTTTGGAAGAACTATCTGAAATCTCATTTTGGTTTCGTACTCCTCCCATTCTTTCTAGAACCCATTCCAATCATGTTTATCCTTGCCTGTCTATCCATGGCAGGTTCATGAGGGTGCTTTTTGTTCCTCACTCAATGACTAATTCTCAGTCCTCAGTTTACCTTTATTGGAAGCATTTTAGACAGTTATTCCTTCATCTCTGAACTACTTTACCCATTTGGTTTCTTAATTTTCTTTCTGTTCTTTCCAGTGTTTCCAGTTAGCCCACATTTGGTCCAAAATGTCCATGAGTATATTTGGTTCATGGAACAAATAGTTTTGGACAGGGCCAAATATCAAGGACCTTTTGATGTGGACCAAATATCTCCATGGACATTTTGGATAGGACCAAATACAACCAATAATCAACAACCTTTTGGCATAAACCAAATATTTTATGGTAATTTTGAACAGGACCATATGGTCCTAAAATGGTGTTTCCTTGTCTTTCAACAAATATTTATTGAGCTCTTTCTATGTGCAAAGTACTGTTCTAGGCATTTGTGATATACCCATAAGCAAAACAGACAAAACCTCTAGCCTAATATAACTTGCCTTTTCATAGGAGGAGGCAGTTAAGAAATAATAAATATAATAAATAATGACATTTTATATTAGAATAGAAGGTAGAAGGACAAGATTAAGTGGTGTTGCAATCTTAAGCAGGGGGTCAGTGAAACCACACTGAAAAGAGAACCTCAAACATGCAAGTGTGTTCCTATTCGAAGGCCTTTGCCCTTGCCAACATTTCTGCAATGTTGCCTGAAATATTTTCCAGGCATTCTTCCTCATCTCCTTGGGCCTTTACTGAAAGGTTACCTTTTAGTCAATCCTTTCTCGGCCACCTCTTTGAAAGGACAACATCCTTTCCCCTTCCCTATTCAGTTTTTCTCTTTAGCATTATCTTCATCTCAAATGCTAATTTAATTATTTATCTTATTTACTGCTTGATCTCCTACAGTGTAATCTCAACTCTCTAAGAGCAATGATTATTGTTTGTTTTTTACTCTTGTTTAAAAAAAAAAACAGCTTCTAAAAATGGTTTTAGAAATATTCAGGCTTTCAAAATTGTAATTGGGTCAATAATGCTAATCGTACTTTCTGAGAATTTGTTCCTTTGACTAAGTTTTCAAAATTACTGACATAAGATTATTCAAAATATTCTTGTGCCTATTGTTAAGCCTCCATTTTCCCCCAGTTTTGTTTCTTTGCACTTTGTCACATTCCTTAAATGCACTTTTAGCATCCTTAATTTCCTCTGTTATATTCTAATGATCTTTTCCCATCTACTTTCTTACCAGAGGAAGATTCATTCTTTTAACAGCATCATTCTGGTGCTGTGTGAGAATATGGCTGGACTGGTCATAGAGGGTAGAAGAGAAACAATTTCAATGATCTGGGTAGGGTGGCTTGAACAAAGGTCATAGCTACAGAGATGGTAAGAAATAGATTCTGAGTATATTCCAAGGGAAGAACAAAGAGTTTTTAGCATTAGATATTGATTATGAAGGAAGGGGAGTCATAAATGACACTATGATTTTTCAACCAAGCAGTTGGAAAAATGGCGTTTCCATCAGTTGAGATGGAAAGGCAATGAAGCAGATTTGGGGGGAAAGGTGGAGTTCAGTCTGGGGGAAGCTAAGTATGAGACTCTTTCACGCTCCAGCAAGTATACGGAGTGGGCAGTGGGAGATAAGAGACAGGAGGGGGCCAAATAGTCAGAGTCCTTGGTATATAAAGGGATGTTAAAAGCTTGGAGACTTAAATTAAACAAATATGTGTAGACAGAAAATTAGTCAAGAGCTGAGCCCTGAGGGAACCCAGTATTAAGTAAGCTTCAGTGCTTATAGTTATTATCGTTGTTCAGTCACCAAGTTATATCTGACTCTCTGTGACCCCATAAACTGCAGCACGGCAGGCTTCCCTGTCCTTCACCATCTCCCAGAGTTTGTTCAAACTCGTGTCCATTGAGTCGGTGATGCCATCCAACCATCTTATCCTCTGTTGCCCCCATCTCCTCCTGCCCTCTATCTTTCCTAGCATCAGGGTCTTTTCTAGTAAATCGACTCTTCACATGAGGTGGTCAAAGTACTGGAGCTTCACTTTTAGCATCAGTCCTTCCAGTGAATATTCAGTGTTGATATCCTCTAGGATTGACTGGTTTGATCTCCTTGCTGTCCAAGGGACTCTCAAGAGTCTTATCCAGCAACACAGTTGGAAAGCATCAGTTCTTCAGTGCTCAGCCTTCTTTATGGTTCAGCTCTCACATCTACACATGAGTACTGAAAAAACCATAAATTTGACTATATGGACCTTTGTCAATAAAGTGATATCTTTGCTTTTTAATACACTGTTTAGGTTTGTCATAGCTTTTCTTCCAAGGTGCAAACAACTTTAAATTTCATGGCTGCAGTCACCGTCTGCAGTGATTTTGGAGCCCAAGAAAATAAAACCTGTCACAGCTCCCACTTTTCCCCACCTATTTGCTATGAAGTGATGGGACACTTAACAGTATCTAGATTAGCAATATAAAGAAGCATAGTAGGATGCTTCTCTGGGGGAATGATCTCTGTTTGTCTCCAAGGCAAACCATTCAGTATCACAGTAATCCAAGTCTATGCCCTGACCAGTAATGCTGAAGAAGCTGAAGTTGAATGGTTCTATGAAGTCCTACAAGACCTTCTAGAACTAACACCCAAAAAAGATGTCCCTTTCATTATAGGGGACTTGAATGCAAAAGTAGGAAGCCAAGAAATACCTGGAGTAATGGGCAAATTTGGCCTTGGAGTACAGAATGAAGCAGGACAAAGGCTAACAGAGGTTTGCCAAGAGAATGCACTGGTCATAGCAAACACCCTCTTCCAACAACACAAGACGTGACTCTACACATGGACATCACCAGATAGTCAACACCAAAATCAGACTGATTATATTCTTTGCAGCCAAAGATGGAGAAATTCTATACAGTCAGCAAAAACAAGACTGGGAGCTCACTGTGGCTCAGATCATGAACCCCTTATCGCCAAATTCAGACTTAAATGGAAGACAGTATCAAATCCCTTATGACTATACAGTGGAAGCGACAAATAGATTCAAGGGATTAGATATAATAGACAGAGTACCTGAAGAGCTATGGATGAAGGTTCATGACATTGTACAGGAGGCAGTGATCAAGACCGTCCCCAAGAAAAAGAAATGCAAAAAGGCAAAACGGTTGTCTGAGGAGGCCTTACAAACAGTTATGAAAAGAAGAAAAGTGAAAGGCAAAGAAGTAAAGGAAAGTTATGCTCATTTCAATGCAGAGTTCCAAAGAATAGCAAGGAGAGATAAGAAAGCCTTCCTCAGTGATCAATGCAAAGAAATAGAGGAAAGCAATAGAATGGGAAAGACTAGAGATCTCTTCAAGAAAATCAGAGATACCAAGGGAACATTTTCATGCAAAGATGGGCTCAATAAAGGAAAGAAATGGTATGGACCTAACAGAAGAAGAAGATATTAAGAAGAGGTGGCAAGAATACACAGAAGAACTATACAAAAGAGATCTTCATGACCCAGATAATCACGATGGTGTGATCACTCACCTAGAACCAGACATCCTCCAATGTGAAGTCAAGTGGGTCTTAGAAAGCATCACTACAAACAAAGCTATGGAGGTGATGGAATTCCAGTTGAGCTATTTCAAATCCTAAAAGACGATGCTGTGAAAGTGCTGCACTCAATATGCCAGCAAATTTGGAAAACTCAGCAGTTGGCCACAGGACTGGAAAAGGTCAGTTTTCATTCTGATCCCAAAGAAAGGCAATGACAAAGAATGCTCAAACTACTGCACAGTTGCACTCATCTCACATGCTAGCAAAGTCATGCTCAAAATTCTCCAAGCCAGGCTTCAACAGTACATGAACTATGAACTTCCAGATGCTCAAGCTGGATTTAGAAAAGCCAGAGGAGCCAGAGATCAAATAGCAAACATCTGTTAGATCATCAAAAAAGCAAAAGAGTTCCAGAAGAACATCTACTTCTGCTTACTGACTATGCCAAAGCCTTTGACTGTGTGGATCACAACAAACTGAAAAATTCTGGAATAGATGGGAATGCCAGATCAACTGACCTGCCTCCTGGGAAACCTGTATGCAGGTCAGGAAGCAACAGTTAGAACTGGACATGGAACAACAGACTGGTTCCAAATAGGGAAAGGAGTATGCAGAGTACATCATGAGAAACACTGGGCTGGATGAAGCACAAGCTGGAATCAAGATTGTTGGGAGAAATATCAATAACCTCAGGTATGCAGATGACACCACCCTTATGGCAGAAAACAAAGAAGAACTAAAGAGCCTCTTGATGAAAGTGAAAGAAGGGAGTGAAAAAGTTGGCTTAAAACTCAGCATCAGAAAACTAAGATCATGGCATCCGGTCCCATCACTTCATGGCCAATAGCTAGGGAAACAGTGGCTGACTTTATTTTTGGGGGCTCCAAAATCACTGCAGATGGTAACTGCAGCCATGAAATTAAAAGACACTTGCTCCTTGGAAGAAAAGCTATGACCAACCTAGATAGCATATTAAAAAGCAGAGACATTACTTTGCCAACAAAGGTCCATCTGGTCAAAGCTCTGGTTTTTCCAGTAGTCATGTATGGATGTGAGAGCTGGACTATAAAAAAAGCTGAGTGCCGAAGAATTGATGCTTCTGAACTGTGGTGTTGGAGAAGACTTGAGAGTCCCTTGGACTGCAAGGAGATCAAACCAGTCCATCTTAAAGAAAATCAGTCCTGAATATTCATTGGAAGGACTGATGCTGAAGCTGAAACTCCAATACTTTGGCCACATGATGCGAAGAAGTGACTCATTTGAAAAGACCCTCATGCTGGGAAAGATTGAAGGTGGGAGGAAAAGGGGATGATAGAGGATGAGATGGTTGGATGGCATCACTGGCTCAATGCATATGAGTTTTAGCAAATTCTGGGAGTTGGTGATGGACAGGGAGGCCTGGTGTGCTATGGTCCATAGGGTTGCAAAGAGTCAGACATGACTGAACAACTGAACTGAACTGAACTGAGTGGGATACTCAAATTTTCAATAGATTTATGGGAAGTCCAATTCCATTCAACAGATACTTGTTAGGATATACAATTAATTTTAGAACAAAATTCCAGAATATACAATTAATTTAAGAGCAAAATTGGTGGCTCTGCTTTTTACTATGCTTTCTAGGTTTGTCATAGATTTGTTTTCTTCCAAGGAGCAAGCATCTTTTAATTTCGTGGCTGCAGTCACCATCAACAGTGATTTTGGAACCCAGGAAAACAATAATGAATTAAGCAGTTAATAACTTGTAATGACTTATGTTCTGGAGTTTATTTGTCTGATATTGATGCACACTTATGATCCTTCTTTTATTAGAATTTGCCTGGCTTGTTGTTTTCTATTCTATTCATTTCAACCCATCCTTGTTCCTAATGTTTTGGAATATCTCTTTTAAAAAGCAGATAGTTCTATTCTGTTTGCCTAATCGGACAATCTCTGCCTTTTGATAAGTAAATGTATATTCCACTCATATTTATTTGTAATTATTGATACATCTGAATTTGTTTCTACCATTTGTTTCTATTTGCCCTACTCTTTCTTTCTTTCTTTTTTCCCTACATTCTTCCTGTTTATAAGTTGATTTAAGGTCCTGTTTTTAAATTTTTTAATTGGAGGAAAATTGCTTTAAAATGTTTGATTGAGTGGTTTTGTTGTTGTTGTTGATTTTCTTGCCTATTTTCCTTATTCCATGTTTTCCCTGAAACTGTCTTCAAGTTATAAACTGCAGTTGTGTAATGTGACTGTCCTTGAAATTATACCATAGATACTTAATGAAACTGAAAATCAGTGTCTTGACCTCCTCTTAATCCATATAAGGAATTAAGAACACTTTAACCAGGTCCTACTCTTCTAACTTGCAAACTGTTATTGTCAAGTGTTAAATTGCATTTTTCTAACACTGTGAATGTATCGTTTCTGCTGGTTCTCACTCGTGGTAGCGTGTCTCCTGTGTTTGGCGATATTTGCATTCTTCCTTTTGTGTTTGCATTTGCTATCAACCAGGGACACATCAGCTCTCTTCGAGGGTTCTGGCTAAATGTTGAGTTATCACTTTCAATATTTCTCACATTATTCAAGTTCCAAGACTTGCATGGTATTGATATCTGTCCAGGACAATCAGCTTTTTCAATGATCTTGTTCATAGTTCTGTGATTCAGTTTTGGGTCATGCTTTACTGAAAATGGGAGAGTTAAAGTTTCACTTACTTCCTGTGAGCCCATTAGTGAACTAAAGTCATACGCTGTGCTCAGCATCTGGTTGCTTTGTAGTGAGACGGCCTTTCAGAAGACCCAGCAGCATCACACCATCTGTATTCTTTTGTCATGTTTGAAAATGTTTTTGTTTGTTTTGATTTGTTGTTAAGATTTTTTTCAAGTCATTAGATATAGAAAACTACAACAGGGAAAGTTTCTTGGAAGACATCTGGACATTGGGATATTCCAATAGAGTCACAGACCCCCCCACCCATACATTAACAGGTAGTCACACAGAACAAATAAGAGGTGGGAGTGGTGGTGGCTCTAAACTTACCCTGAAGTCATTTGGGGGAGTTTCGGTCTAGACATAAGCTATAGAACTGTGTCTACAGGTTAAGAAGGAGGCAGACAAGTGATTGAAATACTCAAGGCAGTAGTTGCTCTAGGTTGGTCCTCTGTTCTCTGTGATCAGCTCTGAAATGCTTGTGGTGCCCTCCCACTGGGAACAGGGAACTTGTGAATATCTGTGCCATTACCTGCACACTCAAAGCACATCAGAAGGTGATAATAACAAATACATATCAAGATAGAAATAGTTTGGGGTTGAATTTTTTTCTACAGTGTAACAAATAACATCCTCTGAACTAAAAGAAAATTACTCCCTTATGTTAACAAACACATATGACTTTAGCATCTTAATTTATATATAAAAGCCTTCATTTGTACCTATCTAACAAGTATCTTTCTTATGTTTTAGGCTGTTTCCTTGCTTCTGTTTTCTCTGATTAATCTACTAAATCTTAGCATGAAACACTATTAATTAGTTAATTAAAAATATATATATATATATTTTTTATTTGGCACACCAGGTCTTAGTTGTAGCATGTAGGATCTTTAGTCTCTGGTGTGATATGCAGGACCTTTAGTTGTGGCATGTGGGATCTAGTTCTCTGACCAGGGATTGAACCCAAGCCCCCTGCATTGGGTTGCAGAGTCTTAGCCACTTCTTAGCAGGGAAGTCCCAATAGAGTGTTGATTTTTCTAATTCATTCTGGTAGGTTAATGTATCTTATTTTTCAATGAGTGACAATCTGTTGGCTATTTACTCTGCTGTTGAGAAACCACCTAAGCTCTAGAAAATACGGCATGAATCTGCTTCACCTCACTCCTTCTTTGCTTTTATGTGAGAAGTTATCTAGGAATTGTGAAGGACATGTGAATCTTCATATAAGTATGTCTTCTGACAATGAAAAACTCAGAAAACAAATCTAAATAAATTATTAAAAGTTTTTGGAGTTCTGTACAATCTAGACAGAATCTTTATAAACATTACATTTACTCTTCCCACTGTGATATCTATGGGACATTCCCCGTGTTTGTTTGAAATCTTCTACCTATAGGGTGTTTTCCTAATATGTTGGAATGTAATTGATTTACTTTAAGATGGCAAGCAAGCATGACTTTAGGGTAGCCTGCACACACTCAGAATAAAATAGAGAATTTAATATTGTTAGTTTTACCTTTAAAGGGTTAAACTAGTGGTACCTAGTTTTAAGCTTTGGAAAAGCAATAGATTCAAAATCAGGGAAAGAGAAAAATGCTAACATTGATCGTTTATAGCACTAACTACATCTTCCTTTGGACCATGTGCCTTTAAAATGTCTGAATGCATTGCCGTACAAGTGTCATGTGTGTTTAAAAGATGCCATAATTATTAGCTACGGCTCTAGCACAGGGCCTTATGGACAAGCACCCAGGCTCCTGTACAAGGTAAAAGCCCGCGTGTGGCTGTGGCAGCACCATCAAATTGTTGGATACATTGACTCATCCGTGCAGGCTGAAAATTATGCTTCTTAGCTTCCTGTGAACATGTTTCCCCATTTTTTATTTTTTTTTTTTTAAAATTGTATCTTAGGATCTGCTTCAAAACACAGATGCCCACAAAAGAGCATTCCATGAAATCTACCGAACCAGGTCTGTGAACGGGATCCCAGTGCCACCTGATCAATTAGAGGACATGGCCGAGAGGTAAGAGGATGTCTGATTTTGAATGAAATGTAGTTCAAAGGCTTGGTGGATGCTTTTTTCCCATGTCTTTTCTTTCTGAATTAATTTTTTTTTTTTTTTACATGAACGCTTGCATTTGGTACGTAAAAACTGGGTTCCCAGAGCCTATGCTAAGAATGCCAACATTCTAATACACAATTAGTTGAAAAGAGTAAACCTGTATGTATCCACAGCCTGAAAAATCACAGAAATGGTTTCTTCAGAGGCTGTATTTTTATTCAGCACTGTGAGGAACATTATGTAATATTGCAAAAACAGCTTCTAAAAGAAACAGATGAGAGCGATCTTGGCAGGAGAAAGAACTAAATCAAAGACTTCAATCAATCGTGATTTGCCTTGAAACCCAGAGCTAGAAACCGAACCAGCTTTCCTGAGAGTGATTGATCAGCCACAGTTTAGAAGACCTTGTGCCTGCCTTTTATTTCATACTGATGTGTAACAGGTTAAGTAAGCCCCGTTCTGTTACTATTAGTTACATTCTGTAAATTCTCCCTGTTTTGTTTCTAGGTTTCATTTTGTTTCCTCCACATCAGAGCTACACTTAATGAAAATGGAATTTCTAGAATTAAAGTACCGTCTGCTCTCACTGCTGGTTCTTGCAGAGTCAAAGCTGAAGTCTTGGATCATCAAGTACGGGGGGAGAGATTCAGTGGAGCTCCTTCTACAAAACTACATCGTAAGTCTCCCTGCGACTCCGACAGAGGTCAGAGGACCCCTGGGTTTAGTATCTAATACCTTCCAGTTTACTGGACATTGTTACTTTTGTCTTGAATTTAAACCTTAAGTTACCAGTGTGTAAAATGGGTTTACTGTAAATCTGTGAGCTTTTCACAGCAATCTGAAATATACACCTGTCTTCTTTGGAGTATAAAATGTTTTTCAGCATTAATCATATTGAACCAATTTTGATGCTTAAAAAAAGAAAGTTTTTGTATTGCATCCAGCTGATTGTGAGCTCACCACTGAAGCTGACTTAAAATACTGAAACATTATTTTAAGCTTTCTAAAATCCAATCATGAGTAGTTTAGGACAATTCTCAATTGTTCAGTGGGAACTTTTTTTTTTAATTAGTTCAAGCATGCCTTGTTTATGGCCATTCTGTGAGTTTCATTACTTCCTGTGTGCACCTAGGAAAAGTAAAATTTTGTCTGTGAACCTGTATGAACTTAATTTTTGAAGAATATTTTCTACTTTGGGCTATCAGTATAGATAATCCTGTATGTACATAGACTAGTAGCCCTGCATTAATGAGGGAAGTAGGTCCTACTGTAACTAGCAGTTTCTATTTACATGTAATCAGAGAATTATAATTATTAAAAGTAGTTTATTTCTCTTAGTTAAACATGCTCCTCAATTAATTAGCAACACAGATATGCTCACAAAATTAATAGAACATCTCAGTCCTTTGTTTCATTTGTATTTATTCAGAAGTTCTAATCAATAAATTAATTCATTTAAAATATAAGCCTATTTCTAATGTGACTTATCTCAGTGCTTCTGTTACCAACATGACTGAATATTTATTGAAATCGCATTTTTACTGAAGCATTCTAGAACCATAATATATTTTGCTACATTTTAATGTTATTTTCTACATGCAAAATGAATAACATGCATTTAAAAAAAAATTAACAAGTTTTCAATAAAAATCTTTCTCTAGATTTACTATAATTTTCTAGGAAACATTTGTCCAAAAATATGAAATAGGTGACAATATGTTGTTCCCTTATTCATTTTGGATGATTTTGGAAAGTAATGAGAAATCTGATTTTTTTTTAACTTTGAGCATTTGCATTAGTCCTACAAATATTAAATACAGATATGCATGTATATTTTCAGGTTTAGTCATGTCAAATGATACACTCTGAGCTCAGTAGGTAATTATTCAGGATCCGTCTTTGTTCTCGCTATTTAAGGAGAGCCAATTAAATTGAAATGCCTAATGAGACCATTTCACCAGGTTAATGTTCCAACACAAAGATGTTAATAATTCTCTTGGAACTTCTCACTTAAAGCATATGTAACTAAAGAATTATTATTAATGATAAAAAATCAGTACTTTCTACCTACTTCATAAATAGACATTCACTGAGCTGCTGATTTTAAACTGTTTGGTAATGTGACTCACAAAATTATTTGTAAGATTGCTGATAACTCTATAAATATAGCAGGCTTTAATGAATATTTCCTAATATTCTTGTTCCCTGATGAAAGATATGTATTTATCACCTAAACTTCTATTCCAAAAGAGGTTTAAGATATTTATAGTTCAATAGTTTTAATAATTAGAGGATGTTGGATATTTTCCATGTGCCAAGTATTTGGCATGTGTCGTCTTCCATCTCAATGATGACCCTATGGGCTGGGTATTTTCACACTGTTTCATTGATGAAATGGTACTTTTGAATGTTCAAGTCATGTGTTCCAATTGGCAGAGTTAATAAGAAGTGGAATCTGGATTAGATCCACATCTTTCTGCATCAAAAGCCTTTATGTTTATGAATTTTATGGGAATTCCCAGGTGGTGCTCGTGGTAAAGAACACGCCTGCCAATGCAGGAGACATAAGAGGTGTGGGTTCAAGCCCTGAGTCAGAAAGATCCCCTGGAGGTGGCCATGGCAACCCACTCTAGTATTCTTGCCTGGAGAATCCCATTGACAGAGGAACATGGTTGACTACAGTCCTTAGGGTCACAAAGAGTCAGACATGACTGAAGTGACTTAGCATGCCCTGAACTTTACTCTCTAACAGAATTGGCTGGGAAAAAATTTTTTTAAAAAACTGAAAAATCCAAATAATTGAAATGATATTCTGTAGCTCAGTGAACTAAAGAATGTCATTTTCATAAACATCAGTTCCATTTAATGTTGGTCCATAATTGACAATATTTTACATTTCCGTGCTTCAGCCTATTAGTTACTCTCATGTTATTATAGGCAGCATGGTATTGGGTCAGGGTGTGGCTGAATTCTTGGGGAGATTATTGGGACCCTATAGATTATTCTATGTGGCCACCAGTGACATAGGAATGTGTTGAATCAGGACTCAGCTCCTCACTACCTATGTGAACTTATGCATAACTTAATGTCTAGAAGACATAATCTTTTCCACAATTTTAACAATAATAATAATAATAGAATAATAAGAATTTTTCTAACGAGCAAAGACTGGCACTTCATTGTTTTCCTTCTATGTCACACCCCACAGAGCTTCTCTCATTCTTCTGGAGTTTCGGGGAAAATCATCCTCTTTAGAAGAGACTATTTCAAAGTGCATGAAGATTTTAAAAAAATCATAAAATCCGTTTCTTAAATATAATCCTTTACTTGGTTTCTAAAAAAACATTATTGTAATGAGCCATATGCTGCTACATCATCAAATAAGCAAAGTAATATTTGGGATATAAGAGTTCCATAATTATCTTTTCCTTCATCTGAATTCTCAATTCTATTCTACTTATCTGCAAGAAAAAAGGATACTGTTTTTAAGAGTTGGGAAACTAAAGAATGTGTCTCCTCCTTAAAAAAAAGTGCCTCTTTTAAGAGGCATTTAGGTACACAGCCCCTAAATGCTCGAGGAATTCTTAGAAATATTAATACTTCACGAATGCCTGTTGATTAAATTAGGCCACAGGATTCTGGCAATAGATTACATTCTGTAATGTAAGTAAGAAGATGATTGGTTTGGTTCTTGATGTCAGAACTGTTCGTGACATAACCGTGTTACTTAACACATGCTCCAATTTTATAGTGGAAGAAATTAGACAGTATTTCATTCTTTAACATAGAAGGAAAGTTCTTGGAGGTGTAGATAAAGTGAATGCAGCATACGTAATATGAACACAGTCTAATATTTATAATGATTTTGTTAAAGTCAATAGGCGGTTCTAATGAAAGTACTTCTCACATCTCAGTTGATTTTTTAAAACCTTAAATTGTCTGGTTTAGCTCACTTTGAGTGAAATTGATGAGCTTTGTATTTATTATATTTCTCTTTTCAGAGTAGAAATTTACTCCCTTCCAATACTTTGAATTTTGTAGCATAAAGAAATAACTCCCTTTTCTTGAAGTGCCATCAACTTTAAAAGTCCCTTGACCAACACAGCTTATTTGTTGCACTTGATTTCCACATGTAAGCTGTATTTTTTAAAAAATAAACTAACCCATCACTAGTATTTTAAACACACATTTGTGCTTAATTTGGCATTCTTCTGAAAGACTTTGTCTAGATGGCTCATGGCGAAAAAGTGAGTTAGCAGTCCTCCTGCTGAAGTGATTCTAATAGTCAAAATAATTCATGTTACTAAGTGGAGTTACTCAGGACTCAGAAAGAAAGGGCAGAAGTAAATGAAACAATTTTAAAACTAAAAAATAACAAATAAGACTTCTTCCTTCAAAACATTATTATTTAGTTTTCCTCGTAGTTGTTCAGTCACTAAGTCATGTCCAGCTCTTTGCAACCCCATGGACTGCAGCACGCCAGGCTTCTCTGTCTTTCACTGTCTCCCAGAGCTTGCTCAAACTCATGTCCATTGAGTCGGTGATGCCATCTAACCATCTCATCCTCTGTCGTCCCCTTCTCCTCCTGCCTTCAATCTTTCCCAGCATCAGGATTTTTTCCAATGAATTGACTCTTCTCATCAGGTGGCCAAAGTGTTGGAGCTTCAACTCCAACATCAGTCCTTCCAGTGAATATTCAGGGTTGATTTCCTTTCGGATTGACTAGTGTGATCTCCTTGCTGTCCAAGGGATTCTCAAGAGTCTTCGAAAGCATTAATTTGTCACTGCTCGGCCTTCTTTATGGTCAAATTCTCACATCTGTACATGACTACTGGAAAGACTATAGCTTTGATCATACAGACCTTTGTCAGCAAAGTGATATCTTTGTCCTCATAGGAAAACTCAAAAGTACTTTAATGAATTTCTATATTTATAATATTTTTAAAACATTCTTCTCCCCACCCATACCGAAAATGAAACTGGAAATAACTTTTCTCTCTTGTTCATTTATAATGAATTTGTAAATAACTCCAGCAAAAGCATGTGTATGTTTTAACATCCGATGTAGGCACTGTTTTCCATTTATTTGACACTCTGAGGAATTATTTTCCCATTAGCTCCTTGAAATTGTGTCCAAGCTAAATGGACACTATTTTTAAAAACTTTGCTGAATATATTTGTTTCTTCAATTTCTTACAAGGTCTTGAAAATTAGGTGTAATCATCCATGTTTGATGAAATCAGGACTTACTTATTTGTGAAATTATTCAAAATTTAAATTCCATTAAATTACTCTTTCTCCATTTGGGGAGTAGGCAGAGGTTAAGGGAATAGGACATAAGGCTAAATAATGAGCTAACAAATTCTCATCAAAAATAATAAAGCCTATTTCACTTATTGGGTAAGGTAGTCATCAGGGAATTCCTCATTCCAGATAATTCACAGCTTTATTCAATATATCCATCAAGAATAGTTACTATGTAGTAAATGCAAATGGTATGAAATGTATTATATGTAACTTTTAAAATATAGTCATGAAATGCTATAAATTTATATTAATAAAATCTAGGGATGCCTATGAAATTGTTGTATGAATAGTTTTGCATGTGCACACAGCATTTTGCATCTCCATAGTAAGCATTCATCAACATCCTATTCAGAACTTCAGCTAGTTTTTGAAGACCAGTTTCATATTTTATAATAGTGACACGAGGTATTTTACTGAGTTTAAATCATAGGAACTAATTACACTATTAAAAGAATTAAGAAGCCTTTGGCAATATGTTTTTATCTGTAATTGCTTTAATTTTCTACTTTTAGAAAAGTAGGAATAATTTTTGAAACAGGAATTATTTCATATTTCATGGAGTTAACAATAATAAAAATGCATACGTAAATTGCATACAGGCATATTAGATATAGGGGCTCCCTGGTAGCTCAGTGGTAAAGAATCCACCTGCAATGCAGGAGACATGAGTTCAATCCCTGGGTTGGGAAGATCCCCGGAGAAGAAAATGGCAACCCACTCCAGGATTCTTGCCTGGAGAATCCCATGGACAGAGGAGCCTAGCCAGCTAGAATCCACAGGGTTGCAAGAGTTGAACATGGCTTAGCAACTAAACCAGCACTGTATTAGATATAGACGTGTCTTATCTGTAATTTTTATACTAGGTTAATATAAATATGAGAATGTGAATAACAAGGATAGAATGTATGATTATTTAGCAATTTTCTACTTGGAAATATTTTTGTATTTACTTTTTAAGACAGTGTGGCCTTGTGTCAGTTATTTATACTCTGAAGTACTTCAGAATCATCCTCCACCAGAATTATTGTTCAAAGAGCAACAGAATCCCACAGCTAAGACCCAGTGGGACACTTTCAAATGTTGTTCCAAATTTAGTGCTTTCTAAATGTTAGCCCCACATACTCTGGAGAAGCTTCTGTCTCTTCTAAAAACAAACCCTTGGGTGGAGAAGAAGTGTAATATTTTCTCAATCTAGGGGTGAATTAGAAGCTAAAATGGGGAATAAAGTTATATTCTCGGAAATAATCAGGTTATTTATGGCCATTGAATTAAGTTGATGTTTTGAAGAAGAGTGAGGTTGGTAAATTTGGGTAACATATCCACATACCTGCACTGCAGAAGACTGACTTTGGCATGTCTGCATAAGCCTATATTAGTTATCATTTAACCGTTCTCTCTTTTTTTCTAGTCTTTTATAGAAAATAGCAAGTTCTTTGAACAATATGAAGTGACATACCAGATCTTGAAACAGACAGCTGAGATGTATGTCAAAGCTGATGGTTCAGGTAAAATACAAGACAGAATTTGTTGTAGTATTGAATACAGTATACTTTAGAGACTACATGTTTCTGTATGATTAAATCATTTTTTCTCAGCAGAATCTTTCAGGCCTGAAAAGCTGTATTGGATTCAGTTCCCTTGACTTTGTCTTATGCCTCCCCTGTATATGTGTGTGTGTGATTTTCTAAGAAAAAGGAAAATAAGTTTTCATTTTCTAAATTGTAATTTTCAAACCTATTTTAATTCCAATGGTTAAAGGCAAACTAGGACCAACCTGAATATTATAATAAAATAGATGAAAACTTAAGTTCGTGGAAAGACACAATTGTAAAATGTGTCTGTTTCATTTTGCAGATATATTTCTTATATTTGCTGAAAATGAACTATAGCGTTTATGATTGTACTATATATGTGTCTATCTGAATGCATATAAATGCAAAGAAATATGTGCCATCTATTATTAAAATATATCATTTATCAGAAATTTTAAATATTCATTGTCTTTAATCTTTATAAATACCTATGAATAAGATAACGTATCCTCAACGTGAGCTGAATGTGATTCTAACATTACATCTGTTAAATTTAAAATCCTAGGAGGAATTATGAATGCACTCCAGTAGACCCTAGAAAAAAAGGTGTGGTGGTTAAAGTGTAAAACAGGGATTGTAACTTATCTGTTTCAGTGGAAGAAGCTGAGAATGTGATGAAATTCATGAATGAAACCACTGCGCAGTGGAGGAACCTCTCGGTGGAAGTCAGGAGCGTGCGGAGCATGCTGGAGGAAGTCATCGCCAACTGGGACCGATACGGCAATACCGTGGCTAGTCTTCAGGCTTGGCTCGAGGACGCTGAGAAAATGCTCAATCAGTCAGAACATGCCAAAAAGGTAAGACTGCTACTTAAAACAGGAAGCAGGCACAGGCGAATTTGGAAATAGGTGACTTTCACAGCAGAGTTCTCTAGGGAGTGTCATGTGTTTGCATATGTGTCACGCAAATCCTGACTTTGCCTTTAACGCTGCACTTTCAGGTTAGTAAATTATTTTAGACCAAGAAATGTTCTGCTTTTTAAAACTTAACGTTAAGACAGTATTGGATTTTTGCATTCAGAGAGCCATATCCGATGGAGGGGCAGCCAAACCCAATGGGCAGCAGAGGGCGCTATACACACAATAAGGTCTATGACTTAAAGGGCGCAGCCTCTGTGGATTTCCTAATTTAAGAGAGAGGTTGAAAAAACTTTGGGCTTCCCAGGAATCCACTTGCTAATGCAGGAGACGCAGGAGACACGGGTTCGATCCCTGGGTCAGGAAGATCCTCTAGAGAAAGAAATGGCAACCCACTGCAGTATTCTTTCCTGGAAAATTCCATGAACAGAGGAGCCTGGTGGGCTACAGTCCATGGGGTCGGAAAGAGTCGGATTCGACTGAGCAACAGAATGCTGATCATTTGAAACAATTTTGGCTAACGTAGCCCTAAATCTGTGTGATGGCATTATGCGGATTCAACAGATGGGTCACCACATGTTTGTCTCTCTGGAAGTTTGTTTTTGGATTTTTTCAACTGTCAGTCAAGGTCTTCTGGGTAGGAGTGATTTTCTTTCCTCCAGTTACAGGTGTGTGCAAGAATTGCTGTCTTTAATATCACTTACATTAAAATATCACATGAAATGGACTGATTTCTGTATATATACTTCTCAATGGGAGTCTGGTATTTTCTCATGGAAAAACAACTTTTATGTAAAGCATTAAAATGCCAGATCCCCATTAAGAGGTATAGCACTTATATTAGAATTACTGCTTGTCATTCAAGATTGGTTCTTTGATTATTATGTTATACAAGCAGATGTATAATTTCTATATGTTTCCCATTCTATATTTCATATAGATTAAGTACTTTCATGTACCTGAGATTTTGGCTTTTCTGATTAGACTGGCAGTGCCTAGCAGATGTCATATGTGTTAATTTCATCCAAGGGGATATAACCACCAGAAACGGAAGTGTTCTCACCAGTTTATGTAGGAAGTCCTCCCTCACATGACTTGTGAAATCGATTTGAATTATGGTGTTCTTGGTTTTTACCATGGTGTGTACATGTGTGTGTGCACATGCACGCAATTTGAAATCCAGTGGAAGCTGCTCCATCATCAAATGTGTAACCTTAAACAAGGAAGGATGTTATTGTATTACGTAGTCTTGGCCCAGATAATTACTTTTTAAAATTTTCCTTGAAGAGTTTATCTCCGTGATTGTTAATTATCTTCATGGACTATATTCAGATTTTAATATTTGATTTTAATATCAAAGGTAATCAGTGATAAGTTTCTTAAGATATATATATATAGATAGATATATGGATATATACCCTAAAGCTATATATTCCCTAAAATATTATACCTCTATGACTCTGGCACTTGTATTTACTTGCCTGAAGAACAGAGGCACAAGTCCCTTACATTCATAGAAATTCAGCTTTTTCACCTGTAAAACAGGAATAACAAAGCATGGTCATCAAGTTTTGTTTTGTCTTCAGCAAAAAGATATGGCATACATGTTCTAATGAAAAGACACAATTTCTAGCTTACATTTTTTAACTTCTTTGTTAAAAATTTCCATTTTGAAAGAGAATTAAAATTCACCTTAAAATTTGCACTAATTTTAGAACCAAGGTATTTCTCATGGTCTGGTTACTTTTATCATTTATTAACTTTTGGTTTATGCTTTGCAGTAGTATGTATTGTTTCTTGTTTAGGATTTTTTCCGAAATTTGCCTCATTGGATACAGCAGCACACTGCCATGAATGATGCTGGCAATTTTTTAATCGAAACGTGTGATGAGGTGGTTTCCCGTGACCTCAAACAGCAGTTACTGTTGCTAAATGGGCGATGGAGAGAGTTGTTTATGGAAGTCAAGCAAGTATGTTTTTCAAATATGTTTATGCCTACAACATGGGTGTGTCATAAATGTTGTGATAAACAGTCTGTTTAGAGACTTTTTATTGTTTTAGCATGGGCTTATTAAGGCAGAGTACAGATGTGTTTAGAACTGTTATGTTTCTATTTGATCCTTTATTCTTTCCAATTTGTAATGGAGGAGCATAACAGAAATGTATAGTTTGATTAAAGATTAGGTTGACATATGGAGCTTGCTTACATGGAATGATTCATGCTTTAAATCATAATTCTTTGCTTCTATGCTAGCTCCTTTCTTCTTTTCCCAGTAATTTAACTAACTTCAAGTGTATCTAAAATAAGAATCAGGAATCAGAGGCTTTCCTACCACCTAACAATTCCAGATAGAATGTAGAAGTGAAAGTTACAAGCTTCCTGAGTCTTGGCTTAATGGTTTTCTGTGTTGCCCCACTCCCTTTTCTGAACAGTATGCTCGAGCTGATGAGTTGGACAGAATGAAGAAAGAATACAATGATTGTGTTACTGTCTTGTCTGATTTTGCAACTGGAGCCCATAGGAAACTTTCAGAGCCCTTAGAAGTCTCTTTTATTAATGTCAAGTTATTAATTCAAGACTTGGAGGTGAGCTGGTTTTCTGGAACAGAAAGTGAAAAACCTATTCTATTGTGTAAAGAAAGATCAGTGAGGTTACTTAGGTCATTACAAGAACTGTTTCTGTGTCTCCTTGGCATCACTGTGACATGTATGCATATTCTGATTTCTGCCTCTCATGAAAAAGCTATCTAAATTTTTTAAGATGTGTATTGACCATAGGGTAACTTCAAAATAGTTTTTTAATATAAATTTTCATTTTCTATGATCAAATTATAAAGTACTATGGAGAAATAGATGTCTTGAGATACCTCTACATAAATGCCTCCAACAATAAAGGATTTACTAAATGAATTGTGCTATTTACATATTTTGAATACCCTACAGCTCTCAAAAATGAAGCAGTGGAAGAATATTTAATGATACAGAAAGACTTTTCCAATACATCATTAAGTAAGAAATGCAAAACAAAGCATCATCCTTTTTTTGTAAAAATAAAAAATAGGTGTAAATACACACAGGAAAAATATTAATTTTGTTTAATTTTAGCAGAGCCTTGTGGTGGTAGGGGTGTTGACTCTGGTGTGAGAAGACCATCTTAAAGTTTCATTATTATCTCTAATTTATAAATTTCTGCAATGACAATGTGTTACTTATTTTAAAGAAGTAAGTTGTTTCATTTTTAAAATCAGAATTGCCCCAAATTGTTAACATGCATTTACCTGATGTAATATTTACAGATTACATTAATATGTATTTTGAAAGTGTAAAGATTACTTCTGCTTATCTTTATGTTAACCTAAGGATTTATGGTGATATTTAAGGAAATTTATTTGTTAAATTCTATTCATTTTATTTATTTTCTTATATTTAGTTCTATTTATTTTCTTAAATCAATGTATCATATATTAGTAATGAAGGGAGGTAATCATTGGACTCTCCAAAAGATTATTACAAGTAAAGAGTTTTATTCAGTACATACTGATTTGTATCCATTTGTGAAATCTTGAAATTAAGAGTAAATGTATCATGTGTTAACATAGCTGTTTCAATGATTCATGTAGGATATTGAGCAGAGGGTGCCTGTGATGGATGCTCAGTATAAGATGATTACAAAGACAGCGCACCTCATTACCAAAGAGATCTCCCAAGAAGAAGCTAATGAAATGTTTGCAAACATGTCTGGGCTCAAAGAGCAGCTAACCAAGGTGGGAAAATATTTTTAAAGCATGAAACTCCATTTAGGACCAACATCACTTTCAGCTCGTCTTACTATTCTGTCACCGCAGGCAACTCATTCACTTGTTAGCAGATCCTGTGTTTATTTCTTATTGGGATTCTTCATCTAGTAACTTTGTCATGAGCTTTAAAAAATGAAACTGTGGAGCTGATAACTAAAGTCTTGCCTCTTTCATGTAGAAGTACTAGTAGGTGTATCTTAATAGGAAGATAAGCCTCCTCTGGAAGAACGGAGGACCAGTTAGAAGTGATGAAATGGGAAGCAAGGGGAGGAGAGGAGGAGGAAGACATCATATATTTAAGTGAGAAAGAATTCCAGTATACGCTTTAATTAAGGTGTATTGATATTGGACATACTTACATGCTTTTTATTACACCATTTCTTTTCACTTGCACAACCACAAAATAGTGAAATTCTGCCCTCTTCATCTCACAGAGCTCACTTTGGACTTAAGATACCTACATTTATGCCACTTCTGTGCAGGAAACTCAAAGAATACCAAATGACCCATAAGTCATTTCTATTCTATTGAGGGGTTTTCCTTAACAGCTTTGGAAGTTTCATTAGGATGTTTTATCTATCTAAAGTTGCATTTTGTAAAGATGATATTGTTTTCAAAGTCCATTTAAACTGGGTAATTAATACCTGTTTTTTTTCTTAAAAAAAAGGCGTGATTAAGGAAGTGAAGAGAAAATTATGTAATGAAGAATTGGAAAACAAAGGGAAATAAAACAGAAAATCCTGTTAATTAGGAAAGGAAATTTAGAAAGAGAAGGACCAATACGAAAATATGAAATCAACTGGGGAGAATTCATTTAAAAAAGGAATAAATGAGACAGGTAGAAGAAATAGGAAGAATCAAGGCCATGGAAAGAAGAGAAAATTTTGTCAAACTGGTATATACGAGAATGCTAATTTTAAATCCTTGCAAATATTCAAGATTATTTATAAGGATTTGGTACAGTTTGGAGGCAACATTGTCAATTAGATAACTTTCAAGCAGCCTTTAGAGCTGTGTCTTAGGCTGGCACATCTCAGCCTAGGTTAGGTTTAGTGATTTAGGGCAACTTCTGAAAAAGCAAATTGCTCCTTTAGACACAGGTAAGTCATCACAATTCCTTAACTGCTGTGTTAGATGTAGCATCTTAGTAAGTTTCCTGTTGTGTTTGGAAAGCATACCAATTATTACGCATGTCAGCAGATTCTCTTTATTTTGTTCAGTAATTTTAACAGAGCTCTGTGGCAACAGGACAGTGGATTTCTTTAGATGAATTTCTCCTTCATTCAGTATATCCAAGAACATGAGAATAATTACAATGTAAAGAAAAAATAAATGGTCCACTAACAGATACTTAATTTCCTTTTCTTGGTTTCCAAAAGCATTGGGTTAGCCAAAAAGTCCATTTGAGTTTTTTCATACCTTCTTAGGGAAGATATAAGTGGATATTTTGGTCAACCCATAGTACTTTGGGAGCAACTCTAAATAAAATGAGGGGGGGCAGGAACTTCTTTGCAAGATTGTATGAGTTCCTGGATTCCAACAGATATGACAAAGCAGACACTTGATGGAGATCTTCATCTTCAGGACCTCATCAGACAATGCAGGTGTATGAGTTAATAACATTTATTTAAAAGAGAAGTAACAGATGAGAACTGGGCCAATTCAGATGAGGGAGAATCAGCATGGGAACCTTTGTGAAAAGATTGGTATATGACATGAGTGTTTGGTGTGAGTGGGATGTCGATGGGGAAAGACTGGCTAGGCATGGAGCTCAAGGCCGTTAGGAGAGTCACAGGACCTCCCCAGAAGGAACACATCAACAAGTTTGTAACTTTTTCTAGAGTTAAGGGGTCAAGTAGTGGAGTTCTTGAAAATAAAGTTCAAAAGTCCAGGTTGGCTTAGATAATGATCATTCATGACTGTCTTAGGTCAGATTTTGAGCCCAATGTGAAGATGGGTTGCAGAGTTCATAAAATGGAATTTGATGTCATTTGGCTCACTGACATAATTTAGATGAGCAAGACCTATCCAGATGGATGATTTAGGTGTATTTTCATGAGAAAGCTCCGTAGCATTTACTTGTCTCAGTGGTACAATAGTAGTGCTTTTTTTTTTTAACATCAAAATTTAACAATACACAGGAAATATCATTAAAGAGTATCTCTGGAGATCTGTAAGCACAAAACAACCCTATAATGAAGAAAACATTCCTGAGAGCTATGAATAGTGCCCTGAGCTTATGGTCTTTCTTACGGTCTTCGATGGAATCTGTGTCTTTGTTTTTTTAAAGGTCAAAGACTGTTACTCCCCACTCCTTTCTGAGTCTCAGCAGCTGTTGGTACCATTGGAGGAATTAGAAAAGCAGATGACGGCCTTTTATGACTCACTTGGGAAAATTGATGAAATTATGACAGTCCTTGAACATGAGGCACAATCTAGTCCTCTTTTTAAACAGAAACATCAGGTAAGGAAAATTTTCTTTCAGGAGACCTAGTTAATTGAATGCATAGGCAGTCACACTGAGGTGCATATAATGATAGAAATTCAGTGATAGGAGAAGAAAGCTTTTAATAGAATAGTACTGGCAACTCAAAACAAAAACGCATGGCTAAAGATGAAAACCCTAGCCACTATAAGTAGAATAAAAACTGTTATATCTCTCTATACATTTATATGTGGGTGCATTTACATGGGGGCTGCCCTGGTGGCTCAGTGGTCGAGAGTCCGCCTGCCAAATGCAGAAGCCAAGGAGATGCGGGCTTCGTCCCTGGGCTGGGAAGACCCCCTGGAGGAGGGCACGGCAACCCACTCCAGTGTTCTTGCCTGGAAAATCCAATGGACAGAGGAGTCTGGCAGGCTACAGTCCATGGGTTGCAGAGGGTCAGAAACTACTCAAGTGACTTAGCATACCTGCATATTTATGTAGATACGAATTGTATAGATAAATTTTAAATTGTATATATTTAGCTATGTACAGAAATAAATAATCACATTCCATTCTGTCCAGTGTCTATCATTGGTGTCTTATGAGATCTTTTCCAGCCTCTAGGACCAGACCGGTCGACATGACCATAGCATTCTGGAAATGTATTTGGAGTGAGAATCATTCTTTGTCTCAGTTTTAGTAAGCAAATCTGTATGCAGAACAGCCTCCTACTGAGTGTGACAGTTAATTGGCTTATTCAGTGGGTTTATTATAAATGAACTTAAGCAACAGAGGGTAAAACTGATGGGCAAAAGGTTTGCCATTGTATTCATCAAAATAGATTCATGGAAGGAAGGCAGCATCACTTAGCAGAAAGAGCAGAGAACATCTGAAGTGAGTCAGACAGGTATTCAGATCTGATACAGCAAATTACAAAGCCTTGATTAGCTTTATTTCCTCACGTTGAAATGGGGGTGGTGGTACCTAAGCTGAGAACTTGTTGCAGAAATTACATTAAATGTCCTATAATATGACTAACACATTAGGGCATATACTCTATAACTGGTAGCAATTAACATTATTATTATTATTATTAATGATAAGTCACAATGATGATGCCAATGCAGGAGATGCAAGAGACGTGGGTTCAATCCTTAATCCAGGAAGATTCCCCTAGAGATGGAAATGGAAACCCACTGCAGTGTTCTTGCCTGGAAAATTACATGGACAGAGAAGCCTGGCGGGCTGCATTCCATGGGGTTGCAGAGTCGGACATGACTGAGCAACTGAGCATACACGCAATGATTATACCATCAAACCCTATTCTAATGGGTTCTCATCATATTAGTTAAAGACTGTTTCATCTTGAAATCATAGTGCCATTTCCTGTGTTCCCAAATTGCTATATGTTTCCATCAAATAATCCTTTCACAATTAAAATTGCATTTACTATTCTTAATGATAAAATTTGAGTAAGATTTTTTTTTTAGGGCTTCCCTGATAGCTCAGTTGATAAAGAATCCACCTGTAATGCGGGAGACTCCAGTTTGATTCCTGGGTAGGGACGATCCACTGGAGAAGGGATAGGCTACCCACTCCAGTATTCTTGGGCTTCCCTTGTGGCTCACCTGGTAAAGAATCTGTCTGCAATGTGGGTGACCTGGGTTCGATCCCTGGGTTGGGAAGATCCCCTGGAGAAGGGAAAGGCTACCCACTCCAGTATTCTGGCCTGGAGAATTCCATGCACTGTATAGTCCACGGGGTCACAAAGAGTCAGCACAACTGAGCGACTTTCACTTTCACCTCAAGATTTTTCTAATCTATGTTCTTCTTTAAATCTTCAAAAAGAGCAAGTATATCCTTACTCTGTCTCCCCCAAATAAAACAGAAACCTGCTCTTAATATTTGCATCTAAGTTACCCAAACTGGTATCCAAATTACCAGTTTGAAATATTTTTTCAAAGCAATCAAGGATGCTAGAGTGCAAATGGTGTGGATTCAAGTCAAAAACATGACTGCTTGCCATGGCGCTGAATAATGTCCATGCTGTCTAAGGTAGAAATTGCTAGGATCCCAGTCAGGCTTCCTATGAGTCACCATCACTTCTCATCTGCGAATGCCTGACAACTGCCAAGCCTTCCCAGGTCCACTAGTCTGCTGCCTTTTGTGTTATAGTCTGGGGTCCACTTGGTGGCTCAGTTGGTCAAGAATCCACCTGTAATGTAAGCATCTGCCTACAACGCAGAAGACCTCGGTTTGACCCCTGGGTCGAGAAGATGCCCTGGAGAAGGAAATGGCAACCCACTCCAGTATTCTTGCCTGGGAAATCCCGTGGACAGAGGAGCCTGGTAGGCTGCAGTCCATGCAAGAGTCAGACATAATTTAGTGACTAAACCACCAACCAACCTGGGGTCCACCATTTTATTAATGAGGTTGATAGTTTGTGGCCCTTAAGAATTCAAATGTTGTATATCTTAGGATACACAAATGATTTATAATCTACTTCAACTAACTCAGTAAAGTATAATATGCACTGATATTAAATTTATTGAGACAGATTATAGCCTGATACATGGATTGATTTCATTATTGTTTTTACAATAAATTATGGACCTGTTAGTTGGTAGGAGGAAGGCACGCACCAGGCAGATAATAATTTTGATGCTCTGTCATTCTCTTGATATTAATAAGGTAGGCATGAATGTAAAAAATTTCAGAAACCTCAGCATGACATTTAAATGCCTTATATAAAAGGCACTGACTTCAGTGATTGCTTAAAATTGTGCTCTTCTGAAAAGCACCACCTCTCCATACTTTTGGTTTTACTTATTGCAGATTAAAAGCCTAAAAGCTCTATAATGCTGTTAATGTTTTGTAATGGTTACTCTCATTCTTTCTTGCCCTTTCAAATACTATTGTTGTGGGTTCCCTTTCCTTGTAGGAACTATTAGCTTGTCAAGAAAGCTGTAAGAAAGCCATGACTCAAATTGAGAAAGGCAGTCAGAGTGTTCAGAAGTTTGTGACCTTGAGCAACGTGTTAAAGCATTTTGATCAGACGAAGCTACAGAGAAAGATTGCAGATATGCATGTTGCTTTTCAGGTAAGTTCTCTGCCTGCTTTCGAGATGTGAACCAGGAAAATTCCAAGAAGACTTGTAATTAACGCATTTCATGTCTTCACTCTTGACAAACGGCTCATCTACTGGTGTTTGGAGACCAATCATTTTACTTCTTCTTTCTCAGATATTGTACTTCTAAATAGCTCAGTTGGTAAAGAATCTGCCTGCAATGCAGGAGACCTGGGTTCGATCCCTGGGTCGGGAAGTATGCTGGAGAAGGAAATGGCAACCCACTCCAGTACTCTTGCCTGGAGAATCCCATGGACAGAGGAGCCTGGCGGGCTATAGTCCATGGGATCACAAAAAGTTGGACACGACTGTGTGGCTAACTTTTTTTTTTCCTCTGATATTGATTAATATTTAAAAGGGTTGATTATTCTCATCATAGTGACATGTATTCCTTACAAGTGTTTTTTGAAAGAAGCACTACTCTTTAACAAATGACATTTGCAATGACTGGGATTGATATCCCATTATAATTATTATTATTTTTTTGAATCAAGAATATGGTAAAGAAAACTGGAGATTGGAAGAAACATGTGGAAACCAACAGCCGCTTGATGAAGAAGTTTGAGGAGTCGCGAGCGGAGTTGGAGAAGGTGCTGAGGGTCGCTCAGGAGGGCCTGGAGGAAAAGGGGGACCCAGAAGACCTGCTGAAGAGACATACTGTGAGTGCATCCCACGTGGGCCCTTGAGGACGCGAGGACATGAGCAAGCCGTCTTGGATGAAAAATAAAAAGTGTAATGATCTAATACAGAGAAGCAGAGAGGGACAGGAAGAGAGACGCAGAGGGACGGAAGAAGAAGAAAATGCAAGGATAGGAGGAAGGAGGGAGGAAGGAGGGGCAAAAGAGAAGGGGAGAAAGGGAGGGAGGGGGAAAGGGCGAAATGAGTCAGGAGAGCAGGAACTTGTTAGATACGAGACCCCAAGAAATGACAGCAAAAAGAACCTCAGAAGCAGTTGATAAGCTGCCCCATAATTGGCCATTCTTGAGCCCCTGGAGTAGCAGAGAACCACAGGAGAGAGAATTCAGACTCTCCAAACTACTAATTCATTATTCAGCTGAAACACTCTTTCATGACCAGCGTATGCTTCCTAAGAGAGCAGTTTAGGGGGATGGCTAAGTCTTTGTGCTTATATCATAGCTCTGCCATATCACTCATGGTATAGGTGCCATGTCAGTTGAAGTTTGGTAGCTGATCTACATCTTGAGCCAGTATTGTGAAGCCATCTCCCTGTTAATCATACTTATTTAAATTATATTGGTATTGAGAATATGAGTAATCTCTTAAATGGTGTATGGAGATGATTCCCTCTGACAATGTATACTTTTTTCCTGAAATTTCAGTGGATATTTATGTAAGCCATGCTCTCAGATGATGAATGCAGTGCATTTTCCATGCAGCTGATGGATTTAGGTTTGATGTCTATAACCATCCAACATCTTCTTCAAATTTATACACCCCTACTCTGCTGTTCTTTCTTTTGAATCACTGTGGCTTCCCAGCATACATAATCCTAAGACTTTGTGAGACTTAGCCATGTATATTTGTGCATGTATTGTATTCATCTGCCCAGGCTACCATAAAAAAATACACAGATTGGGCGGCTTAAGCAATAGGAATTTATTTTCTCAGTTCTGAAAGCTAGAAGTCTGAGATTAGGGGACTAGCCTGGCTGGGTTCTGGTGAGGACTCTTCCTGATATGCAGATGGTTACCTCACTGTGTCCTCACATGGCAGAGAGATAGATGGGAAGATCTTCAATGTCTCTCCTTGAAAAAGGGCACTAATTCTTTCATGAGAGACCCACCCTCAGATATCATCACACTGCAGGTTAGGGCTTCAGCATCTGACTTTGGTGGGATGGGACAGTGGGGAGGGGGCAACACAATTCAGTCCACGGTTTGTATGCTTGGTGTGAATGCAGAAGAGGCTCATAATGAGCCAGCAAGGCCTGGAACACACCGCAGTCAGGGAGTGAGGGGTTGTGAGGTCTAGGCCTGGCTTCCACTCAGCTCTCCTGACTTTTGCCAAAGAGGAACTAAAACTCTGTTCCTGTGGGATCAAGTTTTTAAGATCTCCCATTGGCTTTCTAGAAGATTCTATCAAATTTGAAAACTGCAGACGTTTTTCTAAAAAATAAAAAAGTCCCAGTTGAATTTCAGATTCAATGGCTTCTGGTTCATCACTGTGGATAATTATAGTTTGTTCCTGAAAACAAAATGGCAGTCGCCCGGAAGGTTTGAAGAGGGCAGCAGGTGGCTAAGAGGCTTGTTTCGAGGCGTGACTGCTTCACTGTCTGGTGTCTGATGCTGCCTTTTATTCTGGCTGACACTCGTGACCACTCTCCCCCTCGTCCACGCCAGGAGTTTTTCAGCCAGCTGGACCAGAGGGTGCTCAATGCTTTCCTGAAAGCCTGTGACGAGCTCACTGACATTCTCCCCGAGCAGGAGCAGCAGGGCCTGCAGGAAGCCGTCAGAAAGCTCCACAAACAGTGGAAGGTGAGTCAGGACCTCATGGGAAGGTCGTGTGTCATGGATGAGGGGAGAGAACATGAGGGTGTGAGGGTTCAATGGTCAGAGAAATTTAGAAACCAAGGACCGTTATCATAGTCTTTCATTCCTTTCCCATGAAAAAGTGGAGCTTGAATAAAACGGGATAAGATATGATAGAATTTTGCTTTTCCTATTTTCTTAAAGATTTTTTTTTATTTATTTTACGTGCGGTTGCCCTGGATCTTCTTTGCCGCAGGTGGGCTTCCCCAAGTGGCGGTGAGCGGGGGCTACTGTCTAGCTGGCCGTGTGCCGGCTTCTCACTGCAGCAGCTTCTGTTCTTGCAGGGCTCAGGCGCCAGGGCACTCTGGCTCGGTAACTGTGGCACACGAGCTTAGCTGCCTAGTGGCACGGGGGATCCTCTGGACCAGGGATTGAACCCATGTCCCCTGCATTGGCAGGCAAAGTCTTCAACCTCTGGGTCACCAGGGAAGTCCTGCTTTTCCTATTTTTAAGTATCATCAATTTCATTATATTACTTAAGAGTATGCTTTATTTTCCTGATTGTGGATGGGAACATCAAGGCATTTAACTTTTTCAGTGACATTTCATAAACTCTTTCCATCTTAGTTATGTTAGGTATGCTATTGAAATGACAAGAAATGTTCCTTATAATTTCAGTAGCATAATGTATGACATACATCATATATATGAAATATATACTCTGTATTCATATCTCATATGAATATATATGAGAGCATAATATATATATTATGTATGAAAGTATGAAAGTGTTTAGTTGCTCACTTGTCTCTGACTCTTTGTGACCCACCAGGCTCCTCTGCCCATGGAAATCTCCAGGCAAGAATACTGGAGCGGGTAGCCACTGCCTTCTCCAGGGGATCTTCCTGACCCAAGGATAGAACCCAGGTCTCCTGCATTGCAGGCAGATTCTTTACCATCAGAGTCACCAGTGAAGTCCCATATATTATATATATTTGTATATAAAGTATGCAATTATATCTTTTACTTTCTATTATTAATTAGTAATATATAATTTATATATATATATAGATATAGATAGGTATGTACATATATGTATAGTTATATATACATATAGGTGTATGCATATAGGTGTACATATATATTACATATAGGTATATATATACACCTATATGTTTAAGGTTTTCAAGGATTTTGTCATCTGGTTTAGCTTGTTATGATCTGAGACATAAATGAAAACAGTTTATTGGTTAAAGATTCAGTGATGAACAAAGAATAATCCTTTCCCCCAGAGAGCTTAGAGTCCAGTAAGGGAGATAATTCGTTGCAAAATAATAAAAGTACAATACATAATAAGTTCCAAAAAGTGTAAGTAATACATTGATGAAAGCTTTGAAAGAGAGAAGTGGACCACTTGGACAGCAGAGAAGAATAAGGCAGGTAATTAGTTTTAAGCGAGGACCTTAAAGAAACGGCAGGGATCAGGGGGCGGCAGGGAGGAAAAAGGCAAGCTGCAGGGTGTGCCGGGGCACACACGTTCCACTGGGCTCAGTGTAGTGTCTTGCGTGGGCTTGTCGCATGGAAACCGACTTCAGAATCTGCATGTCAGGGGAAGCAGCTGTAGGTGACGGGGCCCTTTAAAGATGTCATCCTCGGGGCAGACTGGAGGAAGCAACTCCAGCAGCAGACTCACAAGTGATGCTCAGAGGGAATACTAAGTGGTGAATTTTATATGTGTTAGCTGAAGGAGTCATGAGATCCAGAAGACAGGCAGCTGGAACACTCTCCATCAGGTGGTGTCACTTTCTGGATTTTGTTTTTCTGACCTCAGTAACACAGGATAAAAAGTTCAGCCTTTTGCATAAGAAAAACACAATTAAAGAAATACCTTTTTATATAGATAACCAACAAGAACCTGCTGTATAATGCAAGGAACTATAATCAATATTATGTAACCATCTATAAAGGAAAATAATCTGAATACATATATTTATATATATATGTGTGTAACTGAATCACTTTGCCGTACACCTGACATTGTAAATCAGTTATACTTCAATAAAAAAAAAAGAAATACCTTTTTACTTGCTAAATTTGATTTTTTTAAAAAAAAAAGATGCTTAAAGAAATTCAAGCTTTTAAAGTTGTCTTTTAGGTTTAACGTTATCAAAAACATACTGTGGAATAGAGACTATAATTGAAGGCTGTATTTTATTTTACATACACACATACATTGAGTTCTCTGGGATATAATCTGCCCTAGTCTTTCCAAAGCCTTAACTCATTTTTCTCATCAGTTAACGCAGTGTTTTATTTTAAAGGTAATCTTTTAAAGGCCATAGGAGACAAGTAGGCTAAAAATAAATTGTACAACTGAAGGGAATGATGAAGCTTATACTTGTATCGAAGAAGAATGTAAAAAGCTTCCCATTCTCAGGGTGCCATTGTTTGTGTGCTGGCTTGCTTGTTTTCTTAGTGTATGCTCCGAGGAAAAAAGGACATGGCAGGTGGTCGGAGCCATGGGCTGCTTAATCCTGGCTTTTTCACTAATGAGGTTTCCTTGAGCACCCCCTCAACCCCTGTGCAGTGAGCATAAAATCTGTCCTTCCTACCTCATAGGGCTGTTGACAAAATTTAAAAGGACACATGCCAGGGGGAGGGTATATGGAATCAGTGTGTGATTTAAAATCAAATCCAGCTTTTCTACTTAACCTTGAGCCTTAAGGGGGTGATCTTTAAAATAGGAATATTAACACTGCCTAGGGCTACTGTAAAAGTTAAATAGGATAATCACCGTGGAAACACCCAACTCACAGCAGGCTGGAAAGATTGGCTGTGATCCTGGTACATGGAAAAGTACAAAGCACAGAATGCTGATGATAAGGGATTAAGTCACATTTGGGCTAAGCTGTCAAGGTGGCCCAGTGGTTACAAGTAAGCCTGCCAATACAGGAAAGGCCAGAGAAACAGGTTCAATCTCTGGGTCATAAAGATCCCCTGGAAGAGGAACTATCTCATATTTTCTCCCACTTCATTGGGAAATGTACATGATCAGGAATGTTATCCTATTTTTCGGACTCTTCCTATGGCATGCAGGATCTTCAAGCAGAAGCTCCATATCATTTGCTTCATCTGAAGATTGAGGTGGAGAAGAACAGGTTCTTAGCTTCTGTGGAAGAGTGCAGAGCTGAGCTGGACCGAGAGACCAAGCTGGTACCCCAGGAAGGCAGCGAAAAGGTCATCAAAGAGCATCGGGTACGTCCCAGAAGTGCCAGTGTCCCTTCAAGTATATAACTGATGCTTGCATTTGGGTCTGAAAACACTCAACAGCTTCATTACTTTATACTGTTAGACTAGATGGGAATTGGCCATGAAAATATGGCAGTCTTGTGTGGATTCTCACAGAGATTATGTAAATGTTCATTGCTCACTAGATCTTCTTCAGTGACAAGGGCCCTCACCACCTCTGTGAGAAAAGGTTACAGCTCATTGAAGAACTGTGTCTGAAACTTCCAGTCCGGGACACAGTCCGGAACACACCGGAGACCTGTCACGTGACCCTCAAGGAGCTCAGAGCTGCTATTGACTGCACCTACGCGAAGCTGGTGGGAGACCCAGACAAGTGGAGGGACTACACGAGCAGGTAGTTGTGGGTGGCTCCCAGAGAAGGACGTGGCCTTTCATAATTCTTTTAATTCAGACACCCTTGCAAAACAAGTCATGAAATATGTTTCATCTTATGCAATGAAGAAAATCAGATGGTATGATTGTGTGTATGCTCTTGTACAAAAATGCTTCATTGAATTTAAAGAATGAGTTTCAGTTAGAAAACCGAAACAGGGCTTCCCTGGTCGCTCAGGTGGTGAAGAATCCACCTACAATGCAGGAGAGTCCACTTTGATTCCTGGGTCAGGAGGTTCCCCTGGAGAAGGGATCGGCTACCCACTCAGTATTCTTGGGCTTCTCTAGTGACTCAGCTGGTAGAGAATCCACCTGCAGTGCAGGAGACCTGGGTTTGATCCCTGGGTTGGGAAGATCCCCTGGAGAAGGGAACGGCTACCCACTCCAGTATTCTGGCCTGGAGATTTCCATGGACTATATAGTCCATGGGGTCGCAAAGAGTTGGACACGACTGAGCGACTTTCACTTTCAGTCAGAAACAAGAGGGAAGCACATTATTTCCAGGTGACCCAGATGTTGTCTCTTTGAATCAGAATTGGGCAATCTCTTTATCTCTGATTTCCTCATGTCACCGCGAAAGGGACTTCTGCCTCTTTGGGTTTCTGTCTCTGGTGGAGATGCATGAGGTCAGACCTCGGGTGTACCTTCCTCACTTCCATGTGCCCAGACTCTGAGATGCATCTTCCTCCACCACTGAGCTCCATCTGCTCTGCTTTCCCTTTGGTTCAAGTGAGTGAGCCCAGGGGCAGCCTCTTCTGCCTTGAGCTTCATGTGGAAGGAACCGTTGCCAGGAAATATGTTAATCAGTTTGCTAATGAGTTGAATGCAATGTGTGAATCCATTTTCTCATCAGTTGATTATCAAATTTTCATGCATAAATTCAAAATGGAAAATATATTCTAACCCTGGGCATATCTTCTCCCTTTAATATGAAAATACCTGTGTTATTTCAGAATTTCTGAGTTCTCCTCTTGGATATCTGCAAAGGAGACCCAGTTAAAGGGGATCAAGAATGAGACCATTGATACTGCTAATCAAGGAGAAGTTAAATGTGCTGTGGAGGTAAGTTCTGGGTCACTTTTTTTGTTACTAGAAAATAACTATTAATAAAAAAAAATAATGGCAACAGTCTAACTGATGTCTTGTTTTCTTTCTATAAAAAAATTGACTTCCTAAAAATTGTCTTAAAATAAGTCTCCCCCTGTTTCTGTGGAGAACTGCAGGGGTGTTCTTTGTGGAATCATTGTTAGCTCTGAGATTTAGTCATGTTCAGTGGTACCTCTAATGCCTCTTTAGCTAATGGGGAATCTAGCGAGGAAAATTGTATGCATGGGCGTACAACACAGTGGAGATCAAGAATAGTCATGAAAAACAAGAACACTGCAGGTTTTTGTACCTTTTCAGCCACTCAAAAGCTGGGTTACAGAGGATGAGAGAACTGGGCATGGTCTCTAAGCATCGTTTCTGTGTCACTTGCAGCTTGGATTGGATCAGTCCCTGTGAGCATGGGTGCTGCCTGATAAACCCAGCCAGGGCGACAGAACCTCAGGCCTGAATCCAGTTTGCAGTCTGTGAATGGCACACAGCATCCCTCTCCCTCTTATCTTGGCTCTTGGCTTTGTAGACACATGCTGTTGTGAATGTTATTTATCTTTCGGTACTTTGAACCACTGCAAGTCACAGAGTTGTTGATGAGAATATATTGTGTTATTTGGTTGCGAAGTCGTGTCTGACACTTTTGTGAGCCCAGGGACCTTAGACCACCAGGCTTCTATATCCATGGAATTTCCCAGGCAAGAATACTAGAGTGGGCTGCCATTTCCTTCTCCAGGGAATCTTCCCCACCCAGGAATTGAACCTGAGTCTCCTGCATTGGCAGGCGGGTTCTTTACTGCTGAGCCCCTAGTGAAGCACTGATAAGAATGTATTTCCTTTCTCTTCCCATCCTCTGGTTTTCATTTTTCCCTATTAAAGTTATAATCCCTTGACATGCTAAAGGTACTCAACAATACCATGTCTGTCTGTAGACGGACGTCTATATTTTCTCTTGGTTGCTGTTATAGTACCAGAAAGTGCACATCTTGGAATGAAGAAACCACTTGCTTCTAAAACCAACTATTCCCTCTGCAGGTATTGGCCCTGTAAAACCCTCTTGTAGCAGCACAAGCAGTCAGAGGACACAGCTCTCAGCTACCCAGAGCAGGTGCAGGAGGGAGAGGCAGCCCCAGGCACCATTCCCCCGGCCCCCAGTCCTACAAGGGCTGATGCCTGGAGTCTTTCTGGTATCGTCTTGGCCAGTCAGCCTTCTTTCCTTCTCTTACTGGCTTAGAGCTGAGCTCCTGTTTGTGCACCTTACTATCTGGGGTACTGACTTCCAAAAACCAACCAAAGTGAAACATAAAATATGAGCTAATGAAGTTAAAATAGATCTTTGTGCTCAGACGCTCAGTCGTGTCTGACTCTGCAGCCCCATGGACTGTAGCCCCCCAGGCTCCTCTGTCCGTGGCGCTTTTCAGGCAAGAATACTGGAGTGGGGTGCCATTTCCTACTCCAGGGAGTCTTGCGGACCCAGGGATCGAACCCACATCTCTTGTGTCTCCTGCAGTGGCAAGTGGATTCTTCACCACTAGCACCATACATCTTTAGAGCATCCATAATAATATTCACCAAGTAAATTCTTCAATGAAAGAAACCCACTAATTTAAAAAAGGACTCTGTCAATTTCTTTTTTTTTTTTCCCCAAAAAATACAGTGTTCCTTCCAGCTCACAGAAAATGAGGTGAAAAAGTATATGTTATAATTCCCAGTTCTGGTGTCATATATTCTACAGTACTTTTGGAAGCATCTTTGTTATGATCAAGGAAATATCTGTAAATATGTAGACATCTAGTTACAGAGGGAATTTTTCGGCAGAGAGAACACTGATTTTACACATTGGGTTTTGGCATTGGGGAAATAGTTCCTCCTAGCATTCATAGACTTTGGTTAAAGACGTGAACAAAAAGTGAAATAAGTAGGCACTGTGTTGATGAATGAATGTCTGGCTCCTCTACCTCCGTGTTACAAGCCTTCTTAGGTTGAGTTCTTTGTTGCCGGAAAGTTATGATTCACAGTTGTATTTTGCTCATCAAAAGTGTTCTTTCATTCCAGGAGATAAGAAGTGGTATTACCAAAAAAGGGGAGACTCTCAGCTGGCTGAAATCCAGGCTTAAAATTCTGATTGAAGTTTCTTCTGAGGATGAAGCCCAAAAGCAAGGAGATGAGCTGGCAAAATTATCTAGTTCTTTCAAGGCTCTCGGGACTTTGTTGTCAGAGGTAAACTATTTATTCACACTCTAAATGCAAGCTCTGGATGAAGAGTCTGGAAGGTTCCTTTGGGTTTCAGTCTAACATAATTTTATTTGAAATGTGTATTAATAGTTTAAACTGAATGGTTATAACAGACACATATATATGAAGATTGGTGGGGAAGATGAGCAGAATCTTTGCTTTGTGGTCTGTACCATTATTGGATATGTTATTAATAGTTCAGGTTCACCACCTATATTTAAAGGGCAAAGCTTCTAAATCCATACTTTTACTAGAAGCATTATTTCATGGTCAGTTTCAGGTAAATTGCAGAGGTTAAGAACCCAGGTTTTAGAGTCAAAGCCCATGGGTACAGTTTAACTCTGATACCCCATTTCCTACATCATCATGAGCTTAAAATGGATAAAAATACCCCAAAGTTAACTTCAGGAATTGAATGCAATACTGTATGTAAAGCACTTAGTGAAGTGCCTGAAGTGAAGTAAAAGTCACTCAGTCATGGCCGACTCTTTGCAACCCCGTGGATTATATAGTCCCTGGAATTCTCCAGGCCAGAATACTGGAGTTTGGGGTAGCCTTTCCCTTCTCTAGGGGATCTTCCCGACCCGGGGATCGGACCCAGGTCTCCTGATTGCAGGCAGATTCCTTACCAGCTGAGCCACAAGGGAAGCCTGTACAGTGCCTGGAACAGAGTAGATAAGTGACGCTGTGCTATGCTTGGTCATCTCTGACTCTCTGTGACCCCATGGACTGTAGCCCACCAGGCTCCTCTGTCCAGGGAATTTTCCAGACAAGAATACTTGAGTAGTATTTCCTCCATTTCCTACTCCAAGGGATCTTCTTGTCCCAGGGATTGAAACTGCATCTCTTGCATCTCCTGTGTTGGCAGGAGGATTCTTTACCACTGAGCCACCTGACAAGCTCAAATAACTGATAGCTAATAATAGCAACACATTCATGTTGAGCCAGTAGGCTAGTAAAATCTCTTTTAGGCAAGATCTACTCACTTTAAACTTCTTTGTATACATTTCAATGTTATAGTTCTTTGTATACTATACAAGACCATCTATTTCATTTCTGGTAAGGCCGCATTTGGCTTCCCTGGTGGCGGTAAAGAATCCGCTGGCAATGCAGAAGCTTCGGGAGATGTGGGTTTGATCCCTGAGCCGGGGAGATTCCCTGGAGGAGGGCATGGCAACCCACTCCAGTATTCTTCCCTGGAAAATCCCATGTACAGTGGAACTTGGCAAGGTACAGTCCAGAGGGTCGCAGAGTCAGACATGACTGAAGCAACTTAGCATGCACACACAAGGCCACATTTACGCTTAGCAAGAATAGTTTCACTGACCAAGTTGTCCTACGGATCTGATGACTTTGTATTTGGGAAGATAATGTAAGAATGTAAAGTACAGCAAATAGTTATCAGGATTTCTTGAAATCATTTACACACTTGCATAGAAAAAATAATCATTTGCATGACTTATAGTTCCCTGATTCTGAAAGATCTGAAATTTTCTACAGATATTCCTAATCTAACAGTTTGATTGATTTTTCATGAAAATCTAGGTCGAAAAGATGTTAAGCAACTTTGGAGACTGTGTCCAGTACAAAGAAATAGTCAAAAGTTCCCTGGAAGAGTTAATCACTGGCTCTAAAGAAGTCCAGGAAGAAGCTGAGAAGATCTTGGACACTGAAAATTTGTTTGAAGCACAACAACTACTCCTTCATCACCAGGTAGAATGCCGCTTTACTCTGGGGCATTTATGCAAAGTCGATTAGTTACTGAGTACCAGACAGATGAAGAGTAAGGCTTTCCACTGACTTGAGCAGGGAAGATGGGGAGCTTGGGAAGGAACTCAGTCAAATAGTTAAAAGAACTTGGCACGTCTGTTCTCTTTATTAAATATTTAATATTTCAGAATATCTTGCAAGAAAAATCCTTAGCCAGCATGATTTGATGATACCAAAATGTTCAAGGAATATTGTGGAAGGAAAATTGATTTAGCTATGAAAACTTTCATAAAACACTAAATTAGCCTTTTCTTAATAGAGAAGGAAAGCATAAATGAACCATCTCATATTTGAGATGACTATTCTTTTATTATGTTATAATCTTTTATCTTCAGTTTACAACTTTGAATACATCCTGGTTTGGTAAATTATAACTAACATGAAGTACCAGTCCTTTCTAAAAAGTGTGCTCCCACAAAGGATTAAAACTGGAACTAAAGAAGTTCTGGAATATGTATTGATAATTAACAATTTTAATCAGCTTTACTTGTCAAATTCGACAGAAGTGAAAGTATGATTCAGATTAATCTAATGGCAGAATTTTAGCTAACTTAATGTATAGGAAAATGTTAAGTAATTGTCAATGTAATAATATATCAAAATGGAAGTTGCATTGAAGTAGTTGTAAAAGAGCAGCCTTTAGACTTCAAAAAAGTGCTTAGTGCTATATTGTTCTCAGTCACTGGTAAAAGTGTTGTTTGGGTTTCAGTTTACTTTAAATCAGAGAAATATGAAATTATAGATATTCACAGAAATATGTTAATATTAAAACTCTTCATTTCTTGAACCAACTGCTTGGTTATATGGTGTGTTTACTTTGTGAAAATCCATAAGGTGTATTTTGAGATTTGTGTACCATTTTTGTTTGTACATACTTCAATAAAATATTTATTTTGAAACACACCTTTCCTCAGATATCTTAGCGTATTAATAATTCTGAATATACCCTGGACTTAAATCTCTACATATTAGCATTTTTACAGCATGATTGATTTTTTAAAATTGGAATTAGGGCTTTGTGTTTTTAGGCGGAATATAGTTCTTCAAGGAGAATTATGTCAAATGAATAGTTTTGCCAGATTCCATCTGGGGTATTGCACAAAATATTACATGTTGTCTAAATCTGCACACAATTAAAACACTCAGGACAAATTATGTTGTTTCCCATTAAAAAACATAAAATATTTGTAAATAATGCCCATCTTTGACTATCACAGAGCCTTCATTACCATCTTAACTCTCCATCTTAAGTTTAAAATGCAGTTTAGGTCCCTGCCCAGGAGATTTTACCTTTCTTTACTACCATTATAGCGTGGGTGTTTATGTCCCTACCTAGTTGCTTAAGAGAGTTAACATTTCGATCCATCTGTTGAACAAATGCTTCCAGCAAAAGACAAAGAGGATCAATGCAAAGAAGAAGGACGTGCAGCAGCAGATCGCGCAGGCTCAGCAGGGAGAAGGTGGGCTGCCTGGGCGAGTCCAAGAAGAGCTGCGGAAGCTGGAGAGCACGCTGGACAGTGTGGAGCACAGTCGGGAGAAACAGGAGCGCCGCATCCAGGTAGCAGACCGGAAGTTACATCATAGGCTGCACTAACTTCCGGGTCACAAGTTACCTCTCCTACTAGCGGGAGCAAACATTTATTATTCTTGCCTCTGAGGTGCCAATATTCTGTTAAACACTTACATGAGTGATCCCTTTTAATCATAGCATCAGCTTTGTGAGATGGGTACTGTAATTAGCACATTTTCCAAGAGTGGATGCTTAAAAATAGAGAGTTTGAGGATTTTCCCTGAAATCAGAGAGTAGCGATCAATAGTAAAGCTAGGATTTGAATCCACTCTTGTCTGAATCCAGAAATTTGCTACTGGATAATTTCACTTTTCTGGACAGTGTAACAGTCTCATCTTTATGATTTATTGTGCCTTTAACACATACAAGTTAATGTCTTCTTGGATTTTTATTTCCACCTGCTGACTGCCCACTCCTCTTCCTGTGTCTCTCTCTCTCCCTTCTTCCTGCTGTCTCTCCCTTCTCTCTTCTATCTTCCCTTTAATCCTTTATTTTCTTGAGACATATTGAAGGGTTTCTTTCCTTTGTCCCCTACCTACTGTTAAGTAATATTCTTAGATTCATGGGACTCTGTAGCAGATAGAAAATTTCGAGTCCTAGGCCACATATCCTCTTTTTGAAGGTGAACTGAGACTCAAGAAGGGAAATTCTTATAGAAGGTGCAAGGATGGTCTTTAATCCGTGTAGTCATTTGACATTGGAACTGAGAGTTAACTGAAAGTTCACAGCCTAACAAATAAATGAAAATGTGACTGTATTTTGTGAGGCATTCTGATAATTCTTAACATGATATATTGTTTATTTTTTCAAATTCAGGTCACATTAAGAAAATGGGAGAGATTTGAAACAAACAAAGAGACAGTGGTCAGATACCTTTTTCAAACAGGTTCCAGCCATGAGCGCTTCTTGAGTTTTAGCAGTTTGGAAAGCTTATCTTCAGAATTGGAACAGACAAAGGTATATTGGCAAGACCGTATAGTCCTTTGGTACCCTTAATTCCCATGAAAAGCTGTTTCTACTTAAACATGTCATTAATTATTGTAATTATTCCTTCAGTCAATTCTTATTGTTTATGGTTCACTCTTCAATACATTGGTCAGGTTACTCTGGGGAATGAAAAATAAGATTTAAACATCAAGATGTAAGAGCAAGTTTTCATTAAAGTGGAAAATGATTAGTTTCCTAGTAGATGGAGAAAGTTCTCAAACCTCTTTCTGAAGGCAGTGATATTTTTAACTGAACTTTGAAGGGCAAAGGAGATAGAAAAACAGAGTATGGGGCAGAAAACCAGCATTCCTTGTAACAGGAAACGCCATGAAGTATTAAAGTGTGAGAAATGGGAATTTGCTGTTGTAAAGCAGAAACAGGGAAGTGAAGTTTTAAAGGAAATTTGGACTACATCACAAAGACTCTTGAAGGTCTCTAGCATTACTTTTCTATCCTTAAAGGTTTGTAAGAAAGAGAGTCACACCACCAAAAGAGCTGAACTTTAAGGAGATGAGTTTTTAAGCTGGTGTAGAACTTTGAAAGGGTAGAAGTCTGGAGTCATGGGTTCTAATTATAAAGTCATTCATTGCTTGTGTACATGAATAGGAACATGAATTAGGGTAGTGGGGATGGCAATGGATATATAAGGACAGATGTAAAAGGGACAGAGGGAAGGAAGAGAGGATGATACCCAAGGTGCTGAGCCTGACAGAGATAATGGTAGCAAGACAGGAAATTGGTTAGCTGTTAGTAGAGGAAGATGAGAAAGTCACATTTACTATTTGCTGATCTAATTAGTTGATGGCTATCATTTTCTTTAATCACCAAAATAGTCCTTAGAGATAGGTACTGTTATTAATCACTTTGTATAAATGAGAAGATATAGGGTACAAAATTGTTACTGAATTTATCCTGGATCTTGGGATTACTAATTGGTGAGGTTGGGATTCAAACTCAAGAGCTCTGAGTCTAGAGCCCATAACTTCCTATATAACTGTATTATATTTTCACTAAAAAAAAAACCAAAACTGAGCTACTTTACTGATTGTTTATATATGCTGCTGCACAAGTGTATGACAGCTGGAATAATTGTTCTCTATTTCTTTGTTTACTTATTGTTAACACAGCTTTCATGCCTGTTGTAATCCTTGAGTGTGAGTGGCTATGCTGAGGAACTTGAGGGTTTTCTGTCTGCCACTGTGTGTTTATAGCAATGTCATGTTTAATCTTCATAACAATGTTTTACTGTTGAGGAAATGGGAATTCAGATTTATGTGGCTCAAACACCTAAGAGTTATATGGCTGAAGACCTAGCTGATGTCAAAATCTGTTATCTCCTCCTGCTTCCTGCCACCACTCATGTCTTCTTAGGATTTAGAGATAAAGCCTTGTAACAGTATTCTAATTTTATTTAATTTGGTTTTTGTCAGCATCATTCTGTTCAGATTTCTCTGCATTGTGCTTTCCCCATATATAGTTCCCACAAAATGCTCTTCAACTGAATGTGTATTTTTGTTGTTGTTCAGTTGCTAAGTCTTGTCTGACTCTTTGAAACCCCATGGACTGCAGCATGCCAGTCACCTCTGTCCTTTACTATCTCCCAGAATTTGCTCAAATTCATGTCTACTGAGTTCATTCTGCTGTCTAACCATCTCATCCTCTGCCACTCTCTTCTCCTTTTGCCTTCAATCTTTTCCAACATCACAGTCTTTTCAAATGAGTCAGCTCTTTGCATCAAGTGGCCAAAATATTGGAGCTTCAGCTTCAGCATCAGTCCTTCCAATGAATATTCAGAGTTGATTTCCTTTAGGATTGACTGGTTTGATCTCCTTTCAGTCCAAGGGACTCTCAAAAGTCTTCAGCACCACCACAAGTTTTGAAAGCATCAATTCTTTGGAATGTATATAAGCATTTTCAAACATAACTCTGCTTTCTCCATTTTTTTCTGGGTTCTGAAAAACACTAGGGGGAAAAACACTATTTTACACTTCTGATTTTATTCATGGGGTTCTGCTATTATTCACAGTTTCACAGTTGAATCTGCAATGACTCTGAGTTCACATATAGTGATAGCATTTAATAATTTAATAGATGCTTATAACCACAGAATTTAATGTTGTGACAGTACATACTGTATTTTAGGATATTATAAATGTCTCTGCCATAAGGAAGCTGTAACTTACTGGTTTTTTATTCTTCAAATTGCAGGGCACTTCTCTGAAGTAATGTTGGTAATTTCTATGAGGACATTAAATCTTTCAAACATGAAGATGCAATAGTATTATGTAGTAACTATTTTATATTGCATTATGTAATAATTCTGAGAGGTGCTATGTAAGAAAAGGCAGCTATCAGAAGTTTGATTTTTCTAAATAATTTACATTCCTTATTTAAGAGAGAGGAGTTTATGATCAAAATATAAACCTTCTCTGATATAATCCAGGAGAAGAAATGAGATGCTAAGTTACTCAAAATTGTCTCTGGGTTTACCTTTCCTAATTCAGTATTCAGTAGATTTACCTGGCAAAATTGCGACAACTAAAATTTACTGGTACCTCAAATATATTAATTTTTGAATTAAGGTAGTTCACTATTATTGAAAATCAGTGTGTGAACTTCATAAATGATTTTGTACTCAACTTTATGTGATGGACATAGAAAAAATGATAATAGGTACATGTCAGAGTGCCAGGTACTTAAAAATGAAATTACTAGTGAAATGCTAACAAGGACCTTAGTGAGAATAGTTTTACTATCTAAATTTTATATAAAACAGCCTGAAAAATAATTTGCCAGAGTCAAACAACTAGTAATTAGCAAATCCAGAATCCTAGTTTGGGTTTGACTGGTTCAAAATTTTTCTTCTTTCCCTTGTGTAGTGTGTGGATGTATGGTAGATAAGATTTAACAGCATCAAGATCAGTTTATAGCTCTTTTCCGAAAGCTAGTTAACAAAATGTTTCTTTAAAGATCAATGATACCCTGTATTGACCAAAATATCCTTCAGTTAAATAAACAAGTACTCATAGGCACCGGAGAAGGAAATGGCACCCCACTCCAGTACTCTTGCCTGGAGAATCCCATGGACGGAGGAGCCTGGTAGGCTGCAGTCTATGGGGTCACTAAGAGTCGGACATGACTGAGCGACTTCACTTTCACTTTTCACTTTCATGCATTGGAGAAGGAAATGACAACCCACTCCAGTGTTCTTGCCTGGAGAATCCCAGGGACGGGGGAGCCTCGTGGGCTGCCATCTATGGGGTCGCACAGAGTCGGACACGACTAACGTGACTTAGCATCAGCAGCAGCATTCATAGGCACTGGTCTAGAAGTCTGTTATCTTTATGACCAAAAAAAAAAAAGCAATCACTGTTGACCATTGTCTAACTAGCCTGCAATAAGCTGATATAGGCATGTACAAGTTAATTATTATCATGTAGCTAAGAATTTTAAACAGTAAACACAAACCAAGTAACCGTTGAGTCAATGTTTTTTTGGGAATTGTTGGATAAATATGAAAGTAGTTCTCCAACTACGAAGGTCTGGTTGTGTTATCACTTATATAAAAGGAAAATAATTTAACAAAGGGTCTATTTTGGCCATAATGAAAATGTCTGTTTTATTGATAGAAGTATCATATGCCAGTATTCATACATGTTTGAATCTATCTATTCATCTCTCCATCTATTCTGGTGAGACTGTTCAGTTTATTTGAGGGCAGAGTTTAACAGAAGAGGCTGCCTTTACAATTATAATATCTTTTTTTAGGAGTTTTCTAAACGAACAGAAGGTATTGCAGTCCAGGCTGAGAATCTTGTAAAGGAAGCTTCAGAGATCCCACTTGGGCCCAAGAATAAGCAGCTGCTTCAGCAGCAGGCCAAGTCAATCAAGGAGCAAGTTAAAAAATTAGAAGACACCCTTGAAGAAGAGTATGTGCTTGACAAGTCCTAGACTTTCTTCTCTGAGATTGTTTCATAACACTCTTTCCTGTATATTGTATTCAAAACATTCTTTCAAAATCAAAGTGTTTGTGTATTTCAGCATGTTTTGAGGAAGCAACTTGCAGCTCAAAAGAAAGCACCGGCAATAGAGAATCCAACATCTATAAGTGAAGGAACATGGTTTTTGCATTGTAAACTGATTCTGTTCATGAGAAAGCCATATCTATAAAATTCAAGTGGCCTTCGTACACTGGAAAGGAGAATCTCAAAAAAGAACCAAGATTTAAAATATTTTTTTTTATTGTGTTTTTCTGCTGTCACCAGTTAGAGGGAAGGGTAGATTTTTGGTTTTGTAGATTCTAGATCTAAACACATAGACCAAGCGTCTTCAACTCCAAGAAGCTCACAGAGCTTACATACAGTGCCTCAATGTTCAAATTGTCACTGATTGTATACTATTTCCAAAAATTAACTCCAAAAATATATTTTTAAACATTTAATGTTTAACTTCTAAAAAGAAAGAAATTGTAGTTTGGCCTGTGGTATCCTGTTAGGTACAAAACAGACACACACACAAATTTGAAGGGGATAAACATATGGCCAATAATCAAAATAATACGACTTAGCAGTTCTATTTGAAAGGTTTTTTAGTGGCATATCACCAACATGTATTGCTTTTAAGGTATAGGGCATAATTTCTAAGATGGGTTTAAAATGCAAAATTTGTTTTTAATACCATGAATATCTTAAAATTAATGTTGTACATTTATCTAAACTTTAAAATTTGTTAAATAATTTATTTAAAACAACTTATGACTTAAACTTTAATATTATCTATTGGGTAGAAATAGTAAAACAATTTATTAGAAAGGAAACTACATCTATCTATATTAGAAATATCCTTTTGAATCTGTATTTCATTAAAAAGTTGCAATATAATATAGCTTGCATTACCTGTGCTAATGAGAACATAGGTATATCCAGGGTATACATTTGAGATTGCAATATTATTGAATTTGACAATCATTGACGCCATTGTATTTTCCTTGATGTCTTCAAGTGCCTTTTGGTAAACAGGGAAATTCTTTTTTTTAACCCAAGGACTTAATAGTTCAATGATATTCTCTTAGTTTCCTAGTCTTTTTCTAGACTGAAAGCCATAATCTCTTGCTTAGATATGTATAACTACCACCTGGTTATATATACATAATTAATACAAACTGGGAACCTATAGTTGAAATTTTATTCACTAGATTTATTACAAATAAAGCCCAAGATGTCTAAAAGCAGTTAGGGTGCTCATGTACAAGAATTTATAAAGTCTTTTGGAATCAAGATATCCAGACTCTAAGAATAGCTGAAATTGTGATAGATAATGGATTGCAGGCTTCACTCTAATAATAGAAACAGTTTCCTGCATGACAGCATGGGATTCAGACTACAAGGTCTATCTTGATTCATAGAGATGTATTTCAGAAAGATCTTTGAGTATAAAGCATCACTAAACGTCTCTCCTCTAAGAGCAAAAGGACCATGTTGGCAAAATTGGGACTGTTAAAAACATTATGTGCACTGTAATCAAGGCGGGCAATTTACTAAAATAAGCCTTGGCAACTACTGGTCACGTGCAGTGTTTAACTAGATTATACCTGGATTTAAACCATTTGAACCCAGCAGTATTTTCTTCAAAGCACAGTTTCGTTCATAATATAGAGTAGTGCTACCTCATTCTCAGAGGAGACAGGAAGACTTGAGGACTGACCAATTCAGGTCAAAGGTGCATTTTTTTCCCCTGTGCTAATAGTTTCAGCTTCGATGTGGTCACAAATGTCTTCACTATCCTTTCACTTGGTGATTTGGAGGGAAATGTATTTTTCTCTATTAAAATACTGCATTTTATTTACTTAATTTGGTTAATTTTAGTATTAAAACCATGGAAATGGTGAAAAACAAGTGGGATCATTTTGGCACTAACTTTGAGACCCTGTCCGTCTGGATAACTGAGAAAGAAAAAGAACTCAATGCCTTGGAGACGTCATCATCTGCCATGGACACACAAATCAACCAAATTAAGGTGACCTGCTCACAAGTTACATTTATAATCCACCTCTAGCTTTTAAGAGCACCTTTCTTATGTTTCATCAAATGCTATATGACCCCAGGACAAATCTTTCATTGCTATGTGACTATTAAAATTAAATTTACACAAGATGCCGAATTAAGAGGTCTTGACTGATAACCGGGCAACGCTTAATAGATGGAATTATGTATTAATACTGATTGACTTATGCTTTCAAAGTCATTCTTGTGTGCAATATCATTAAAATGTTTTTATGGTTACATTATTCTTTTCCTTGATTTTGAATTAGCGCCATTAGAGTCCCCTGTTGATGGATTTATATGCCATGAAATATATTCATCATCTACAACCTTACTTTGTAAGAACTAGTCTAAATATCTAGCTTAAGTATTAGTAGCATTTACCCTCACCAACCACAAAGAAGGGTTCAAGAAACTGCTTTCCTTAGGTGAAGCAATCAGATTCCATTGCTTTAAGGCTGGCATTTATGACACCTTTGGGGGCTTGGACCGAGATGTTCTGATATGCTATCCCACAGTTCTCAGATAACCACGTGTTTAGACTATCATTATCCACTTCATTCAAATAGCATATGAAAAAAAAAGAGCTGAAAGAAATGAATTCTGAGTGTTCATTTCTCTTTCTTCTGTGCTATTTTTACACAACACATTTTCAAACTCCAGCCACTTCTTTTTCTGTCTCAGCTCATTTTTTTGGAATGGGAAAACCCTCTGCCATTTCATTCGATTAAATATAGTAAAATGAATAACAAGGTGAGGGAACGTTTCACATTATGACTCAGAAGAATTCATTGCCATGTGCATGGTGGGAGGTGCAATATGGTTTAGCTAAGATTAAATGCCGGACAGATTGCATATCAAACATCTTCTGCAGTCAAGGGTACACGAAGTTTGGTGTCTGCAGTCTAGCTTACATCCTGTGTGATAGACTAGGAAAAACAGATACCCAGCCAGTAAGGAATATCCAAGAAATATGTTTAATTTTTAAAACTGTTTATAAAGTTGTCATTTAATCATTTTCACTAAATTCTAAGGAAATAAACAATAGTCCATTTAAAGTTTCATCTCAAAATTTTTCTTTCAAAAAACTTTGACATAAACCCTTTTAACTTGTTTAGCTTTTCTATAAAGTCACTTTTCTATTTTATAAACCTTAATTCCACAACTTCTGAACTGCATCAGTAATCGAAAGTATCACATTGTTACTCTTTAAGAAACAATCATGTATTTTATTTTTAAGTGTATAAGCATTCAATTGTGGATGGCCGTGCCATCAGGCTGGAAATACACTTTAATATTCTGATATGGCACTTTGAAAACTATCTAAAAATAAATAGGAATAACAGGAAAAAAATATATTTGCTAGAAATAAGCAAAGATAAGAGTTGAATTCATTATACAGTGGAATTGGGGATCATAAGTTCATGTTCTATTTCCAAACAGAAGACTGGGTTATAGGAAATATTCAAAATATGTTAACACTTGTCATAGTATTTTCACTTTAAAACAGTTTTAGGATTAAAATTAATAACACATTTGCATGTTACCATGAAGATATCTATAATCTCATTTTTGTTCTTTATTACATGCTGTTCCAGATTGACTAATTTCTTATTCATTCCTAATTGATAACTGAAAAATGATAAGAATATTCACTGGGTTCATTTCCCATCTTCTCTTCTTGGACTGGAATTTTTTCTGCCACAACCCAGCAATATAATTATATAGTTAGCATCTATGAATTTGTTAATGGCATGTATTATTCTGAAAACTAAAAATTTTGATCTTAACTAAGATTATTTCACTAAGGTGTTAGAAGAGCCTAGTACAACTATTAGCACATAAAAAACTCAAAATATATTTGTTTGAATTTTTGACTAACTTTTCCAGAAAAATTATCTTAAAAGACAGCAAAACAAAGAAGAACGGTATCAATGCTCAAACAACAAGCATTCATTAGCGATATCACTTTAGTCACAAACATACAAATACAAACACATAAATGATGTATCCCTGGCACTAATCTGATGCCAGTTATTTCTGACTGTCTTATCTAGACAGAAGTTATTTCTTACTGTGTTGCTTCACCTGGACAGAAGTCATATATTTTTCTGGGGTAACAGTATTTTCTATTTAAACTATTTGGAACTGAAACTTGTCTGGATGTTTGGCTTTATTTTGATAGAATTATTTGGATTTTTTCTCAGAGAAATAGTTTTTCTCTTAAACATAAATAAACATCTATGTTTATAAGAAACCTCTGTCCCCACACACACACACACACACACACACACACACACATACACACAAAAACACATTCAGTTTTTTGGCAGTTTTCAGTCTTTTTCCTGTGTTGACTCATAGATAAAATGCCCTCCTGCCCCAAACAGATATCATAGTCTGTAGGTTCTTGACCGTCAAGTCCATAGCTAGTAAATAAAGCAGTGATTCCCAGAGTGGATTCTCTGGGTCAGCAGCAGTGTATCACCCCACCTTAGACCCAGTGAGTCTGAGTCCCTGAGGATGGGACCAGTGACCCTAATATATTCCAAATTTGGACATCATTGGCATAAAGATGAGTTGGTAAACTTTAGAAGACTGGGTTTAAGTAGGAGCAGAATCAGAAAATATTTTAGTTTGGTAACATATGAAAAACTAAACTATATTCTAGGAAAATTAAATGTATGTCAATATTAGCATTCCTTTGAGTTTGGGAACATACTGCTTCCTAGGCCAGTTGGTCAAAACTCTTTGACTCACAGGATAAGACGAGAACTGTGTGTATATTCAAACAGACAGTAAGAGTTCCTGGGACATGTTCCTGCTTCCTTCACTTCAAGCAGGGTAGATATTTCTTACTTTCCATCCAGCGAGCATGGCCACCATCAGGGTGTACTTGTCCTTCCCGAACAAGGTCGGGAAACCCATGGTGTGTATTTGTAGCTGCTCCACAATGGTGCAAATATGTTGAGACGCCAGTCAAGGAAAATTTTGCTGATTTTCTCTCTGCAGATGATTGTATCATTTCAAGGCAAGCTTGCTCAGCCTACCTTGTCATTTTTCTTGTTTTAAATATTAGGTCATGATTAAGGAAATAGAAAGTAAGATCAGCAGCATTACAGGACTAGAAGAAGAAGCTCAGTCTTTTGCTCAGTTTATTACCACTGGAGAATCTGCTCGCATCAAAGCCAAATTAACCCAAATAAGAAGATACTGGGAAGAGCTCCGAGAACATGCACAGAGTCTGCAAGGAATAATCCTGGGACATTTAGCTCAGCAGAAGAAGTTTGAGGAGAATCTTAAAAAGGTAAGAATTGGCCCGTGCCTGCTAAAGTTACCTATTTCACATTGCATTTTATAAATCACCCAGAAATAATGGAATGAGGGAAAAAGACACAATTTGCCAATTCCTTACCAAGTTGTCAATGATGATTGAGTTTATAATTTATATGTAACCTTTTTGGGGGGAATATGAAACTGTCATTATATATTGTGTTCAGAAAGATATTATGACTTAATTACATTTCTTTCAAATAGTGGGATACATTGATTTTGAGATTTTTAAAAATTTATTTTATCATCATGTTGAAAGTTATCCAAAAGAAATAAGCATGCTGTTTCCCCTGCCTTGATGTATGTCTTCCCCACCATATTTTCATATTTTACCAATGTTTTAGATCCAGCAGTCTGTGTCTGAATTTGAAGATAAACTTGCTGATCCAGTTAAAATATGTTCTTCAGCTACAGAAACATACAAAGTTCTCCAAGAACATATGGTAATAGCATGTTTCAGCATTTCTTATTTATCTGCTCAGAAATGTGATGATTCCTGTTTGAAAAGAAAATAGTAAATATTTTTATGACAGTTATATTTGAAAAAAATTGTATGTTACTTGAGGAATAATATGATAAAAATATTCACTTCATTAACACAAGAAATATAACTATATAAATAAGTTTTCATTAAAAATGTATATTAAAAAGTAGTCAATTAAAATATATTTCTCTCATAATTAAAGCATGTAGCTTTTTCCTGTAAACAGGATTTATAGCTTTAATAAATCCTGTTACCTCTTGCCAGCATTATAAAAAATGAAATGTGCAGAAAATATGCATAACAGATTTCAGATTTTAACCCACTACAGTCAGATGTGCAAAGACTATGTACTCACTGATCTTTTCCTCAATGGCTAGCTTTTTTGGTCTGGTCCCTGAACTGGTAACCACGGTGAAAGTGAAGTTGTTCAGTCATGTCTGACTCTTTGCGACCCCATGAACTATAGCCTTCCAGGCTCCTCCATCCATAGGATTTTCCAGGCAAGAATACTGGAGTGGGTTGCCATTTCCTTCTCCAGGGGAGTCTTCCCTACCCAGGGATCAAACCTGGGTCTCCTGCATTGCAAGCAGACTCTTTACAGTCTGAGCTGCCGGGGAATCCCAACCACTGTGAGATACGTTGCAAAGCAACAGATGCTTCTGGCAGAATTTAGAGGAAGGAGCAAAACAAGGGAACGTAGGCAAAGAAATACTCAAAAGAAGTGTGTTAATTAATACACAAAATATGCTGTGGTTGTTGTTCAGTCGCTAAGTCACGTCTGACTCTTGTTGACCTCACGACTGCAGCACCCCAGGCTCTTCCGTCCTTCATTGTCTCCCAGACTTTGCTCAAATTCATGTCCAACAAATATATATATATGTGTATATATATGTAGCACATATATATATATACATATAATCCCTATCATGCATACATGCATGAAATGTATATATAAATGCAGAGAAGGGGATGCAATAATAACAGTTGACCAAAGCACAACTGGAAGGGCAACTGGAATTTATATCACTTGAATTTTTATGGTAAGAAATGCATTATTTTGTTACACAATTTTTTAAGAAATAACCCCCACGTGAGGAAAAGGAGGAAAATTGGATTTGATGGAATTATTTTAATAGGCAACTAAATTAACAATTGAGTGCCAGAGAGAATAATGCATTTTTTTTAACATTGGATTTTCCTAAACCAAGTTGTTTTTCTCTATCTTGACTTTTTGAGCTATAAAATGGGGGCTAACGAAAGAGCATACCTCTTAGGGTTCTTCTGAAGAGTAAATGAGTTAATGTACGTAACGTGCAGAACACAGTGCCTGCCACATTCTCAGCTACCCTAATTGTTGTTATCATGGATTCTTGACTTCAGCTATGTCAGTCATAACTTCCCATAGATATTTTTAAATAAAATTGCAGTATGTTGCATGTAGCTCTTGTAAATCACGAATAATATTTTTAAATACTTGTGCTGTAACATGAATAACAATTTTCACATATTACCTAAATCCTTAAGGGAAAGTTAAAATTATCCCAATAAACAGGGACAATTTCTTATTTGGGAAATAGTTTCCATTCTCATCTTTGGCTTCTGCATTTGTGAAGTAATTGTCACTCTGTCTTGCTGAAAATCACACACTGAGACATTTTTTAGTACCACAACTGTTTATTGTGACATTGGGGAAATGTTTGGTGATAACTGGTCTCAGGGGAAAATGTGGGTCTCCTTTCCTGATGCTGGGACTTTATGGCACTCTTTGGCCTTCACATCAGGATCTCTGTCAGGCCCTGGAATCGCTGACCAGCACGGTGGCCGCCCTATCAGCCAGCGCCCGGAAGGTGTCCAACAGAGACTCCTCCATCCAGGAGGCTGCAACCGTGCAACGGAGCTATGAGGGTTTGCTGGGTCGGGCGAAGGAGAGACAGAGAGAGCTGGAGAAGCTGCTGGCCTGCTGGCAGAGGTGAGCGGCCTTCCTTCTCCCGTTGGCAGCCAGGGTATCAATAGCTACTCTTTAGTGGAAAATTCTGAACGTTGAGGGATGAGAAGTGATTATCCCACATGTAAAACTCCTCAACTCGTGTGCCTACCATGGGAAGACAGCGATCTTCATTATAAGATGAAGTCCCCTAGTTGTGGAAAGGATGCGTGTCTGTCTTACACACGGCACAGATCTAAGCACATGGACGAGCTCATACACAAATACCAGAGGAGTTTTTGGACGTTCACACCCAGAAAAAGACAACCAACACTGTGGTGTTTATTGTGGTTACTGTTGAACTCCCCGACTTCAGAAAGGTTTGGTTTTCAAGTATGATAATTTCACGAGACTTTGTTTCTTATCTCTGCTTTCTGTAGGCTAGAGAAAGAACTGTCGACCTTTTTGACTTGGTTAGAGCGGTGTGAAGCTATAGCCAGTTCACCAGAAGCCGACATTTCTGCCGACAGAGTCAAGTTGGAGAGTGAACTCCAGTCAATACAGGCAAGTTCAAGGAAGCGTGAGGAGAAGGAAATGTTCTTGTCATGGTTGCATTGTAAAAGCAAAATCAAGAACCAAACCTCTCCAACTTAACTTCTTTTCAATTCGTGGTCCTGAAGAGGAGAACAGCCCTGACCTGAAAGACAAGTCACGGTGAACTTTGTGATGATCAGTTTCCACAGTACATTAGAAAATCCTGTAGCATAATGTCTGGCACTTGAATATAAATTCTCTGGCAGGGGAGTTGAAGGAGAAATGGGTAGAAACATAGATGAAACAAGGTTGACTCTCAGTGAGTAATTTTTTTTTTTTTTTTTTTTTGTCTGCACTGCACAGCATGTGGGATCTTACTTCCCCAGCCAGGGATCAAACCCTTGCGCCCTGCAATGGAAACCCAGGGTCTTAACCACTGGAATGCCAGGGAAATCCCTCAGTGAATGGTTTTTGAAGCTGGGTAATAGCTATAGTCTTTCTACTTTTGTATTTGTATAAATTTGGGATAAGTTATTTTTTTGAACAAAAAAAAAAAAAGAGACAGAGAGAGAGAAAGAATACAATGTAGAAAGAAGTCACAATAGTGATTATTTTCAAGCAAGACACCAAAAAGTGAATAAGCAAAGTACAGGAGGTAGAAAGACAAAGAATTCTAGCTTATTAGATCCTTTAAGAAGCTAACTTTTTAAACTTTAAAGAATCTCTCAGTCTTATTGAAACTACAGACAATGCTACTGATTTCTGGAGATTAATAACTTGCTTTAAGTGATGCTATCTGTGCCAGAAAATTCGACAAGCAAAATTGCTTCAACAAAGAGATTTATTATGTAACAGGATTTGCACCCCAACTTTCTCCCTTCCCCTTTTGTAAAACACTTAAGAGGAAAATGGATTTTTTTTACTTTTCATAATTTCTTCTCTAAAAACTCCATCAGTGCACATCTGTAGCTTCTGGTCCTATTCCCCCAACTTCAGATGTTCTCCTACTTTGAATTTGAGAGTTTCCTGTACTCTTGATTCTGCTGCCTTTCTAGTTTATTAAACACAGTTTATTGATGCAGTAGTTCTGCATTAATCTCCCCAAAAGTCCCTGCTCAGAAGTGTCCAGTGACTGTCCTGTCTGAGGATAAAGGGCAATCCACAATCCACAAACTGGTGTTTATCTTCTTACAAATAGAGTGTAGGGAGTCCTCAGAGGGGAAGCCATTGGTCCTGTTCATAAAATTATCTGCCCATGTCAAAACGTGTTCTTATGTGTCTCTAAATGGAAAACAGGTCTATGCAAGTTAGAGAACCACAAAGGGGGCTGCAGGCACACATCCAGGAGCTGTGTTAACTAAGCTGCTCCCTGCCCCAATCTGAACCTTCCTTGTATGTTCCGACCTCCTGGCCTCATGTCCTTCATCTTGCTCAGATTCCACTTTGTTATCTTACCTGGCTTCCATAGGCAGTCCTTCCTCTGATACCTTTAGCAATTTTGCTTTTATCACACCTGTGACCTCCCTACAAAGGGGAAAGAGCATCATCTATGTGCCATGCTGTATGGTGCTTCCTCTTCTGTTGTATGAAAGTAAAATGAAGAGCCGTTAAGCTCCCTGCTTTGGTCTAATGTCATCTCTAAACCCAGAGACACATTGTGGTCCCAGTTCCTAGAATTGCACCTCTTCATTGTTAGATATGCATTGTTTCTCTTCAGCAGTAGTTATTCTTTGATTCTTTTCCCATACTCAGTTTCTTTATTCTGAAAGAAATTCTACAGCTTCTAAATTTGCCTAACTTAATATAACTCAGACTGTTGGAAAGTAATTCAGGTTTCAAAAGCATTTTTAACATTGCATTAGAGGTTGTGCTGTGCATGCTCATTCGCTGAGTCGTGTCCGACTCTTTGGGACCCCATGGGCTGTAACCTGCCAGGCCCCTCTGTCCACGGGATTTTCCAGGCAAGAATACTGCAGTGGGTTGCCATGTCCTTCTCCAGAGGATTTTCCCAACCCAGGGATCTAACCCCTGTCTCCAGTGTCTCCTGCATTGGCACATAGATTCTTTCTTTACCCCTGAGCCACCTGGGAAGTCATGCATTAGAGGTTAAGTGGGTTCAGTTCTAAATCAAGGGATAAAAATTCTTCTTAGCCTGGTCCTAATGACCTCCATTTTGCAAGAACACAAAGCTGTTGGACCACAACTACCTGTCATGTGGTCCTTCCCGGTCAGTCTTGTTAGGATGAGATCTGTAATCCGTTCTGTTTTTCTCAGGTGCTGCAAAATGAAGTTGTGGCCCAGGCTTCCATCTACAGCAACCTATTGCAGCTAAAGGAATCCCTCTTTTCAGTGGCCTCCAGAGATGATGTGAAAATGATGAAACTACAATTGGAACATTTGGATGAGAGATGGAGAGATTTGCCTCAGATAATTAGCAAAAGGTTGGGTTTCAAAAAAACTTTTAGTATTGCTCATTTTTTAAAACAGTGAGCATATAAATTAAGAAAGCTTACTTTTGTTTACTTTTACTTAACCCCATTATTTGAGCATAAAGAGAAGAAAACTAATCATCATTTATAAATCAAAGTGCTTTATATTCAATAAATTCATTAATGCATTAAAGTGCATTATAAATCAAATTAGTATTTCAGATGACCCTAAATTCAAAATTTTAGTCTTGCAATCAAGGAAAATTATCAAATTAGTTGAATGATATTAAAGAATGTAGGATTACTCATGTTTTAATTATTATTGCTCAAGTTGTTTATATGTAGGAGAAAAATGGTAAATAAAATTTTACCTCACATGATATTTCTCAACAGAGGATATGTATTTTTCCCATTTCATTCCAGTATTATAGAGAACAGGAAAATCATTATTATCATATTAAAAGGAAACAAAGATGAATTAAATCTTAATTGACTGGATGGTTAACATTGACATCTACATATTTTTAATATGCCAGAAAACAAGGTTTTATCTTAAATTGGTATTGATTACCCATGTAATCCTGAAAAAAGCAGTTAACCTTTTTAGTCAATTTTCAGTCAATTTTTAATTTATTTTTTCAGCAAATATTTACTGAGTTTTAATGAGTAGTGTACTTTTCTATGTGCTGAGGTTAGCAATGTAAACAGAGTTCCACTATACCTCTGTGGGGCTTGTATTTGATCCATTGTCTACTCCTTCATATATTCAATTAGCAAATGTTTATTGAGTACCTGTTGAGTGTGAGACAACATATCAGACACTGAAACCACAAAAATAAGTAAAACCTGAAGGCAAGTATTTTATAGATCAGCGTGGGAATAGCAAGAAACCCAGTGAGAGGGGAGCACAGGATATTACAGAAGCCAAGAGAAAGGACGTTTGAATGGGTTCATGAAAGGCTGATGAAAGGTTTTTGGTGCCAAACTCTTGAAAGATGAGTAACTTTCTACAAAATACAGGAGGATCTGCCCTCCACCTCCCTCCCAGAGAAAAAGTAAAGGATTTTAGAAATGATACAAATGTATGAAAGCAATCAAAGTATAATCTATGCATGTAAAGATAACAGGTAGACAATTTTGTAAGGATTAAAGCATGAAAGTCTATTTAAAGAGTTGAACTCTGGATATGAGCCATTGTAACAGATATATTTTATTAAGGTGCTATTCTTTTTTAATTAGTTCGTTACTTAATTTTGGTTGCACTGGATGTTCACTGTCGCCCGAGGGCTTTTCTGTAGTTGCAGTGTGCCGGGGCTACTCTCTAGATGCGGTGTGCGATCTTCTCACTGCGTCAGCTTCTCTCGCTGTGGCTCTCGGCCTCTTGAGCTCAGGCCCAGTAGCTGTGGCGCAGAGACTTAGTTGCTTCACAGCAGATGGAATTGTCTCAGATCGAAAGCATGTCCCCTGCATTGGCAGGCAAATTCTTATCCACTGTACCACTATGGAAGTCCTAAGGTGTTATCCTTAATGCCAACCTTGGGCTCTGAACTCAGATCACCCTATTGTTTGTCCATCTAATTCATTCATTACACAAGCAATGATTGATCCCTGACCCTATCCCAGGTACTTTTCTGGGTCCTGAGTTTATAGCAGTAAGCAAAGCAAGACCTATCTATGTCTTACTGGGTGAGGGGGAAGATAAATAGATCATTAATCAAGAGAATGAACCCATTTCAAGTGGTGTTCAGTAATATGAAGACAACAAAATAGGATGACATGGGAGGGGCCGTAGACTGGGTGGCCAAGCAAAGCCTCTCAGGGGACTTGACATCAGATTAAGTTCTGAATACTATGTATGAGGCACGTTCGCGGTCCTTGGGGGCAAAGCATACAGGCAGAGGGAGCAAAAGGGCAGAGGCTCTTGGGTAGGAATGAGCCGGGATATTGAGGAGACAGAGATGAGTGAAGCGTGGGGCAGCGCTGTATCAGATGAGGTCAGAGAAGTTGATTCCCTGGGATCCCTTGCAGATCGCAGTAGGGAGCCTTGGCGTTTCGCCTTCTTGTGTGCAGCAGGAAACATCCCCATGTTTAAGCTTGGCAGGGGATGTTCTGTTGCCTCAGGAGTGGACAGTAGGGAGGCCACGGTGGCAGGAAGGAGGCTGGTGTGGGCCGCTGGTAGAGGCAAGAGATGAAGAGATTTAGGCCAGGGTGCAGAAATGGAGAGAAGAGCACAGAACATACCGTGACGGCGTGCTGGCAAGATCAACACAGATCAGACGGGGTGGTAAAGCGACAAGGGGGTGAAGAGTGGCTCGTAGAATCATCTGGGTGGATGGTGGGGACGTTAACTGAGATGGGGGAAAGTGGGAGAGAAATGGGGCTTGAGGAGCAGAAAACATCAAGGGTTCTGATCTGGCCATGCATGAGAGCATTACTTTTGCCCTTGATTAGAAACATGTCATTAATTTTTTCTGTCCAGATGAGGGGCATTTTAACGTTAACACTTTTTTGTACATAGGATTAACTTCCTTCAGTCTGTGGTCGCCGAACACCAGCAATTTGATGAACTGCTGCTTTCCTTTTCTGTCTGGATTAAGCTGTTCCTCAGTGAGTTACAAACTACTTCTGAGATAAGTGTAATGGACCATCAAGCAGCTCTTACACGGCACAAGGTAAAGTGTGTTAAGACTGAAGAAGAATTTATTCATAAAATAGAGTTCTTGAATTATAAAGGGATGCAATATTAAAGAACACTTGGCAACAATTTAACTTCTTATTAGTATGCAAATGTTTTAATAATTGAGTATATGGGTCCAGACAACATGTGATGCAGACAAATTAAACACATAAAGCCACTTCGGATAAAATAGGCAACCACTTTAAGAGACTGCTTCTTCAAAGTAGAGCAAATGATTTCTAGAGTGAATGATATGAGAATGTTCATTTTTAAGCTTCTAGTTTGCTTTGTTATAGTGCTGAAAACTAATACTGAATTCTGATGCTTTAATGATAGAATTTTCCGAATTACCCTTTAGCTTGAAAGTTATTTAAAATTCATGATTTATTTTCCTTATTTATAATTTATGTAAAACAGCTGTTGAGGCATCAAAAAATAAAATATCTAATAAGATTCTGACCATCAAGCATTGGGATAGTTGGACATAAGCTGTATAATAAGTTTATAACAACATTTAGTAATAAAACATTTAATATTTGTTGAGTGCTAACTCTGTGCTGGGTTTGCTAATTGATTTTACCCGAAGGAAAAGTACTTTATCATATCTTCCTGTTACAAGACAGGGGTGCTATCTGCCTTAATGATTTACATTTCAAAGAAATGGCTCCCCCAGTCCCTGAGAAGATATTCTGAGTTGTAAAATTGGCCAGAGGCTTTAAAAATATTTATCTCACAAAGGAGCAGAGAGGGAATTTGTATATTTTCTAGTGTAAATGCTCAAAGAAGCCCTCAAAAGTTTAGCAGTCAAGCTAAGGAGAACAAGTGTTAATGTTCATCTATTCCTATACTCCTTCCCTATAAATTGCTGATATTAGCTCTAATTATAATTATAAATACTATAATTTGTATGTATATATATATATTACTATAATATGTAAAATGTAAATATATGTGTTATATATAATAGAGCTTAGCTCTAATATATAAATATTATAATTTGCATATAAATGAATTATTATAATATATAAATGTAAATTTAAAGTGTTGGCCAAAAAGTTCATTATGGGAAAACCTGAGTGAACTTTTTGGCCAACCTAATATAATATGAATCATAGATCATAGAGCTCATTCCATAAATTAGTAATTCTAAATAAAATCTAATGAATTAATTCCAAAGTAGAGCTAATTCTGTAAATATTTTAGTTATATTCTGCATATATATGTATAGGTAAATAGCTTCCCAGGTGGTGATGGTGGTAAAGAACCCTCCTGCCAATGCAGGAGACCTAAGCGGTGTGGGTTCAATCCCTGGGTCAGGAAGATCCCATGGAGGAGGGCATGGCACCCACTCCAGTATTCTTGTCTGAAGAATCCAATGGGCAGAGAAATCTGTCAGGCTCTAGTCCATGGGGTTGCAAAGAGTCAGATACAGCTGAAGTGACTTAGCATGTGGCATGCATGTATAGTTAAAAAAAATTGAAAATTTGGATGATTTTAAAAGTATATATAAAAAAAATAAATAAAAATAAAAAAAATAAATAAAAATAAAAGTATATATATATATGATGTATTTATATACATACACACATATATATTTGTTGTTGTTGTTTAGACGCTAAGTCATGTAGGACTCTTTTGTGACCCCATGGACTGCAGCCCACCAGGCTCCTCTGTTCATGGTATTTCCCAGGCAAGAATACTGGAGAGGGTTGACATTTCCTTCTCCAGGGGATCTTCCCTACTCTGGGATTGAACCCATGACTCCTCCATTGACAGGCAGATTCTTTACCACTGAACTACCTGGCTAACCCATATATAATTTCTTTTAACTATTCCTGTCCATGGAGTAATTATTTTCCATGGAATGAATTATTTCCAAATGAGAGGTGTGTTTTATGTGAAACATACAGAGAAGCAAAACAGGAGAAATTTTAAGAATGTTTCTACAAGATTCACCGTAGTCGACTTTTAAGTGCTATGCCATCCGTTGCATTTAAATGTGTCTTGACATCACAAATCTGTATCTATGTGGGTTAAGCACACTGCATCTGGGAAATCACTGGCTCTCTCTGCTCTTTCAGGACCATGCGGTGGAAGTAGAGAGCAAAAAGGGAGAACTGCAGAGTCTGCAGGGTCACCTGGCGAAGCTGGGTGCCCTGGGCCGCGCCGAGGACCTTCACCTCCTCCAGGGCAAGGCGGAGGACTGCTTGCAGCTGTTTGAGGAGGCCAGCCAGGTCGTGGAGAGGCGGCAGCGTGCCCTGTCCCAGCTGGCCCAATTCCTACAGAGCCACGCCTCTCTGTCCCAGAGTCTCCACCACCTGAGGCAAACAGTGGAAGCGACCCACAGTATGAATAAGCAACAGTCCGACTTATTAGAAAGGGACCTAAATGACGCTATTCGAAATGTGAAAACACTAGAATCTGCTGCCATCAGTCTCGACGGCCTTCTTACCAAAGCCCAGTACCATCTCAAGAGTGGAGGTTCTGAGCAGAGAACGTCCTGCAGAGCCACCGCAGATCACCTCAGCGTGGAATTAGAGAGGATCCAGAACCTTCTGGGAACCAAGCAGAGTGAGGCGGATGCCCTGGCGGTATTGAAGAAGGCCTTCCGAGATCAGAAAGAGGAGTTGCTGAAAAGCATTGAGGACATTGAAGAAAGGACTGACAAAGAGCGGTTGAAAGATCTAACCCGACAAGCACTTCAACAGAGGTGAACGGCAACTGCCTGGAAGCCGGTTGCCAGGAGTTAATTCCTTTGCTTTTCATTTGTTCTGGAATTCACTCTTGTGCAAAACTATAATAGTACCATGTTTAGTTACTTGTTTTTAAAATATTCTGAGGGGACTTCCCTGGTGGTCCAGTGGTTAAGACTCCACACTTCCACTGCAGGGGGCACAGGTTTGATCCCTGGTCAGGGAACTAAGATTCCCACATGCCACAGGGCTTGCATATATGTGAATGAGTGAATGAAAGTCAGTCAGTAGTGTCTGACTCTTTGCAACCCTATGGACTGTAGCCTGTCGGGCTCCTCTGTCCATGGAATTCTCCAGGCAAGAATACTGGAGTGGGTAGCCGTTCCCTTCTCCAGAGGATCTTCCCAACCCGGGGATCAAACTGAGGTCTCTCGAATTGCATGCAGATTCTTTACCAGCTTAGCCACCACAGGATAAAATTAATGACTATTTTAACAGTAAAGAAGTACTAATATTTCTTTGTTTTCCTTAAGAACTTTCCTAAGAGTTATATATAAGCCATTTTGAGATCTTATTTACAATAGAGTATATTGATCATATTATCTATTTTTAAGCAGTTTTTAGCTAATAGAAGAAAGGACCCATCTTCTTTAGCAAGAATGACAAGCTGAGGAGAAAGGAAGTGAAATGGATTTGTATTTCTGGTGGTAAAATATGAGGGACTTTTTCCCAGTGGCTTCTAGCCTCTGAGAAAGTACTGGAGTGAGTTCATTAGTTGACAGCGATAGGAAACTGTGGGTAGAAAATGCAGCGAGAAATGGAAAGGAAGCCTCTGGCACTTGGTAAATGATATGCTGCCATTTGAGATTTATATTCATTCACTTAAAGTGGAACCAATCAGCCTGGCAGAGTGGTTCTCCCCAACTACTTTTAACAGTTTGCTTAGAAGTGTGGAGAAGGCAGAGAAGTAGGTTTAAGCAAAGTTGGTTGTTTTGTCAGGAAAGTTTAATAGAGACGCTAAGAGGTCAAAGGTATTTTTTTACAGTAAATTTTCTAAGTAATATTTTACTGTAGCCTTCCTTGCAATCCTATTTTTCCTTCTTACTAGAACTTCTCCCCACTCATCTCAGCATCACTTTCTCTTCCATTTTTTCAGGGGACAAAGAAACAGCAGGGATGAATCATACCAAGACATCCATAATTGATAAGGATTAGATTGACCCTGTCAAGATCATTGCCATTTGCTTCCTTCTAACCAGAATCAAACATTAAGCTAAAGGCGTTGGTTAGGTGATGATGACTCCTGAGATTATATTCCAAATGGGCAATAAGCTATCTGACTAGTTTAACAACAAATTTACAAAAAGAAATAAGATTTGGAAAGGGAAAATGGCCTCCAGAGTAGGGATAGAAGGAAGAGTCAAGTGTGACAAAGGAGCCAAGAGTTCACCCAGGAAATGTGCAATAGGGTTGGTGCTGCATGGCCCTCCCTAGCCTGCTCAGGCCAAGCTGATCAGGAGATCCTAAAATTGCTGAAGTTGCCCTGGATTGCATGCAAGGGCCACCTCAGTACACACAATGCTAAACTTACCAAAGTTGTAGAGAGGCTATGGAAAATGTTGCCTGGACTAGATTGTTTTTTAAATACCAGTCATACCATGCCTCAGTGTTACTGGGTGGCCTTGAACAAATCAGCTCTCTTATGAAATGGAGCTGTTGATAATACTTGTTCCTAGCCGTTTTGGGGGATTAGATGGGATAATGCACACTTTCAGCACGAAACCAAACTGCAAAAACTAAAAGAGTCAATGGCTGCCTCTCTGTGGCCACTTTTTACAGATACTCAAATATTAAAGACCCTTTCTAGTGGTAATTAAAAAAAAAAATAGGTGAAGTTTTAAAAACATACTTATTGTAGAGCTCAGTAAAACTATTTTTATTTTGAGTGAAATGACTGTGATTTTTAAATATTACTTTAATATGAATCGAACCTCACAGCATGGGAGAATTTTTTACTGATGACCTTGTGATAATTACTCAACTACTTTACCTCATATGTTGGTCCTGGTCTTGAAATTCTTATATCATCAAAAGAAAATAGAAAAAGAATACAAACAATAGAAGTTTGAAGGTCAATGGTAAAAATGACTTCAAATGTTTTCTAAGGTACAGTCTGAATTATGCAAAATTAACTGTAAAAGCATCTTTATTCATTGATATACATAAATTGCTGTGTTAAAAGCTTTTCTAGCTATTGATATGCATGCTTTATTTATGGAAGTGAAAGTCACTCAGTTGTGTCCGACTCTTTGTGACTCCATGGACTGTAGCCAGAGAGGCTCCTCTGTCCTTGGAATTCTCCAGACCACAATACTGGAGTGGGTAGCCTATCCCTTCTCCAGGGGATCTTCCTAACCCAGGGATCAAACCCAGGTCTCCCACACTGCAGGTGGATTCTTCACTGTTTGAGCCAGCAGGGAAGCCCTTATTTACAGAAAGGAAAGAGTAGCTCAACACTTGTAGTAAACTAATAGTAAAATAACATTTTAATTTACAGGTTGAGAGTCTTCAATCAGTTAGAAGATGAATTGAATTCTCATGAGCATGAATTATGTTGGTTGAAAGATAAAGCCAAGCAAATTGCTCAGAAAGATGTAGCCTTTGCACCTGAGGTTGACAAGGAGATTAACCGCTTAGAGGTCACCTGGGATGATACCAAAAAACTAATTCATGAAAAGTAAGTAAAAAACTTCTCAGTTTTTGTTTTTAACTTCCTATTTATTTTGTGACATTGGGCCATTGCCTGTTACTTTGAGTTGGTCTGATCAAGAGTTTAATATATTTTGCCATCTTAGGTATTCGTTGTCTCTTTAATAACATTAAAAATTTAGTCCTACAGAGTTTTACTGAGGAGGTTTTCTTGAGACAGCAATTATATGTGAAATTCGATACCTGGAATTAAGAATTGTCAATGTTTACAGGGTACCAGTAAGAGAGTCTTAACCACTGATTTTCTTTTTTTGTTTTGTTATATTTGTTTATAATTGAGGTATGATTTACATACAGTAAAATTCACCCTAAGTGTATACCCTTAAACTACAGGAGTTTAACAAACTCATATAGTTGTATAAATATCACAACTATCAAATGGTAAGAGTTACACCACCTGAAAAATGCCCTCATGTCTCATTGTAATCAGTCCCTTCCTCACTTCCAACCCCTGGCAACTGTTGTTCAGATTTCTGTCTCTGTAGTGTCTGTGTCTTCTTTCTTAGAATCACACATAAATGGATTCTTTCCAGTTTGAATGATTATAAATAAAGCATCTCTAAACACTCATGCTCCCTTTTCGTGTGTACATCAGTTTTTACTACACTTGGTTAAATACCTTCTTTTACTTAGCACAAGTACTTTGTGATATGTATCCATAAAGTGCATTCTTTTTTTTAACAGCCGAATGATATTCCATTTACTAAGTGTATTGCAGTTGATTTTTTCACCAGTTAGTAGATATTTGGGATCTTCCCAGTTTGAATTACTACAAAAGCATCTGTAAACATTTATTTTTTATGTGTACATAATTTTTTTATTATGCTGTAGACTATTAATGTATACTTTAAAAAATATAATCCTGCTGCACAAACTTTATTCTGTGTTATTAAACATTCTCTAAATTGTGCTTTGGTAGAGGTTGCATGGTATTCAATTATAAGAATGTATCACAATTTATTCAGTTATTGGCCCATTTTTAACTTTGGGGTTATTTCTAATTTTTCTCCTATTATAAATAATGGTGTGAAGAATAGAATTGTACCCAAATCTTAGTGCACACCTTTTTTTTGGAAAAATACCTAGATGAAGAGTTGTTTGCTCAAAGGCATTTTAGTCTTTTAAACAAGAGCTATTTCATATTTTAGCCGTTCTCAGGGGACTCATAGTCAATGAAAATTCGCGTGAGTTAAATGGAAAAGAAAATCTCATGTGAACTTTAATTATTGAGCAGTAATTTTTGTTTGTTTTGTTTTTTGTCTTTTTTTGTGGCAGGGAGGCAGGTGGGTTTTCTTCCCTACAACATATAACTATGAAGTAGTTAAATCATGGAAAAAATCTTTTTTAATTAGCAGATTTTTTTTCTTCACTTTTTGGAATTATTTTATTGATGTCTGATTTCCTTACTAGACTATAAGCTTTTCTTCAAACCTAAATATTTTTATTTCATACTGGGGCATAGCAGATTAACAATGTGATAGTTTCAGGTGAATAGCGAAGGGACTCAGCCATACATGGACATGTATCCATTCTCCCCAAACCCACTTCCCATCCAGGCTGCCACCTAACATCGAGTAGAGTTCCATGTGCTATACAATAGGTCCTTGCTGGTTATCAATTTTGAATATAGCAGTATGTACATGACCTTCCCAAACACCCTAACTATCCCTTCCCCCAGCAACCTTAACTTCGTTTTCTGTGAGTTTCATTCTGTTTTGTAAGTAAGTCCATTTGAAGAAAAATTTTTAAAAATTTAGCAGACTTTGTTTTAATGGCTATGGCTAAAGGCTGTGTGGATTCTTCATTCGTGGAGAACATTTTGGACACTAGAGTTGTCAGACTGACCAGAATGCCTTTGGCCTCAGATTAGTAAATATATGGTTTTCCCTTCATTCCAGCACTCATCAGATTACAGCAATGCAGTTACATATCAGGTCAGTCATAGGGAACTCTTCCCTATACTGATATGTGACAATAAATGATCTGTTTTCTTAATTATTACAGCCAGGGTCAATGCTGTGGACTTATTGATTTAATAAGAGAGTATCAGAATTTGAAGTCAGCCATAACAAAAGTCCTAGAAAATGCCAGCAATGTGATTACAACCAGAACTACTGTAAAAGATCAGGAAGACCTTAAGTGGGCTTTATCAAAGGTAATAATTGATAATGTATTTAATTTTTAGACTTCTTAGTAGATTTGTTTTTTACTCATAATGCATTCTCTTTTCAACTCTTGACGGTGTTATTTAGAGATAGCTAATTCATGCTGCCAAGCTCAACCTTTATTTTTTATGAATACTTATATCCTAGGATCCTAGCAATTCGAGAAAATTATATATTTTTTATTATTATCAATGGTTTCTGCATAAGGTCAACCACAAATTAAGTTTCTTAAAGGCAAATGATTCTAAATTCTTGACTTATTACTGGCTGTTTTATTAACTAAGGAAACATTTATGTCCACAGCATGAAGCTGCCAAGAACGAAATGTGTAATAAACAGAAAGATTTGGATAACTTTACCAGTAAAGGAAAACAGTTGCTGTCTGAGCTGAAAAAAATCCACAGTGGTGATTTCATCATGGTGAAAACAGACATGGAAAGCACAGTGGACAAATGGCTAGATGTAAGCTCATCCCCTGCGATTCTATGAATAGTTTGCCTGCATGGTCATTTCAGTCGTGTCCGACTCTGTGACCCTATGCATTGTAGCCCACCATGGGATTGCCTGGCCATCCCATTGCCTGGCCATGGGATTCGCCAGGCAAGAATACTGGAGTGGGTTGCCATGCCTTCCTCCAGAGGATCTTCCCAACCCAGGGACTGAAGCCAGGACTCCTGCATTGCAGGCAGATTCTTTACTGCTGAGCTGCTGGGGGAAGATGAATAATTTAAATATTTACATTTTTCAATCACATTTTTGGGCAAAGGATTATTTAGAAATGTGACTTTCATTGTTAACTGTTAATACTAAATTCAAAATCATGCTCTAAAGGAAAATAGTTTACATAGAATTTATACATAGTTAAAAATTTATTTGTTTTGTTAAAACTTATTGGCAGATTTTCTAGAATTTCACGTGATAGCTTCAATCATAACATATTAATAACTTTGTTTTTCTTTTACACACTCTAGGATCATGGGTAAAATAGAAGAATAATTTATAAACATCTTTCAGGATATTAAACCATAATATAAAATAAAGTAATAAGACTGTAATTGTGTATTGAAAAACACTGGAATTTACGTCCTTGGCTTTCAGTTCTTGCTCTGTCATTTGTTAACTGTGTGCCTGTGTTATACAAGAAGATACTTGATTTCTTGGGAGCTCTACATCTCAATCTATACATTTTTTTTTTATACATGTTTTACATTGTTTTCCGGAGCATAAATCCTGTGATTCTGTTACCCCTGTCCTGTTATTTCAGTATCTCGGTTCATAAGTTTAAGTTACAGTGGATTCCCTCACTTAAGCTAAATTACTGAAGTTAGATATTGATATTTGCATATTATAATGAAATAATTTAGCGACTTGGGAAAACTTTATCTGCCTCCACTTTTAAAAAATGGCATTTTTAGGACTTCCCTGGTGGTCCCAGGGTTAAGACTCTGCACTTCCAGTACAAGGGGCATGGGTTCTATCACTAGAGAGAACTAAGATCCTGCATGTCACATGGCATGGCCAAAAAATTAAAAATAAAATAAAATGGCATTCTTAGTATGACAAGATTGTTAAACAGTAATACTTTAACCATACAGAGTGGGTTTCTCTCTTATGTATTTACTTATTCTATAAATATATCCAAGTCTAATTATGCACATTTTTATATCTCAGCATTACAAGTAATAACAACAACAAAAACAGCAACAAAAAATTTTCATAAAACTTTGTTTTTCTGTCAGAATAGGAATGACGCATTGGCATATTTATTACTTCAGTTGCCAGAGAGTGTCTTAAAGCCTTGGATTTAATGATATGGTCTTTATTTTCTATCCCAGATATCAGAGAAGATTGAGGAGAATATGGACAGGTTGAGGGTAAGCCTGTCTATCTGGGATGATGTACTTTCAAGTAAAAATGAGATCGACGGGTGGTCAAACCATTATGTTCCACAGCTGACCGAAAGCATCAGCAACCTGAATGACAGCCTTAGAGCAGAAGAATTCCTGAAAGAATTTGAGGTAAAATGATTATAACCTTCCTGTGTGAGCTCATGGTACATCATTGACCAGAGTATGAAAAAATTGTGTCTTTTGTAATCGCTTTCAAGACACCTACTATACTCAATATTTTGTAATAATCTATATGAGAAAGTAATCTAAAAAATAAATACATATGTATGTACAACTGAATTACTTTGCTGTACACTTGAAATTAACACAACATTGTAAATCAACTGTACTTCAATTTTTTAAAAAAGAAAACAGACCACTGGGGAGAAAAATAAAGTTAATTCTTCCTTTCAAGGCAGATATGAGTGTAATAAAACTCTTAACTATCTTTTGTTGTTTACTTCAATGTTGAATAGACTACTGATAGGAGAGGTGTTTTCTTTTTTGTGTCTTTACCATTTCTTAACTGGGGCTCTTCTACTTAAAGTATTAATAGACTAGTAAAGATTCATAGAATCTATATTTTGTCCCATTCTTCTGAGATTATGGCACCTTCCTATCAGAGAATCAAATGAAAAGTGTTTGGAACCTGATAATATTTATTATGTATTCTTTCATAATTCAAACAAAATGTTAACTGAAAAGTCACCACGCCCCGACCACCTATATTAGGTGCTGGATTCTTCCACTGGCTTTTCAGAAATGGAAGAAAAGTGGAGACTGGAATGTCATAGGCTTCCATGGAAAGTAGGCTTCTAAAGTTCTAGTCATCAATTTAATAACTCATTTTATTCCCATTTCTTGCATTCATGTATTCATCCCTTCATCAGATTCCCAATGAGCACCCAAAATATGACAGGCACTGTTTTAGACATTGAGAATTTACTAGTAAAACAAAGTTACTGCCCTCATGGTATTCACGGTATTTGCATTACAACATATATCATAGGTAAACTGTCAAGCAGTAACTGGGCCGTGATGAAAAATGAAGCCGGGTAAGAGGAAATAGGGTAATCAGAGGTAACCTGTCTCTCAAAGCATGGGACTGACCGTGCCCTTGGTGAGAGAGGAGACTGTTCACATTCTGTCCTCAGGACTCCAGCCCAGGGCCTGGCACATGGTTGGAACTTGACAGATGCGTGAAAAAGTGACAGCTGTTTGAATGAAATGTAGTTGAATCATCTGTATGTTCTAAGTTAGCAGCTGTCTTTGACCCCAAGAACATTCTATAGACTATTCCTATTTCTAAAACCAAACAAATAGAGGAAATTACTCAGACTAAAAGTAGCGTCAGGAGAGGGATCGCACAATCTGTTTAGGTGTTATCTTTGTTGTTAAATTAACGTAACAGCTCAGACAGTGGTGTGTGATAGAGTACAGCTTGCACCAGCTCACAAAAGTCAATTGTTACATTTTCAGGAATTTTGCAAGCCAGTGCTAAACACAATCATTATTTAAAATTAAGTTGTAGGGACTTCCCTGCTGGTCCAGTAGTTAAGGTTCTGCCTTGTAGTGCAGGGGACATGGGTTTGATCCCTAATCGGAGAACTATTATAAGATCCCAAATGCTGCGGAGAAACTAAGCCCAAGAGCCGCAACTACTGAGCCCGAGTGTTCCGGAGCCCATATGCCGCAATTAGTGAGCCTTCAGGCCACAACTAGAGAGTCCATGCATAGCAAGGAAAGATTCTACATGATGCAACAAAAATCCCATGTGCAGCAACTAAGACCCCCATTCTGCCAAATAAATAAATATAAAAAAATTAAATTGTAAATAGCTATACCAACCTCAGATATGTAGATGACACCACCTTTATGACAGAAAGTGAAGAACTAAAGGACTTCTTGATGAAAGTGAAAGAGGAGAGTGAAAAAGTTGGCTTAAAACTCAACATTCAGAAAACTAAGATCATAGCATCCGGTCCCATCACTTCATGGCAAATAGATGGGGAAACAATGGAAACAGTGAGAGACTTTCTTTTCTTGGGCTCCAAAATCACTGCAGATGGTGACTGCAGCCATGAAATTAACAGACACTTGCTCCTTGGAAGAAAAGTTATGACCAACTTAGCATATTAAAAAGCAGAGACATTACTTTGCCAACAAAATTCCGTCTAGTCAAAGCTATGGTTTTTCCAGTAGTCATGTATGTGCTATAAAGAAAGCTGAGCACTGAAGAATTGATGCTTTTGAACTGTGGTGTTGGAGAAGACCCTTGAGAGTCCCTTGGACTGCAAGGAGATCCAACCAGTCCATCCTAAAGGAAATCAGTCCTGAATGTTCATTGGAAGGACTGATGCTGAAGCTGAAACTCCTATACTTTGGCCACCTGATGTGAAGAACTGACTCATTGGAAAAGACCCTGATGCTGGGAAAGATTGAGGGCAGGAGGAGAAGGGGACGACAGAAGATGAGATGCTTGGATGGCATCACCGACATGATGGACATGAGTTTGTAAGTAGGATCCGGCAGTTGATGATGGACAGGGAAGCCTGGCATGCTGCAGTCAGTGGGGTTGCAGAGTCGGATACAACTGAGCGACTGAACTGAACTGATATCAGTAAAGACACTGATGATGAAAGGAATAAATTCTCAAAACTTATTATTTCTTCATTACTTTTCACAATTGCTATTATCTAGGCTCTGAAGTAACTGACCTTCACTATATGATGAAAATACTGTAGAATATGTGCAGCTACAAGGTACTTCCAGCTGCTTGTGCTATGGCGTCATGTTGTAGCTCAAAATGGCGGTAAATGCAATAAGTCAGGGCCAGTTGTGCAACGCATCTGGAGGATGCTCCTGCTGCTCACCTCTGGGATAGAAGGAGCCAGTGGGCATCAGCCACATTCACAATGTCAGGTCTGGTCACTCACAGAGTTGGGTTCTTTATGTTACTCTCTGTGGTGCACCAGTTAATAAGATCAGTGAACTGGATTCAGCTCAGCGCCTAACAGTTTCGTTGCTGCTGCAGTGCAGGAAATGAAGGGGAGGTGTGTATGTGTGACCTCTTAATTACCCAGGCTGCTCCTGGGGAAGGCCATGGGCCTGACAAGAAATTCATCACTTCTTCCTGGGTGAGGAAACTGCTTTCTAGATTGAAGATATCAGGAAGTTTGTTAGTGTCTGTCTACAAAGCACCGCAACACCACATTTCAGTTGAAAGGGACACTTTATTAAATGTTCCTTCATGGGTCCATTGCCTGGAGAATCCCATGGACAGTGGAGCCTGACAGGCTACAGTCCATGGGATCACAAAGAGTCGGACACGACTGAGCGGCTAACACTTTCACTTTCGTGGGTCCAGATAAATAATGAAGTTTCCAAGCATCTAATTTGTTCCATAATGATCCTCTGGTTATTCTTTCTTCTTCTTGTGTTAGTGTTGACGGGAGGAAAAAAAAGAAGGTAAAAGGCAGAATGTTAGATGTCAATTCCTAATTAACGTGAATTCTGTTTTAACACCCTTGAAATTTCTAATTGAAGTATTTCTTCAATTAGAGTAAATATTTCTTCAATTACTGTAGACTGTATTGCATATATTATACATACTATATTACATATATATTACATTATATATGTAATACATACTGTATTACATATAGTCTACAGTAATGAGGAGGCACTCCTGATGTGTATTTGTTTTGAAATGCTTCCTCAAGACTTAAATGCTGCCATAGTAGCCAGTGATACTAATGCTAATAAGTAAACGACAGTTAGTCTGCTGAAAATTCCCACTGACTCAAGACTTTCGGTTAGTGTTTAATTTTTTCCAGAAGTTTTTATTTTCCCCAATAAAAGAGGGTGGGAAGAAAGTACCGCATACTCCCTCACATTCCCAGTGAAAGTTAATGGTGATATTTTTCCACATACACAAATAATGAGAATCCTCAGAAAATGGAGCAGAATTTTGGTTTTTGTTTTGTTTTTACCCTGGGTTAAAGTTGGTTCTTTTTGACAGAGTTAATGCTTGAAATTATGAAATGCCAAGTAAAAAATGTCATTGGATTAGTTATGTTTGTCCCCTTTGCCTTTTACCTGGCAGTCTGAAGTTAAAAAGAAAGCATTGAGATTAGAAGAACTTCGTTCCAAAGTTATTGATCTTAAAGAATTAACTAAAAATCCAGAAACACCTCCAGACCTTCAGGTAAGCACTCCATCAAGTTTGTAATAACTCATATATACTATTAATATAAATCCTCAAAAAAGTGTGTGTGTGTATATATATGTATGTGTATATGTATACATTCTACATATTTATTTATAAGTTCATGTATATGTATATGTGTGTGTATATTCCTATTATTATCATTGTCATAATTCCAAGCAGACACATAGACCTTATCAGACATGAGAGTTAAAATATAGCATCTTTAGAATTCCTGGTGCCAGTTCCAACCCAAATATTATACTAAGATTAGTTCTTTCTTCCTTACTAAATTTTGAAAGTCGTAGCATTCAGCTTTCCTCAAGGACCATTTTAAGTCTATTCAGAAACAGAAACCATATTTATTTATTTATTTATTTTCCATTTATTTTTATTAGTTGGAGGCTAATTACTTTACAACATTGCAGTGGTTTTTGTCATACATTGAAATGAATTAGCCATGGATTTACATGTATTCCCCATCCCGGTCCCCCCTCCCACCTCCCTCTCCACCCGATCCCTCTGGGTCTTCCCAGTGCACCAGGCCCGAGCACTTGTCTCATGCATCCAACCTGGGCTGGTGATCTCAGAAACCGAAACCATATTTATGAATATTGATGTCCTAATTCATATTTTTCTAATCCTTCTTACTGAATAATTGCATTTGGAGGGATTACCATCACAATGTCTCCCTTCATTCATCAAGGCTCGTTAGATGGCATAAATCCACAGGTACTGGAGGCAGGCCAGGCAGACAGGGTTTCACCAGGAACCGGGGATGCTTCAGTGAGGGAGCTTGGGCACAGCCAGCCCCAGTTCTTAGGGCCAGGAGTTCTAACTCATTACTTTAAGCTATTTGTTGCTGCTTTCATTTTCTCTACATTTTCTTTCTTCCTATATTGCCTTTCTCCTTTATCTACTGTTTCTTACTAACCAATCAATCTTGTTTGATCACCTGTACTTTTGCTCTGGCCCAAGACCATTTATCTATCAGTTAGTTACATCAGTGGATGATATACTTGTACCAGAAGGTTAGACGCTTCACCTGAAGCAAGAATAGGCAAAAGAGGTGCTGATAATCGGCAAAATTAAATCGGGGAGAGCTTGTGCTTATCAGGGGCATAAATGGACAACAGTTGGATTTTGGCAGAGTAGAGATGGAGGCAGGGTTTTGAGAGAGAGCTACCGTTGTGCTATTCTCTCTCTCTCTCTCTCTCTCTCTCTCACACACACACACACCCCTCCCCATGCCCATGGAGGAGGTGTGGAGGTCCCTGCATCTTACCTCAAAATGGAAAGGATTTCAGTGATACTGTCTGGAGAGCACAACACGTGTCCTGTGCAGTTGGCAGACTCAGGAGACTAGTATCTAATTCCCCACCGAAAAGCCTTAAGGGTGGGAGACAGGCTGGCTGACTGCTGATGTATTTGCCAAGGATACGTGATTGTTTTGAGCAGCCTGCATCTCAGTGTCAGCTAGGGTGAAATGCCAGTGTGTGACCTCTGGCTGGCCCGGAAGTGAATGATGAAAGGAAAGGTAAGAGGAGAGCTGTGGTGTGGGCATCTCAGGGTCCCTAAGAGGCTTGTTGGGTGATTCACAGGCCTTGGCAGCAAGGAGTCAGAGATGCCCTCAGGCTGCATGAGAAGGAAGTAAAGAATCTGAGAGGAATGTGTTGCCTGTCTCTGGGGAACTTCAGTAGGAGGGGGCAGCAGTGAGGGGAGCCTCAGAAAGCCCCCCACACAAGGCCTGTGACAGGAGTGACTGTGAACTCTCACCCAGCCCAGAAAGCAGAGAGGCCAGCTCCCAGCGGTGGTCACCCCCATCCTACCTGTCCAAGCCTGCAGGTGTCAAAGGCTGTTGAAAGTCGGGGAGTAGGGAAGAAAGATAAAAAAGGCACTTGGCCCCTTTTTCTGCTAAAGGCTTCATGTTTGTAGCAGGTCTGAGTAGAGAATAAAGAAAAAACATCTCTAAGTTTACCTTCCAAGTTTTGATTATTAAATCAGCCTGGATGTTCTCAGTGTGGAGTTGAAACTGCTTTGCAGTTGATCAGGATTATAAATCCTTTTATTGTTATGTGTAGGAAAGTCCAGGGCTTCCCAAAATCAGTCATCTGGGGAGGAGAGAAGATTTAACTTCAGTGAATGTTTTAAACGGGAGACAAAAATGACATTGCTTCATGATAGAATCCCAAAATGGTGTTTGTTCAAAGTAGTGGCTATCTCAGGGTGAAAAATACGTGTTTCCCTGGGAGAACGAAGAGCAGGTTTTCGGTCACCAACTTGGTAACTCTGCGTAGGTCTAATTCTGCTTTGAAATGAGATCTTGTGGATTTCCTGGAATCTCAGTCAAAACTTCCACTTTAAAAACCCAGTATTAACTATAATCCTCACTCTTTCCATTTCCCCATTACTCAAGATATTTGGCAACTTGAACCCACTGATTTTCCTCTTAAAAAGTTGAATTAGTATCCTTGGTGAGGCTTCTGTGATTTTTACCGTTAAGCTGCACATGAACGGAATCCCTACTGAACAAGGGCTCTAGTCTTTACAGATTTTAATGAAATCTCACTTTATGTTTTAGTTTATAGAAGCTGACTTACGGCAGAAACTGGAGCATGCCAAAGAAATTACTGAAGAAGCAAAAGGAACCTTGAAAGAGTTCACTGCTCAGAGTGCACAAGTGGAGAAGTTTATTAATGACACGGCAAGCTGGCTGACAAAATTAGAAGAATCGTTGATGAATTGTGCCCAAACTGAGACTTGTGAAGGGTTGAAAAAAGTGAAGGTAAGTCATATACTATCACTAAGCCTTTACCTTTCAATAGTAATATTAATTCTCCTGCTTTTCGTTGACTATAATAAAAATGTAACCTCTGTTCTGTTACCCATATTAGCAACAAACCAACTAATTCATGATACAGGAGATAGCAAGGTAACAGATGGAGAATTGAATGCAGGTGGTAAGAAGCCAAAGATGATTATTATAAAAATGGAAAGCATGCATTGTTACAGGGCCTCCTCAAAGATTATACTTGTTAATATATAATACATATTTTTTAGCAAAAAGGTGGGAGCCTATAGAAGAACTGTTTGAATTTCTACAAATTTTCAGATTTGAATGCCTAATAGTTTTTCATCACTTAATTATTTTTATTGGTCAGCATGACTGCTTTCATACTGAAAAGGGTCTATGTTTTTAAAACGGTTGAGAAAACAATATATGTAGTTTGTGCTCTTTTAGCATATTTTTTTACTATTCTTGAGACTAAGGACGTATACTTCTAAAATTCGCTACTGGTGCTTTTGATGTGGCCTGTGATCCTGGAACAAGGGCCAAGTAACCCAGGGAAGAGTGTGAATACAGGAGGGTGAATCTATTCATAGTTTCTAATCAACTAACTAAACCCAAGATTCTGGGCTGGAATCCACAAAAAATCTTTTCAATTTGCTTTAAATCCTAGTCTATAACCCAAATCCTAGCTACCTCTCAACAGCTGTTTACAGGTGTAGACAAAATTGTGTACATTATTGAGTGGATTTCAACAACGTCGCTTTCCAAAAAACATTCCAGAGTGTAGAAGGTGGGATATTTCTCTTGAATGTAATGAATATCCTTCATGGCAGACTTTTATTCTTAGGACATACAAAAAGAACTTCAGAGTCAGCAAAGCAACATCAGTGCGACCCAGGAAAATCTCAATAGCTTGTGTCGCAAGTACCACTCAGTAGAGCTGGGGAGCCTGGGCAGTGCGATGACGGGGCTGATAAAGAGACACGAGGCCGTGAGCCAGTCCTGCGCCAAGACACAGGCCAGCCTTCAGGATTCTCTGGAAAAACACTTCAATGGTGAGTTCCGACAGGCCTTCGCATGAGTAGTTTGTTTACAAGACATAGTCCAAACCAAATGCTGCCTAGAAACGGCCAGAAAACTTTCCACAAGAGTAGCATTTTAAATTTGTGTTTGCGTTGAGCTTTGAGCAGTAAGATTATTGTGGTTGGGCTCTCACTGTTGGCAGGATTCTTCCTCTTTCTCCCTAAGAAAGTAGGAGCCGGCCATCTTGAGGAATCTGAACTCCATGTGGATTTTCTACGTAGAGCTCCTTTGTGTGGAAAATGACTCCCACTGCTATGAGGAAATGACACAGTAAGCTTGGACATTGGGAGAGCCTATAAAACAGCAAGCATGTAATTCAGGGAACTGTTGGTCATTTATGTCCCTGACTCGGCCTCCAGCACAGCTGCGCCTCTGCTTTGGTGTCAATGTGTGATGCCCTACGTCAGCATGGCGGGCAGGGGAGATGGCTCCTCCCTTTGCCATAGAAATGGCTTTAACACCTCAAGAGCATTGCTCTCTCTCACATAGTCAACCAATTATCTTTCTTCACCAAAAGACAGAAACACAATGGGAAATCAAATATGTCAGGAATACGAATTTCTTTTCAGTCTTACACCTGAGATAATTTCTCAATTCTACCACGGGCAGTCATGGTTGTCGGTCATACTGTATTATATTCTATACTATTACTAATATTGTTTTCTTTCTGGAACATGCTGTAAGGCAGGATGTAATGGGCTGATCACCAGAATTAACTCATTGTGGTCATCCTGGAAGCTCTTTCAATGTTTTTTTCTATGTGTTCCTTATTTTTGTTACTTTCCGTAGAGTCTATGCAGGAATTCCAAGAATGGTTTTCTGGAATAAAGGCAGCAGCAAAGAAATCATCAGATAGAACTGGGGACAGCAAGGTTCTGGAGGCAAAACTCCATGATCTTCAGGTATGCATGCTGACGCTACTTTTTCCTAAATTGCGTTCAAGTGCCTTTAGGTCAGACCTAAATCATCTATTTCCCCAAACCTTATTTTCTTCTAACTTTTCTTCTTCCCTAAAAGAATTGGATTTCTTGGGTCAGAAACAGAAGTGTGAAAAATAAGTTGATAAAAATGTTAAAATTTCATTCATGTTGATGTAAGGCAGAACTCAAACCAATATTGTAAAGCTATGACCCCTTAATTTAAAATATATAAATTTTTTTAAAAGTTAAAATTTCAGAATTTCTAGATCCCGTTCCTCTCTTTTTAGTCTATTACTCATTCTTCAGCAATCTTTCAGAACTAAACCTAATTTTAGTTTTTATGGCAGTAAAAGCATAATTTTTATCTATTTTACATCACTGTCATGAAGTTTTAAACAGAAGACATGGCTTGTGTTTTGTTAAAAACCTATCATCTAAATTTGGAGCTAGGATATATTCAAATAAAAGCAATAGATATTGTAAGTTTTAAAGGTGTGACAGATAATTAAAAATGTATAAATTCTGGTAATGTGCAGCAACATTAAGAATGATTGTCAGGAGCCTAAGTTCAAATTAAGTTCTGGCCAAGTTTTTCAAGTGGTTAATCGGAGCAAAGCACTGTGTTAGGTATTATAAAAATATTTTTTTTTAATTAATGGGGGAGAAAATTAATGAGGAATATAAGGATTTTGTGGCCTAATGGGTGATGTGATGGCAATTATGTAGACAACTCATTAGCCAGGGAGGAAGATCATTATAATACAGGAAGCTGGTTTTGCTGGAGGCATGGAAAATTCAGATGTGGAGCTGGGCTCTTTAAAGCTTGAAATGCAGAGGATCTCCATGAAGAAAAGTTTGAGTGACAGTCACAAATGCCTCTGTGAAACTCAGGGTGGAGGCAGGACCAGAATAGCAGTTCTGGGCTTCTTTTGCTCAGTTGAAGCCATGCCTATGCATATGATCTTCCAAGGAAGAGGTGCATACCAAGAAAAGAAGGCATCTGAACACAGGGTTTTGTGTGCAGTGTGGGTCAGACAAGGAGGCAGGGTGGAGACAGTTAACCAATTGAAAGATGTCACTCTGACCATGTGAAGAGGTGGAGGCTGGACCAGGCTGAGATGGTGAGAATGGAGAGGGACAGAGAACAGACCTTGATGAGAGCATCCTTCTTCCCAGCTCAATGTTGCTTGCAGTTGGTCCTCAGCGGTTCCAGTGACTGGCTGGCACCATCCTCCATTCTCAGTTTTGACTGTATCCAAATGTATACATCATTCTCACTGCATCTTATTAAAAGCATTCTTCCTTTGGGCTATTTTTCTTCTCTTGCTTTACTTTCTCAGGTCAGAGTTGTAATTAATCCTGCTAGGCAGTAGGATCTTTGAATAATAGCAAATGCTTTGTATTACCGTTATTTCCCAAAACAGAACATTTTGGACTCAGTCGGTGATGGGCAGAGCAAGCTTGATGCGGTGACCCGAGAAGGACAAACTTTGTATGCACATTTGTCTAAACAAATTGTCAGTAGCATTCAGGAACAAGTTACAAAAGCTAATGAAGAGTTTCAAGCATTTCTGAAACAGTGCCTTAAAGACAAACAGGCGCTACAAGACTGTGCTTTGGAACTTGGGAGGTAAGTTGTTTCAACAGGTGTAGATTTCATCATGCACGGACTATTTCTTCGGTGATTTAAAGTAAAGAGCCTTTGGGAATAAACAAAAAATATTTTAAATTATGATTTTAAATTATAATGGTTTGACTTTAAGTACATGTTCATACTAGGGCAATAACTGATTGCTCAAACTCTGATGGTATCATTTGGCTTTATTTTCTATACAGAAAAAGAAAGGAATTATATTTACTAATAATTATGAATGACATAAATGTATGTACTTTTTGTCTGTTTGGCTAACTCTAGATATTAGAGTTTTGACACCCAAATTTTTTATTATCCAAGTCCTTTCCTCACTGTGTCTACTTCAGTGAGGTTGGAATTATGGCAGAAAACACTTATTATATTTCTCTGAATCAAGATTTCCTATCGGGAAGCTATATCGACAGGGCTGGATATAAAGTTAGAAAAAATATTCTGTTGCTAGGAAAGGAAAGATGTCAGTATAATCAAAATGTCTTTTTTGGTTGGAGGTCTTAGCTTGACTTTTGTCAAGGTTTCTTAGAGAATTTATATTGCCTTTAAAATTTATGAACCCTAGAGCTCTTGTGCCATATTCAAATCCCCGTAAGATACAAAGACCCAGAGATGACTTTTCCTTCTCTTCCAAGGGCTTTCGCTGCCCCATTTTTCCACTGGCCCCAATCCAGGGTCTTTGTAGTAAGATACAAAGTTAAGTGCACACAGACATGGAAATGTAATCTTAATTACCAGCTATGATTATCAAGATAGAGTGCTTCTTTTTCTGCTAATGTCCAGAATTTGTCATTTTGTTACTGAAATAAGTGATCATTTGAATGGGATTATTGTTGAGGTTTTTTTCTCTACTTGAAAATCCATGAGATCTTAATTGCCATAGACATTGTGACCTCAGATATTAGAATTTATTTATTATAATGAAGACATAAGAATTTCTCTAAGGTGTTTTTTTCTTTTCTTTAGCTTTGAAGATCAGCACAGAAAACTGAGCTTATGGATCCATGAAATGGAAGAAAGATTAAGTACAGAAAACTTAGGAGAGAGTAAGCAACACATTCCTGAGAAGAAAAATGAAGTCCATAAAATTGAAATGTTTCTGGGAGAACTATTGGCTGCAAGGTAGGATGCGGAAGTGGAATAGATTCTTTTCTTACTAGCAAATGTTTGTTTGTCTGGTTGGTTGGTTGGCTGTTGGGTTGTTTGTTGGCTGGTTAGATAGTTAGTTGGGCTGGTTATGTTTCTATATCTAGCACACAAATGATTGTATAGTGTTTCCATTGCAGTGTAGTGATCTGGAGAGAATATTGGGTTGGAGGTAAAGAGCTGGTCTCCATTGCCATTATATCTCCCTTTATTCAACAAATTGGACAGGCCATTCATTTTCTGTATTTCTTGATATTAGCTTTTAAACATTGAGAAGAATAATAAATATATTTTCCTCCCAGAGGTTATTATAAGGATATAAGGTGATTATAAAAATACTCTTCATTTACAAAAATAACACTATAGACCCCAATTTCCATATATATTTTTCACACACTTCAGCCTCCAGGATTATTTCTAATCCACCATATCCTCATAATATTGTTAGTAACGCAAAAGGTATTATCATGAAGTCTGACTGCCCTAGAGATTCATTTTCTCCACTGCAGTATTTGTCTCCTCATTGCTTGTCAACTGGGCAAATGTTTCCGGCTTCTTCTCAGGCAGTTCTCTGGCCTGTACTGTGGACTCTATTTTCATGGCTTTGCTCCCTCAATTCACACTATACCGCTGGCATTTTCAGTTGCTTCATTGGAATTGTTGCACTGGAAGATAGAACACTTTTCACTAGCGGAGGGAAGCCTGGCCCAAAACTCTATCTCACTGTTGTTTCCTACCTCTGTGACCTTTTACCGTGGGTCAAACACGTTGTTGATTTTGTTACTGAATTCAGATTAAGCTGCTCATACTCAAGAATCTAAAAATGAGAGACAAGTATTGAGTAAAAGGAAAGATGGCTTTATTGAGGGAGCTGGAAATTCTGGCAAGAAGGCGAACTCATGTCCCAAAGAACCCATTCCCCACTGCTGATCAGAGAGCAGGTTTTAAAGGAAAACTTCAAGGGTGGGCAGGCAGAGAACACAAGCAGAACAAAGCAGTTAGTTTTGAGAATCATCTTGAAACTGGTCATTTGGTGGTCTGGTCAGCATCATCTTGATTGTTTTAAGCACAATTTATCTTCAGTTCTAAGGTCAGTTTGTTATCAGTACCTTAAAGTCAGTTCCTGGAATTGTGCAAGCCACATATTCACTATTGCTCAAGACAGAGCATCTTATGTCATGACTACAGTCTGGTCATCAAGTGCTGGACTCAGTCACTCAGTCGTGTGCAATTCTTTGTGACCCCATGGACTGTAGCGCACCAGGCTCCTCTGCCCATGGGGATTCTCTCGGCAAGGATACTGGAGTGGGTTGCCATTTCCTTCTCCAGGGGAGCTTCCCAATTCAGAGATCAAACCCCAGTCTCTTTCCATCTTAGCCACCAGGGAAGCCCAGGAATACTGGAGTGGATAGCCTATTCCTTTGCCAGGGGAACTTCCGAGCCCAGGAACCAAACTGGGGTCTCATGCGTTGCAGGCAGATTCTTTACCAGCTGAGCTACCCAGGCAGTTAGCTTTTTCCCTCTGGTTGTCATTTTAGTGTCTGCAAAACAACTCAAGAATGTGAATCAGATTTTGTTATTTATATCCTTCAGGGAGGAGCTAAAGATTCTGTGACTGTGTTGTCCTAATTGTTAACCGCTTGAGCCTGCTTTTTTGTGACTCAGGGGAGACCTGGGAGACTACAGCTTTTCCACAAACAAGAGACAAGGGATAAAGAAGAGCTTTAGTATCTGAGAAGGCCCCACAGAGTCTTGCTCAATTTCAATTTTTTATAAATTGAACCCAACAGTGGTTCAAATGTAAATTGAAACTCATCCCAACCCAATGGTGAATTTCTCAAAGTCATGGACCATCAGGTCTTTGTGATCCCTAGTATAGTGCCAAAAATAGGAAGTATTTGCTAAATTAATAAAATAGTAGCATTATTCTAACCATAAAACTTTCTTAAAATTACACAGCATTTTATTTACTTTTTAAATCTTGACTCTTGTCTAGGTACAATATAACATGGCCAGACCTATTTCTGGCGAAGGCAGTGGCACCCCACTCCAGTACTCTTGCCTGGAAAATCCCATGGGTGGAGGAGCCTGGTGGGCTGCAGTCCATGAGGTCGCTGAGGGTCGGACACGACTGAGCGACTTCACTTTCACTTTTCACTTTCATGCATTGGAGAAGGAAATGGCAACCCACTCCAGTGTTCTTGCCTGGAGAATCCCAGGGACGGGGGAGCCTGGTGGGCTGCCATCTATGGGGTCCCATAGAGTAGGACACAACTGAAGTGACTTAGCAGCAGCAGCAGCAGACCTATTTCTCTCCTCCTTTTAAACATTTGTTATTCTTCTTGAGCTGTTGCTCTAATATTCCAGAACCAGATGCTGGGACTTTAGGTATATTTGCTCCCATCTTCTTTCCACCTGGCAGCTTCTCTAGACAATCTTAATGTGCTCTAGTTGTATCCCAGCTTCTCCAGCTGAGTCACCTGACTTCTTTCACTTGCTTGCCACTTGCTCTTCCCAGCCCTTTGGATTTTTTTTCATCATAATATTCTGCAAGTACTTTGCATATCTTGGGGGAATGTCCTGTATTTTTAAAAAGAACCTCAGACTTAAGAATCATTGATTTTTATTGTCTATTAAGCATTTCTCCTTGTGGTAACACGTGATATCTGTCCTCTTGAATTATTATTCAACTGAAGTTATTTTTTAAATCATCTTCATGTCTTACCTTCATGTCTCAAGCAGATTACAAGTATCAGTTCATTCAGTCACTTAGTTGTGTCTGACTCTTTGCAACTCAGGGACTGCAGCACACCAGGCTTCCCTGTCCATCACCAACTCCTGGAGCTTGCTCAAACTGGTGTCCATCGAGTCAACCATCTATCCTCTGTTGTCCCCTTCTCCTCCCACCTTCAGTCTTTCCCAGTATTACAAGTATAAGAGATGTATTTTAAAGTATATGTAATGTTGTCTAAGTCTTATATATCTCACTGAAGCACATAAGATTCTGTTTAGATAATGGCTGCTCAAGAAAAAGAAAAAGATGAGGTAGGAAATAGACTTCTTGTCCTTTTTCTGACATTCACAACAGCTTATGTCACAGCATCTACAGTCTCCCTTCTGATATCCCAGGCATTTCCTGAGAGATATACTGATTCAGAAATGTGTAAGAAAGTATAAAGCCAACCCAGTCATAAAGATTATGTTTTCCCTTGACTTAATTAACATAACCTCAAACTGAAATGAGCAGAGTTCCCAAGATACAACAAAGAAACCCGTAAGTATGCATAAGATGGCCTTTTGAAAGAAGCTTTCTTGGGCACTTTATCCCTGCCAAACATTGTGCTTGGTGCTGGGGATATGAGATGAATGTAATCGCCGTGGCTTCTAGAAGGTGAAAGCCTTACGGATGGAGACAGACAGGGTGGATGAGGTGACAGAGTAAGACGGAAAGAGGATACCCGGAAGGGGAGTCAGCATTGTGCTTCCTGGGGATGTAAGCCCTGCACTGAGATTTGAAGGGCCTCTTAGAAAAGAAGTTAGTGGTTATGGAGGAGGAGTCTTCGTGTGTATACAGCAGGGTGGAGTGCTTGGGGAGTATCAGGGAGCTGTTTATGATTAGAGCATTAACTCGGAATGAATAAAAGTCAGAGATCAGCCGGGAGAGACAGGCCTGGGCCATTTCCTGAAGTGAATCCCTAACAATACAGAGGGCTGGGATCCAGGCACAGCCCAGACTGAATGAGATCCCTCGATGGGAAGTGACTGCGTTCAGATAAACCTCAGAGAGCCAGGTAGCCAGCCCTCTGAGGGCGCCCAGCACCATCCCTGAGGATGTGTCAGCTGTGAGCTCTGGTCTGGCGGCTGCTCCAACGTCAACAACCAGGCGTTACTCCCCTGTGCTCCTGACTGTCAGAAATCTTTTTTTTTTTTCCCCCTGTTTTCTTTAGAGAGTCTCTGGACAAGCTGTCCCAGAGAGGGCAGCTGCTCAGTGAAGAAGGCCACGGCGCTGGGAAAGAAAGCCGCCTGTGTTCCCAGCTCCTCACGAGCTATCAGAACTTACTCCGGATGACCAAGGAGAAGCTCCGCGGCTGCCAGGTGGCCCTGCAGGAGCACGAGGCGCTGGAGGAGGCGCTACAGAGCATGTGGTCCTGGGTGAAGGACGCGCAGGACAGACTGGCCGGTGCGGAGAGCACCGTGGGGAACAAAGCCGCCTTGGAGAGCCGGCTGCTGCAAGCGCAGGTAGGCGGGGCGCCAGCCTGAGGCCTCCGGAGGACGGCTGGGTTAGGCTCAGGTGTTTGGGCTGTCACTGGTGGCGCAGACAGTCAAGAGTCTGCCTGCGACGCAGGAGACCTGGGTTTGACCCCTGGGCGGGGAAGATCCCCTGGAGGAGGGGATGGCTGCCCACTCCAGTAGTTTTGTCTGAAAAATCCTATGGATAGAGGAGCCTGGTGGGCTATGGTCTTGGAGTCACAGAGTCAGACATGACTGAGCGATTAACACACACACACACACACACACACACACACACACAGGTGTTTGAGTTACGTCCTCATCGTTCAACTATGAGCCTCCTCAGGATTATGTGGGCAAAATGATTTGGAGGGATTGTTTTTCTCTTCTGTCAAAGAATATTTTTGTTCTAATAGCTTTGAAATAATTTTTTAAAAATGTTTAGTAAACATTTGTAGCAAGCATTATGAATGCCTACTCTGCTCCAAGCACCATGCAAGTTGATTGGAAATAGAGACAAAAATTAGTTCTTGCTTTCTAGAAGTTCCCAGTTAGCGGAAGAGATCGAGTGAATTGTTACTTTCAGGGCAGCCTGTATGGAGGGGCCGTGAATGAAGTACGGAGGAGGCCACAGACCAGCCTGCAGTCAGTGAAGTTTCCTCTGAAAGGCAGAAATTATGCAGGCAATGGAAATAGGGACCTGTCAAGTTTTGGACAAGGGTGACTTCATTTTCAAAATGACTTCTCTTTACTCTGATGCAAAATTCAATGAAGTTCCACTTCTAGGCTTATAGTCCAAAGTTTTCCAAGAACTTAAATCGGAGTTAATCTCTGACTTCAGACTCCTGGACTTCTAATATTTAAAGATGGTGTTATAGGGCCATAGGGTCCAGAGTGTTATATTTTTGGTGTCTTTTCATTTTAAGGTAAGGTGTGCCTTAGCTTGATTCTCATGGAACACAACACATCAGAAGGTTTTAGTGATCCTGCTTATGATTATTCATTCTTCCTTCACAGGAACTTCTCCTGATGAAAGGTGAAGGGGAAGTTAAGTTGAACATGGCCATTGGCAAAGGGGAACAGGCCTTGAGAAGTAGCAACAAGGACGGTCAGAAGGTGATCCAGACTCAGCTACAGACCCTTAAAGACGTGTGGGCTAGCATCATGGGCTCCTCCGTGCATGCCCAGAGGTACAGAGCCTATTTTTAGTGTGTATTTGCCTGAATCAAACCCAGTGGCTTTAGTAAAATGATGGAGTAGTGCTGAAGGTATCCTGCAAGAGAGTTACCAAGCATGTTATTTTAGATAGTTGTATGGATGCCTGTCTTTGCCTGATTGAATTTTCTGTAACTGCAATGGATGGTTTTGTTTGCTTGCTTGCTTTGTGTGTGTGTGCATGTGTGTGTGATATTTACATCTCCCATAACTCTCATGGAATCTGGCACACATGGGCTTAATCAGATGCCTCCTCTAAATTCATGAAAGAAAGAATATGTGGTCTTTAACAACTTTAATAACTTTTTGCTTTTTAAGGAAAGTTAAGTCATTGGCAACTTTTGAGCTTACATACAAATCTTTTTCTCAACTGAAGTAATATCCCTGACAGTGGGGTTGCAGAGATGTTGGGAGAGTATGTGATCACCCCAGTGATTGGGCTATCCTGACATTTAGAGTAAGGCCAGGGGAACCAACCTCCTGCTGTGTGTGAACACCTTCACATGAGCAACAACCAGACCACATGACCCCATTGCATTAGACGCTGATGAGAAAATAGAGAAGATGCTAATTTTTACACACGGTGTTATTGTTGTTGTGTTATATTTATGACTGAAAGACTTTCATCTCCTCCCTCTTCTCAGAGGATCTACAAATAATCTGACTGGCTGGTTGGACAAATGACTTTCAGTCAGTATTACACTAACACATTGCAGAAGTCACATTCTAAAGGTTATCTGTGCTGTTCATTCACTGAAGAAGTGTGTGCTCACATGATCTTCATAGCTAGATAAACGGAAGATTAGAGCTCATTGCAAAACAACACTCCGGTTACTCACTGCCATGTAAACAGTGGACCGCGGTGACAGCTAAAATTTGCGGAGTTGTATTTTGTTTTGTTTCCTTTAAATATGGAGGGTAGGTGGTAACTCCAGAAGTCAGCAGGACTCTGAATCTTCATCACAACTCATGGTCAGCAAAGAAAAAAAATCCAATTCCACAGTTCCCTTATTTTATAGATCAGACTGCTGAAGCATGAACAAAACTCCCCAATGCTTGACAACAGGCTAACTTCATAAAAGTAAATAGGAATACGGGTGAATATTTTCCGGATGTTAGAATAACATGTTAAATACAGGAAGCGGTTTTAAATCCTTGATTCTTCTCTTTCAGCAAGGAATTAACTTTGGCAACTGCATTCTGAGCAGTAGCAGTGCTCAAATTATTGTGCTAAAATAATGAAAGAAAGTAGTTTTTGCCCTCTTAGTGCTCAAAAGCTAGGGTAGGGTACATTTAAAAAAAAAAAAAAAATAAGCCTCTGACTCAGATTGTGTTCCTAAGATGCTGTGGACTGTAGAAGAAAGTAGGGCTTGGGTGGCTTCTGGAGAAGTGAGATGGATTTGGACTTTCCAGAAAATTATTTGCAGAAAGAATAGGGTTTTAAGGCATATATGATGAGGTTTATATTGGTGCAAAAGGGAAAAATTTGAGCAAAATAAACAATTAGGAAGTATGTTCACCACAGATATAACTTCAGGATCATAGAATTATATGCAAGGAAAAAGAAAAAGAATTATATGCAAGGGAGAGTGGGAGGAGTCACTAAAGATAAGTTAGAATAGTTTGCAAAGCTAAATGTTGGAGGTATTTTAAAAATGCCAGTCTGGAGAGCCTTTTAGTTGACTATTGGGAGAGCTATTGACTTGACTATTAACTTAGGTGACTATATTTCTAATACTATTAGCACATTGAGCCTTCATCCCTTCACACATTCAACACAGAAACACTAAACATTATACATTATATCTGTAAGTGAAAAAATAAATCTAATTATGTCATTTACCCAAAAGAATACTTTACATTTTGAATTCCATTATCTTTAATAGGATAAACCAAATCCAAGAAAATACAGAATTGATGTATATTAAGTAAAATTTAACTGTACCCCAAGGCTGATATTTTGACAATGTAACATGTATATGTGTCTATTCATTTAGGGCAATTAGCATTTGGAAGACAAATCTCCAGATGCATATGCGACTAAGACATCTTCAAATTGTAGCATAAATTTATTTTTATTTGGAAGAAGCTGTGTTGTAGGTCAGAAGAGTAATGTTTTCCCCTTCACTTAAAAGCAGTGTTTTCATCACTTACAGTACCATTCAGTAAAAGAGCTTACATGGATGCAATGCCCTCATGATTGGTTTTTAGTAGAGACATGACGATAACTTATTTTTGTAATATGTGACATTGATTCTAGCACTTTAGAGTCTGTGATTAGCCAGTGGAATGACTATCTAGAGTGGAAAAACCAGTTGGAGCAGTGGATGGAATCAGTGGATCAAAAAGTAGAACATCCCTTGCAACTACAGCCTGGTCTGAAAGAGAAGTTTTCCCTCCTGGATCACTTTCAGTCCATTGTATCGGAGGCAGAAGATCATGTTGGAGCCCTGCAGCGACTCACTGCAAAGGCCAGGGAGCTCTACCAGAAGACTGAGGATGAGACTTTCAAGGATACGGCTCAAGAGGAACTGAAAACACAGTTTAATGACATACTGACCGTTTCCAAGGTTAGTGCTTTATAGCAAAGGAAAAACGTCAAGGTTCAGGTAAAGAATACACTGTAGGTTAAATTTTTAGGGGAATTGGTGTGGAGGTTGCAAGGGAGGCTGAAGAGGGAGGGGATATAGATACATATATAATATATATATTATATATACACTATGTGTATATATAATATATACACACACACACACACACACACGGCTCAATCGCTTTGTTGTATGGCAGAAATCAACACATTGTAAAGAAATCATTCTCCAATTAAAATTTTTAAAAATAAAAATAAAAAATCAAACTATATCTTTAGTGAATAGGTATATTACATAAAGGGTCATTTCTCACCAATGGATGCCCATGAATTTTTCTTTTTAGCAATTTCGGGATTATTTTTTATTCTTTGTTTTTCATCTTTCTCCACTCAAAATGTTAATCAACCCATTTCTTTTCTTTGTGAGGCTGTCTGAGACTCAATTGTCAGTTTAGAGTTCTTTTGCTTTTGCTGCCACTTATATTTGTTATATTAGGTGCAAGTCTATTTACCTCCCAGATTTCAGTCATGTACCAAGTATCCTATTTCTCATTTTAGTAAAACCTTCATGTTTTTGTTCTCCAAGAAATTGACTCCTTTGTGTAATGTGAAGATTTTCTTTCAATTCTATCTCTGAATCATTACTTTCCTTCAGGACTTTTCTTTTGTATATATATATGAGAATGTTAAAGAAAATTAAGGAGAAGATTTTTTTCCCTCTCTTGGCTTCCTTTGGGGAACTCTCTTTGTATTATTAGTACTACAGTTTTTAACATATGTGTTAGTTTATCTTAATTTTTATTTTGGTAATGATTAAGAGCTATGACTCGAGTCAAAAAGACCTACAAATTTGAATTCTGGCTTTGATTCCTTTTCAGATGCATGACTTTGGGCATGTTACTTAACCTCTGTAACCTCTAAAGGTCCCTTCTCATAATATAGTTAAATAATAATATCTACCTCACATAGCTGTTATGAGGATTAAATGAGCAAATTTATTTTAAGTGCTGAGCAGAATACTGTACAGGCAACAGAATACAGTAAAGGTAACACAAATAGTTTCTTGAACAATAAGAACAGTTAAAATAACAGCAGTAATTAAGTGGATTATTAGTGAGGGATGTTAGTCAACATTCATTAAGCATAGGTTTTTATTCTAAGCTAAACCAAAGAAAACTTAAACAACAATGATTGCTTCTTTACAGTCTTTCAGTCTAATTAAGATTTTATTTTTTTCACTTTGAGATATTAGACATAGAGAAAATTCAAGAATAAGAAAAAAAATCTTCTAAGATCATTAAGACACCTGTTGCCTTGTCTGATTTCAGATTCTCAATAATGATTACTGTTAAAGTACTCTTCTTTCTCTACCAGGAGAAAATGAGGAAAGTAGAAGAGATTGTGAAAGACCATCTCATGTATTTAGATGCAGTCCAAGAATTCATGGATTGGCTCCATTCAGCAAAGGAAGAACTTCATCGGTGGTCAGATATGTCAGGAGATTCACCAGCCACCCAGAAAAAATTATCTAAAATTAAGGTCAGAAAATAGACAGATGGTATAACTGCATTGGTTCTTGGGTATCACATTCCTGTGATGAAGATTCTGTGGATTAGATTATTTAAAATAGTTTCTTCCTGTTTTCTATTTGTTGGTATTTATTACTTTGTACCTCATGAATCAAAAATGTAAGTAGGAGAAAAAAGGCAATTCAAAACATTGTACACTTGTGAGAAAAGTGGACCACTATCCATGGATGTGTCTGTGTGCAAATGTGCTTATTACTGTAGCATCAAGGCCTATGAAATATGCCCCAGATTGGTGAGCTGGCAAAACCAGATACTACTTACTAGCACAGTGGAAGAAGAGTTTACAAAGTAACTTGGTTAAAAGTATTTGAATAATTCACTTATTTTATTCTGCTTTCTTAGCCAAAAGTATGACAACATAGTAGAAAACAGTAATTTTAAGGGCATTAAAATAGGTTCCTGCTTATAAGGTCTACTTAAAAAGAAGACGTTCACATATCTGAGGGAGCTGGAACAAGTATATTTCTATTTACTGATTATTAAATTGCATTAATGTCCTCTCTGTGGAAGTGATAGATTTTAATCTGAGAACCAGGAAATGGTGATATTTTCAGTTGTTTAGTTGTACATGAGGAAATGTTGGAATACATAGTATAAATGTGGTCAGGAATAGAAGACTGGGATTGTGTTCTGATACCTGGAAATCAGAATATAAAAATACTCATTAATAATAGCAACAATAACTACATTCTGAAAGTTTACTTTTAAATGTTCAGAAAGTATTATTTAAATCTTACTACAACTGCACAGGTTTTAAATGAGATAATCACAGAAAGTCACTTCTAAAATTCTTATTACCTGTGGGATTCCATAAAATGCTTCGCTATATTATATACTTCACGAATATTTTGATTCATTCGTTCATTCATTCACCCATTCATCTATCCATTTATTCAACGAAGGTTGTACTTGGAAGGTTGTATCAAGGAACTTGAAGTGTGGGTGGGAATGAATATGCACAAACTGATGCTTATAAAATCATACAGCAAATGCAACCCTAGCTCACGAGTTCAGGCTCTAGGATCAGACCCTGATGCTACATCTTATCTGTACTGCTTTTCTTAGGGCTGTCCTCAAGCCTCAACGTCTTTCTTCATCGGTAAAAATCAGAGTAACAATAGTACCTGCCTCACAGAGTCATTTTGAGGGCTAAATTAGATCATGTGCCTAAAGCATTTTAGCAGTCCAGGAGCTAAGTCATAAATTTGTATTAAAATTAACAAAAATAATAGATCCATAAATATATAAACATCAGAATAGATTCTATACAAGAATCTATTCTTACCAGGAAATACCACTATTTTACTTAATTAGCAATACATAAATTTGTCTTATCTTTTGGGGCATTTGTGTGCTTTAAGCCTAAAAGGTGCAGTTAAATGGTTGAGTTTCTAGTGAGGTTCTCAAAAGTAAGAAGAATAGTAATAAATGAATGCTGTGTAAAGGTTATTTTGAGCTTTCAGTTTAAATATGTCTGTGAATGATTTATTTTAGTTACTATAAAAATATTTAGTTAACATGCTGAAAGTGAAAGTCGCTCAGTCGTGTCCGACTCTTTGCGACCCCATGGCCCATATAGTCCATGGAATTCTCCAGGCCAGGATACTGGAGTGGGGAGCTGGTCCCTTCTCCAGGGGATCTGCCCAACCCAGGGATCAAACCCAGGTCTCCCGCATTGCAGGCGGATTGTTTATCAGCTGAGCCACAGGGGAAGCCCAAGAATACTGGAGTGGGTAGCCTATCCCTTCTCCAGCAGATGTTCCTGATCCAGGAATTGAACCGGGGTCTCCTGAATTTCCGGTGGATTCTTTACCAACTGATTTATCGGGGAAGCCCACATACTGAACCATTTCATACTGAAAATATGAAAATATTAACGTACTAAAGTATTTGAAATTGAGGAGGGCTTATTCTTTTGTTGTTGATTCCTAGTGGATCAGAAGTGTCGTTTAAGCCACCACCTCCGGGAAGGAGATGGAAATGGGGTAGAGACAAGAGCAGAGGACAGTTCTGCCACAATCCTAGTTCACTTGTCTTCAACCCAGGGAAAATTAAGATTCGCATATTTACAGGAGCAATACACCACAGGCAAACATTTAAATTACTATCCAAATAGTTTCACATATTCAAACAACGCCGGATTTCAGGGTTCCTCTTTAGGCTATTGTGGATTCCTCAGTTTACTTCGCCACAAACCTTGACGCTCACAATGATAATCTCTACTATAATAACTCAGGAGGGGGCGGATGAATTGAATCCGGTTCCTTGTGGCACGCTTGCTAAAACTTCCTAGCAGGACGGGGTCCCCCTCTGTACACATTTGGAAACTTGCAGGCCAAGTGACTCAGAGCCTCCTCGGTTGCCATGGTGATGTTCCATTACAGGAGCTGATGGATTCCAGAGAGATTGGTGCACGCCGCCTAAGCAGAGTGGAGTCTCTGGCCCCAGCCGTGAAACAGAACACGACTGCCAGTGGCTGTGAGCTCTTGGACACGGAGATGCAGGCCCTGCGTGCGGACTGGAAGCAGTGGGAAGACAGCGTTTTCCAAACGCAGACCAGCTTGGAGAACCTGGTCAGCCAAATGGCCCTTTCGGAGCAGGAGTTCTCCGGCCAAGTAGCTAAGCTGGAGCAGGCCCTCGAACAGTTTAGTGCCCTCCTGACAAGCTGGGCTCAGCAGTTAGCCCTCCTGGAAGGCAAGAACACAGATAAGGAGCTAGTGGAATGCTGGCAGAAGGGCCGGGTGAGTTGGCTTCCCGTTTTCTGCTGGGGGGTTATGCTAACATGTTTGTTTGCCTCTCTTCATTGCTAAAAAAAAAAAAAAAAAAATCCTTGCTAACTAAAAACATGCAACATTCAGACTTGGAAAAATAAGTATTAATTAAATTTGTAAAGCTGCTCCATTTCCTTTTTTCATAAATCAAAGTACTGTAAAAATATAGACATAAGTGAGAAAGAGGTTTTTTTCCTTTTTATCATAAGAAGCGTTTATTGATAGTGGGAAGATTTTACTTTCATTCTTACGGTGTAAGAGTTTGTAATCTTGTTTTCAGCTCTTCAGTCTGAAAAAAGTGGCCTGTGGGTAGAGGCATAAATAGACACAGTCATAGCTGTTTTCCTGCCAGGGAATTATTTCCAACAATTAAATGATTGAATTTATAGCTTTGAAAGAAATGTTTGGTAATCTCCTAAAGCACGACTAATAGTTTTCACCCTGATTAGCTGTCCTGTGTGTGGATTTGACAGCTGTGTTTGAATTAATCCGTTAACAGAACTCCTAGTCATGCTCACCAGTTGCCTTGTGAACTTTTTTTTTTAAACTAATAACCGCCCTTTCAGAATGTGAGGAAGGAAAACATAAAAGGAAGAGTGAATAATGGGCAGAAGCTTGAAATCTTCTTTCTTTCTTTTACTGTTAAATAGTGTCTCAGAAAGCCTTTCGATATGTGCAGTTTTAGAGTGCTCTGAATCATGGGGTTGTCCTTAAAAGGAAATTTAGTAAACTTCTCTGTTTCTATTTATGTTATATTCATTTCAAAATATCTCCAGCCAGTAAGAAAGTCCTGCAGTGTTTCCAACACTGTCTTGTTTTAAATCAAGTATTTGAAACAAATATAGCACCCACAAAATAAAACTTTGTAATCATCTCTTATACTATTCTATTTATAAGGTTTCTAGGATTTTTGTTTGTTTTTTTTGCCTTTCCTATCCTTTAGGCTTAAGCTCTAGAATAAAGCACAGAAAGTAGTTCTGTCAAACAGGGACAAGGAAGTCGGTAATTGTCCAATGTGGTCAATATTATTCACTCTGGTATAAAAAAATGAGTTATAATGCTTTAGTTCTTTTGTGTTCCCTTTTCTTTCTCTTCCATTAATATGATGAAATTTTTTAAAAAGAAAGATTTGGTTATATTTAGATTGAATTACTATCTTGAGCTATCTTTTTTTATTGATACTACTAATGAAAATAATAGGTAAAACCTATAAAAAATGTACATAATAATGAAAAGAGAATATGGACTTTTTTTTTTTTTTTGCTTTAGAAGTCCAATTACCTTGAAGTTTGTTTAAACGAAGAGAAAAAGGTCATAATGTTTTCATGAAATACATACTTTGTTCTTTAAGTAACACTTGTGACAAATAACATAAATCATTAAGGAATGCTGAACTTGTGATCCATACAAAACACTAACATTTAGGGTTATACATAATTTAAAGAAACATCCCAAGCACTTTTCAAAATATTGTAGTAGCCAGTACATAGAGGCATGCCTTAGGTGGCCATAGGAATGTAATTCAGAAAATTAAGGGAGGGGGGAAAATGTACTGGAACTACTTAATTTATTCAAAATCACTGAGCAAGAAAACCAACCTTGAACTTCCATACTGATTTTAAAGAACTTGTATATAGTGCCTTGACTTAAATTCAAGAGCAAAAGTTAAGACTCTTCTCTTCTACTTTTGGTAGACAACTGCATGGTAAACTAAGATAACGTTTCTCCCTGGATTTTACCTGAGAGTGGCCTTTTTAATTTTCTATTTAAAAGAGGACAGGTTTGGCACATTTATACTAATGTTAAACCAATGTTAACATTTCTTGGAATCTCAAGAAGAGAATATAGAATTTTATTTGTGCTGGTAATCCAAAGTTGCCAGCCCTTCGCTTAGATCTACTTCCAGTTTTGGCTCCAGAGTTCATACTTTAGATGATAATACTACATCACCTCCCAATATTCAGATATCCTTTTATTTTTAATAATGATATTTTAATCTTAAAACAGATAGCATTATGCAATACACCTTAAACTTATACAGTGCTATATGTCAATTATATCCTAATAAAACAAGGAAAAAATAAAAGATAAAAACAGATAATAAATTTTCTCACCACACATTAAAAAAAGAAATGGTAATTATGTGATGGAATAGAGGTGTGAGCTAATGATCTACTGATAATCATTTACAATATATAAATGTACCTTATCAACACATTGTACATCTTAAGTTTATACAATATTTATTTAATTAATTATTTAAGTTTATCAATTGCATTTCAATAAAGCTAGGAAAAGCTTTTAATTTTAAAAAATAATGATAATACTTCCATCACGAATGGATGCATAGGACATTTTACAAAATAATGGATTTGCCAGGGTTCTTTGACATTGTTTTGCTGTTTGTTGGAGGTGGGGATTGTCATTGTTGAAAATCACAGTAATAAACATAAAATTCCACAAGTGTTTATTCTCTATTCCACAATTAAATGATGAGACTCAAGAAATCTTTAAAAAAGAAAAATGGATCTTCATCTATAAATTATGTTAAATCATGTTGCAAAGTATTTTATTCACTGTGTTTGCAAAACTCATATTTTTTTAATTTCCAAGGTTATTAACCTTAGAGATTTAACAATTTTATTAACCTATAGAACCTCTAAGGGGGGGGAAATACATTTTAAGACTTAACTGAAACAGAATTATACAACCTGATATTTATAAAATGAAAGACTGCTAAAATGCTTTAATTTATGATACGTTTAGTGTAGTCAAGTTGCTCAGTCATGTCCGACTCTTTGTGACCCCATGGACTGTAGCCTATAAGGCTCCTCTGTCCATGGAATTTTCCAGGCAAGAATACTGGAGTGGGTTGTCCTTTCCTTCTCCAGGGGATCTTCCCAACCTGGGGATAAAACCCAGGTCTCCCACACTGCAGGCAGACGCTTTACCTTCTGAGCCACCAGGGGAGGTGATTTTTTTTTTTTTTTTTAGTATAACTTTTTAGTCAAAAGCTTTTCACTTTTCAATCATCTAATTTATAAATGACTATTTTGAATCTCTGGCTCTTTTTACTTTTTTGGTATGTGGTAAATTCTTTAGTTCTTATAAAAGGTTCAATGTGGTGTAAAATAGTAGTTACTAGTGTTTGGAGTTTTGGAGAGAAACTTTCTAGTTATTATGTGTGAATTTCATGAATAAAAACATCGTATACGCCTCTGTAGCCCAGCCACTAACCTAAATAAAGAATTTTAAAACCAAGGGAACTTCATCCCTCCTCTGAGAATCACGGTTTAGGTGGAAAGGCCAAGAAGTTCAAGACCAGTGGGGACGCTGGCTGGTGATGAGTGCAGACCAGGTGCTGTGTGTCCTCAAGACAATCCCCTAAGAGGTGGGACAGAAAGCAGAGAATCCTTAGAGGAGCCCTGATTTGAGCTGAGTCTTGATTACAAATTGACCAGATGGGAGAGGTGGAGGAACAGTATCAAGATCCAGAATTACTGAGGAATGAGAAAAACACAGACAACAACTGGAGAACGGGATTCACAATCTGAAAACAATTGTGCCCTTCGGGAGTAGACAGAGGCCCTGAGAGTCAAGAAGCAGAGGGAAAGAGAGCTGGTTAAAAGCGTTAAGACATATAATAGACCAGACCTCATTCATCTTGTGTGGAGTGAGAAGTTTTCTGATTCAGATCAGTGGGAGGACAGTGGTGCCATTTTCTAGGATGAGAAATACAACACAGACCTACTTTGTTAAGAGGCCTGGTTTTCCTACAAATCTAGGCCATGTCTTGATAAATATCTCTGAGAACAATAATAGTAACAGCAACAGCTATCCGAGTAGTTACTCATCTTCTTGCCCCTCCTCCTTAATATTTTTTTTTGTTTAGCTTGGAGATAATATTATCTACATAGTCCCACTTAAATAGCCTACTGTCTTTACTAATTATAGCTTCCCTTGTGGCTCAGATGGTGAAGCGTCTGCCTACAATGAGGGAGACCTGGGTTCGATCCCTGCGTCGGGAAGATCCTCTGGAGAAGGAAATGGCAACCCACTCCAGTACTGTTGCCTGGAAAATCCCGTGGATGGAGGGCCCAGTAGGCTACAGTCCATGGGGTTGCGAAGAGTCGGACTCGACTGAGGGACTTCGCTTCACTTTACTAATTAGGCACTTGATGTGCCAGGAACTGTGCTAAGTATTTGACACTGAAGATCTCACGTGATCCTTGTGACAATGCTATAAGAGAACTCTGATTGCAAAGCATCTTGTGTAACTCAGTAGACCATGTGGTTTCAGAGTGTGTCCTTGTCAAGTCCCAACACTTTGCTTTGGATTAAAGATTCACAATATTGTGATTAATCACGTCTTCTCTCTCTCTTGCATCCATTAAATTGTGAGCTCTTCAAGTACAAAAATCATACCTTTAGTTGTTTCAAGAGTGCCAGAATCCAGCAAAATGATTGATACATACCAGATAGTTAGCAGATATTTGATGACTAGATGAATGAAACTATGAAAGGAATAAATTACTAGTTAAATTAGACCCTGGAATATAAGAAATTCTTAATGCAAAAGTTAATTGTATATATACTACATAAATTCAGTTGCTACATGTATTTTTTAATCCAAAATTAGTATTGCTTTGCTTTGAAATGATTTCTCTTCACCTTTAAACAGTATATACCCATGCACATCTTCCAATGGCCTAGACAGAATGTTTTTAAACAATTTAGGCTATTCTTGTTTTTCTTTTTCTCGTTCCACTTTAAGTTACTTGACCACTTGATCATTTGACTATCCGGCAATGCTGGATACTTGAGAACCTAGCTCTTCCTAGAAAAAGACGCAAAATAACTAAGGGCTATCATCTGCCAGGGGGAATCCTGAAAATAGACCTCATCTCTTTACTGAATCTACTGTGTTGGTTCTTCCTTCAGTAAGAATTTATTAAGTGATTTATGCATGTATGATACTAGGATGTAGAAATTACCCAGTTTAAACACTTGCTTCTCTGCCTTGTTATTTCCTGATAGGAGATACTGGATGCTTTACAAAAAGCAGAGCCTCAGACAGAGAATCTCAAGTCTCAACTGAATGAGCTTTGTCAATTTTCCAGAGACCTGAGTACATACAGCGGAAAAGTTTCTGGCTTGATTAAAGAGTATAATTGGTGAGCATAAACCTTACTGGCATTCAAAATATGTTTACACAAATAAGAAGTCAGAGGTTTGTTAAGTTGTGAGTTCAGTAATAATATAAATTAATCTTTAAATATATTACCAAATGGTATGAGTACATACTAAGAGCTGTTGATTTTCTGGAACATTATTTTGATCTACTTGACCGCATTTTTTCTCCCATTAAATGCTTCAAATCATGGTTCCAGTCTTTGTTTGCAAGCTTCCAAGGGCTGTCAGAATAAAGAACAGATTTTACAGCAAAGATTTCTGAGAGCCTTCAAAGATTTCCAACAGTGGTTGGTTAACGCAAAGATCACAACTGCTAAGTGCTTTGACATACCTCAAAATATCAATGAAGTTTCAACGAGTCTTCAGAAAATACAGGTAAGAGTGTGATCAATTAATTCTAATAATGGTGCTGAAAATTCTCTAGCGGTCCAGTGGTTAGGACTCAGTGCTTCTACTGCAGGGGACATGCATGGGTTCAGTCCCTGGTCAGGGAGCCAAAGTCTCACAAACCATATGGCCAAAAAAGAAAATATGTAATAACAGTACCTGCAGGTGACTCAGAGGTCAAGAATCCACTTGCCAGTGCAGGAGACTCGGGTTCAATCCCAGTATCAGGAAGATCCCCTGATCTTCCTGAGGAGGAGATTTTCGGCAACCCACTCCAGTATTCTTGCCTGGAAAATTCCATGAACAAAGGAGCCTGGCAATCTACTGTCCGTGGGGTCCCAAAGAGTCGGACATGACTAAATGACCAAGTGTGCATCACTGACTTCTAGGTCTTATTATTACAAGGCTATTAAAGTTTTGCTCAAGAACCTCAGATTTCAAGTAAATCCCTGCTTGAAACAATTGATGTGTAGGTGAAAAGAAACTAGTCCGTTCATCTAAATGCATGCTATTTTTATATATTAATAGGGATTTAGGAGATAATAAAAGCTCTTTGTATATGAGAATCATTGAGCTTGAGCATGCTAGTCAGATTTTCTCGTTAATTTTCACAATACCTGTAACAGTTACATAAGATTATTATTAAATACAATACATACATAATACACTAACGCATAAGAGTATTATTGAACAAATAGGGTAAAAGAATCTTAGTCAGTTAATATATGCAACAAAAATTGTTTATTTCTTTTCTTTGATTTTATTGAGAAATAAGTAGGAAATTCATGTATTTTCATGTATAGAGCTTTTTATTGTGCCTAATCTCTTCTTTAAGGAATTTTTGTCAGAAAGTGAAAGTGGACAGCACAAGCTGAACATGATGCTTTCTAAAGGAGAACTTTTGTGTACTCTGTTGCCCAAAGAGAAAGCTAGTGGCATCCAGGCCAAAATGGCAACTGCAAAAGAAGATTGGAAAAATTTTCATTCGAATCTCCACCAAAAGGAGTCTGCTCTGGAGGTATACGATAGCCAACCATGTGGACACGTTCTGTGTTATTTGTTGTTGTTGTTGTTAAAATTCAATGTATTACATCCAGTACATCTAGGTATCCTTGTCAGAGATTTTGGTCATCCTTCTCTGAATATGACTGGATAACCGGATAACCTTAAGAATCACCTCAGTGTTGAAGTGTGAACCTCACTGAGGAATTTAATAGCTTCTTGCATGATAGAGGCAGTTATCACAGGCTTGCCCATATACCAGCCCACCAGTAACAACTGGTTTAAGTTTTAGGCAATGTTATTTAATCTTTACTTGAAATCCCTCACTTGTGAAAGCTGCTCTAGGAGAATGGACCAAAAATATCCATGCAGGGCTGAAAAATGCTATGGATGAGACAGAATATTATAACTAATGCAGATACCAAGTACTGAATAGTAGATTTTAGGAGTTCAGCATGCAGAGAGACAAAATAATTTTATTTTATCTAGGGATAGCATAATTTGAATTTACTATAATCATAACATAATTATGCCATAATGCAATTATTTTTTTCTTGAAATCATTTGTTTTGTGTACCAACTCTTCTCTTAGAGGAAAGTTAAGAGTCAGGCAAGTATTTTTTTTTTTTCTTTCTAAAATGCTTCCTAGCAGGAGAGAGCCTTAATTTAATTATGGCCATAATCAATGAAGGATGGAAAACTAATAATAGAGAATTAATATCTGGGAAGAGAAAATGCATGTTTCCTCAGTTCTTCCCTAACCAGAGACCATTGTCATTCTCTACTGTAATAGTGGCTATTATTTCGTGGCAGGCATCCTCCATGCAATAGAGAGTAATAACCACTTTGCAGAGGCCTAGACGGCTCAAGTGGTAAAGAGTCTGCCTGCAATGAAGAAGCAACAGGGGATACGGGTTCAATCCCTGGGTTGGGAAGATCCCCTGGAGAAGGAAATGGTAACCCACTCCAATATTCTTGCATGTAAAATCCCATGGACAGAAGTGCCTGGTAGGCTACAGTCCATGGGGTCGCAAAGAGTTGGACACAGTTGCGCATCTGACATAGATAAGAGAACCATCTTTCACTGCCTAGAAATTTGCTCTCAACCCTGCAGGGATCATTAGTGCACTGTGGCCTGAGCATCTCCTGTCGAAAGCAGTGCATATAGTACAGATAATGAGGTTACCTCATTCAAGAAATGTCCAGTAGTACGTCAGGAATTGCTTGCCTTCCTGCTTTTCTTATTTTTCTTCCTTCTTTCTTTCCTTTCCTTCTTCCTTCTTTCCTGCCTATCGCCCTCCCTTCCTTACTGTCTTCCCTCCTTTCTTCCTTCACTTTAATTAAGAATACACACATTAATACACATAATAGCACTTACTATGTGCCAAGCACTATGTTAAGAATACGAAAGTGTTAACCGTTCCTTCTCCTCAGGGAATTCATTTTCTAGAGAAATGAATTCATTTTCTAGAGGGAAACAGTATACAAAGAGATGGTTGCAATATAATATAGGTATACGCAGGGTGTGGGAATCACTCAAAGAAGGATGAAACTGACTCTGTTTGGAGAAATCAAGGAAGGTATCCCGAAAGGCGACTTTCTAACTGAATCTGGAAACTAAACATTCTTTGAATTTGCTGAGGCTGACATGCATTTCAGTTAGAAGGAAGTGAGTGTACAGGGCCAGGGTGTTGTTAAATGTCAACTATTTGAGGGAGACTTTGAGATGTTTGGCATTCAAGTGAAATTTTGTGGGAAGAGCAACAAAGATAAGACCAAGGATGAAGATTAGGAGCTGATAGTAGAATGCCTTGTGTACTAAACAATTTGACCTTGACTCTTGGATAGTATTCCTTTTCTGAACCCCAAAACAGCACTTATTTTCTCAATTTTGCCAAGGTTGCAGCATAACCCATACCATTCTAGATGCATAGAAGAGACATTAGTTCATTACATACAATGAATGCTTTAGAACACTAGGGCTTAATTCTAAGATTTAAAAAAGCTGAATGAAGAATCTACTCGTCTTTCAGAGACAAATATCTCAACTCTCTGGCCATAATGTAGGCCAGAATGATAAATAGTAAATAGCTGGAAGACCAGAGAAAGCTTTTCAAAATGGTCCAGATGAGAGAGACAAGGGCCTAAATTAAATAAATGATAATGGATGAGGGATTTCTCTCTAAGAGAAAACATGGCAGGATTTGATAACTGACTTAACAAGGGGATCGAGGAAGGAGAAATTAAAGTTTAAGTCTTTAGTTTCTCATTTGGAAAATAGCTTGAATGATGATGCCATTAGGGGAGTCTTGAATATGGTAGAAAAAGTGGTTTGGGAAGAAATAGAGAAATTCATTCAATTTAATATATATTAAATTCGATGGGCCTGCAAGATAACCAGTGGGTAATGGCCAGGAAAATAGCAGCGAACATGTGTGACGTTCAAGAGAGAGGCTAGAGCTGCCAAAACAGTGAAGGTGAACATCTATTAGGTGCTATTGTAGGTGCCCGCTTAGCATGTATTAATGTGTTTAGTCTTCATCACCATATTTCTATTTTATGGATGAGGAAATTAAAAGACTCTAGACTTATTATTAACATTTCCTCTGGTCCCTAACACTATCTAAAACCTCATAGAATCTGAAGATCCAAATGAAGGACTTTGAAGTAAGCGCTGAGCCTGTGCAGGACTGGCTGAGTAAAACCGAAAAGATGGTGCATGAAAGCAGCAGTCGCCTGTATGATCTGCCAGCCAAGAGACGAGAACAGCAGAAACTGCAGGTGATGCGCCCCAGGCTGGTCTGACCCTCCTTCGTCTACCACGCATTCAGATCAGAGGCTTGGGGGCACCCTGGAGTGAGGCGATGCTGTCTTGAGATTGGGTGCACCCTTTTCCTGAGTTCAGAGCTCCTGCTTTCCTTTGAGGTGCAATCTGTCCGGTCCTGGAGCCCTACATTGTGTGTAGCTTGGAAATAATAACGCCTTTGGGCCATGTCTGTTACTCTCCAGCGTTTGTTTCCGCGGTCTTGGGGCCAAAGCTTTGTCTGCCGTGTGCTCTGCCCCAGCCTCTTAATCGTGACTTGCTTCTGCTTTTCAGTCTGTCCTTGAGGAAATAAACTGCTACGAGCCTCAGCTCCACAGGCTGAAAGAGAAAGCTCAGCAGCTGTGGGAGGGCCAGGCGGCCAGCAGGAGCTTTATGCACCGGGTGTCGCAGCTGTCTTCTCAGTATCTAGCGCTAAGCAATGTAACAAAGGTAACGCCTGCCATGTGCTGTGTGTGAGTGTGTGTCCTGGTGGCAGAGCCGGGGCCCCGGAGCCCCACGGGCAGGGCTCAGGCGTGTAAGCGTTCTTCCTAGCCTTGCAACCCCGGCCAAACATGTGTGCTGCGTCATCTCAACGTGCTTGTCTGAAAACAGCAAGGGAGGTTTCAAACATCCAAGAGACTTCCCATCTCTATGGTTACACCAAGTATTCCCCTTAGTCCTGAAATGGTTCCCCAGAGCTCTTATTTTGAAGACTCAAAGCATAAATAGAAGGCAGACTTCAGAGTACTGGGTCTAAAGATACACAGATTAAGTTACTTTCATAAAAACAGAAATTCAAAGCAGTTTTTAAATTTTAGTGGACTCAGCAAAAGTGAGTTTTAAGGTTAGTTTTTTTTTTTTTTCATTTGTCTCAATTCTTTATATTTTTTACATAGTCATCAAAGCTGCGTTGATTGAGAGTTTCAGTTCAGAGTCTGGAGCAGAGCTCAAAATTGGCAATGATTCCCATTACGGATGAAAGCTCTTTTCTAACAACTTAGAAAAAAAGTAAATAATATCCCACAGTGACCTCACTTAGAGCATTCAGCAGACCCATCCTGAATTAAAGAGGGCCAGACCACCTTGAATTTTATGGCCTTGTGATGTTTGTTCCCTATATTTCTCTTTTGCATTTCAGATCTGAGAATATAGGGAACCTGCTGGAACTTGGCTTCGCCTGTTTGAGTGTGGGCTTGCTCTTGGCCTGCTGTTTGCATCCCCAATAAAACATCATTGAGACAGTCATATAGTATTAGCCTGGGAATGAAGAGACTATGTTTACACCTAATTTTTTATTACTTTTTTGTTTTTAGAAAATCTGGCATAAATTTAGAAAATCTAGAATAAATTAGGACCATCTTTCTATTCCTTTGTATTTATTTAGGTGCCAAAAAAATCAACAGATATTCAAATGCTTTACGTGCTGAAAATTATATTCATAAAATCTTCATTGTGTTGGATGTTAGCTTTAATTAATAAATAAAACCACATTTACAGTCCCAATTTAAGAGTATTACAAGATCTCAGATAATTGTTTTTTTTAGAATTGGCTATCATGTAGGTCATGTGGGTATGTGGTATTGAGCCGAATATGATATCTAAAAGCAGAAACTATTTCAGTGGGTTTCCCAGACAAGGTGTGAGGAATAAATTAATGAAATTTCTGAAAGTATCCCTAGTTGTCATAAAGAAGAGTAGCAAGTATGTTGAGGGGCAGTAAATTGTCATTGTAACCTTTCTGCTTCTTGACCTGATTATTCTCATATTTTTACTCTTTAGAAAGCCGTTTCCCATCTCACAGATTAATACAGCCTTTATCATATCTGTGCAGAGTATGAACCTATGGCTGATTAGTTATTTGGACCAGGGGTTAGCTTTGCCGTCTGTGTAGCTGCAGGCTGTGAAGCCTCTATGGAAGGGACAGCTGGATGACGGTCTCTGTCATTTCTAGGAGAAAGTGTCAAGACTGGATAGGATTGTTGCGGAACACAGTCAGTTCTCCCTGGGAATTAAAGACCTGCAGGACTGGATGACGGACACGGTCCACATGTTGGACTCTTACTGCCACCCAACCTCTGACAAGAGTGTGCTGGACAGCAGGGTGCTCAAGCTTGAGGTGTGTCTTCTACAGCAAATGTCTCTGATTTACAGAATTTGTTTTTCTCAAAATTTCTCAAGTCTCCGCCTGCCTGGTGTGATAAGGAGCCCGAGAATGGGGGCTTCTTTGGTGGTCCCGTGGTTTGGAATCTGCTTTGCAATGCAGAGGACACTGGGTGGATTCCTAGTCAGGGAACTGATATTTCACATGCCGCGGAGCATCTAAAAGCCCGCACGCCACAACTAGAGAATCTGTGTGCTGTAACGAAAGAGTCCGCGTGCCACAACTAAGACTCTATGCAGCCAAATAAATGAATACATAACAAAATATTAAAAAGAAAAAAATAAATCCAAGAATACTCTGCTGATACGATCCTGTTGACACAGGGAGGCCTTGCCTAAGCTTTCCCAAATCATGTGAGCCCAGATATGCTCTCCCATCAATACTTTACTAAACAAGAAATAACAACCCAGAGGTGGTTACTTGCTTGATATAGCCAGTGAATAGGCTAGTTTCAAATGATATCAGATATATCTATTCTGAGAAAATACTTCAATGAAACATTTTATCAGGCAGAAACATTTCCCGTCTTGTTCAATTAACTTGCCTGCCTGTATCAGTTAGTCCATTCTTCTCCCATCATAAGAAATTCGTTCAACATGAGTTTACATTTGCGGTAAGGCAATCATTCTACATTCATTCACCTGTCATTTATACGCTGAGTGTCTTCTAGGAGACTGGCACTCTATCTTGATACCAAGGATTGAAAAATGAATGAAGTATGGTCATTGTCCTCATGATTTTATAGTCTGAGACTGCAGGCTGAGGCACAGGAGACAGTAATAGCAGGTGGAGGCGTGCTCATGGAGCTGTGGGCACACGAAGGACCAGAGTTGGGCAGGGACGGATGGTGTTGAGTTGGAACAGATTTCTCAGAAAACCTGAGACTTGAGGATGGAACCCAGTGAACAAAAGCTGAAGAAAACCAGTGGTGTGTGTGGTATGTGAGTTGCTGCCAGCACTTCCTTTCTGCTGCGGCAGAAGCTGGTGGCCAGGAGTGGCTGAAACTGAATCCACAGGGATGGACAAGCTCCAGATGAAGGAGAGAGATGAAGCTTTACCTTTTAGGCCATAACTTTGAATTCAAGTTATATAGAAAAAGAATAGTGCTTGTGAAGAACTTGAAATGTATAAATTAATATAGACTATGAATTTATTTCTTTCAGTTTGTTGTACGAGAGGCCTTAACATTTATAGAGCTCTTCCTCCTCTGACCTTTGAGAGTTTAGGAATCCTATTGTCTATTTTTCATTTACTGAAAAACAGTAAACTTAAACTTCAGTGGAAACCAGGGATTATTCAGAGAATAATAAAGATCTGAAAGGCCAGGCTCACTTGGAGGCCAGTGGGTGACTGGTAACTGGTTACTGGTTCCTGACACCATCAGCCAGTGACTCTCCTGGCCTCCTCCTGATCAACCCAAGGGATCCAGGGCTCAACACGACTGCAGGCCATCTGCTATCCACAGGGACTCTGAAATATTTAAAGCTAGCAATGTGAAACATACAGATGCCAAAGGACTTCTGTGTGGGCTTTTACAGGCTCTGTTATCAGTGAAACAGGAAAAAGAGATCCAGATGAAGATGGTGGTGACCAGAGGGGAATCTGTCCTTCAGCACGCCTCCCCGGAAGGCGTGCCTGCCATTCAGCTGCAGCTGGCGAGTGTGAAGGATACGTGGGCCTCCCTTTGGTCTGCAGCAGTTCGCTGTAAAAGGTGAGTGAGGCCGAAGGGCTGCTGCCAAGTCATGGCTGAAAGATCTATAGAATGGCTCCGAAACACACTGTCCAGGCTTTCCCCCATCCTCTCTTTGTGTCTCTTTCTTTCTCTCTATTGCCCTGCTCCCTTGTTTTTTGCCTCCTCCCTTCCTTCGTTCCCTCCTTCCTTTCTTTTCTTTTTTCTTCTTGGAAGAAAAGAAAGTGCCAGGTGCAACCTTGCATTTACGTTGACCTACAGTACCATGTCTGTGTTTTTATGTAATTATAACTACATGTTTCTTCAGGTTGGTGTTCACTGCTTAAAAAGCCACAGGATAAATAAATGTTTAATCTTGTGAAGATATATTAGTTAAAACTCGAAACATGTATATTATCTAGGGTGAAACAGATCACCAGCCCAGGTTGGATGCATGAGACAAGTGCTCGGGCCTGGTGCACTGGGAAGACCCAGAGGGATCGGGTGGAGAGTGAGGTGGGAGGGGGGACCGGGATGGGGAATACATGTAAATCCATGGCTGATTCATGTCAATGTATGACAAAACCACTGCAATGATGTAATTAGCCTCCAACTAATAAAAATAAATGGAAAAAAAAAAAGGTCCAATCATGAAAAAAAAAAAGAAAAAAAAAAAAAAAACTAAACCGTTTACTTAGGAAGTAGCCCCAGAAAACACCAGTGGGTGGTGGGAAAGAGCCGAGAAAGACAGGGCAACCAGTAAAGGGTGGGGGCTGGAATTTACCCCCCACCCCCCACCCCGAAAAGCACTTCTGGGAGCCAGAGTAAGACAGAGCTTCTCTGGAAATTACCCATGGAGAGCAAAGGTGGGGAGCGGTGAAGCGGGAATGTTTGTAAACAAACTGCCATGAGTCAGTTTCCTGTCTTTTATTCCTTTTTTGTTTCTCTCCTCTAGCGGAGTTAAATATCGATTCTCTTATGGCCTTGAGTCTTGGCTCCAGGAAAACCTTGCTCGGGGCATCTCTCCTTTTGCCTTCAAACCTCTTCCAGTGTCTCACGTGACTTGGTTACTGACTCCAGGCTTTATACCCTGTCCCATTTCTCCACCTGTCAGCCTGGACTTCACCATCCTTTGCTTCTCAAAGCTGTGCTTTCCAGAGACCCAGGCTTGGCTTTGATGAGCTGTGACCATTCAGCCCCCCCTCAAGCCTGCCCTGACCTGATCTGTGGGCTTCCTGCCGGGGAAGTGGACAGAGCAGACGTGGTGATAAGAGATCAGATAGACTGCATGTAGACGGCTTCTCAGTGTAGATTACTGTCCTTTCAATTACCTTTCAGTCAACTTGAAGGAGCTCTTTCTAAGTGGACAAGTTACCAGGATGATGTTCGACAGTTCTCCAGTTGGATGGACGGCGTGGAGGCCAGCCTGAACGAGTCCGAGAGGCAGCTCGCGGAACTGCGGGAGAAAACAGCAGCTCTCGGGAAGGCCAAGGTGGGGCTGGGTTTCACATTCGATTTGTCCTCTGCCTCTGCTTCAGCATTGCCACGGCTATACAAAAACATTCTGGAGAGGGAAATGGCAACCCACTCCAGTATTCTTGTCTGGAGAATCCCCATGGACAGAGGTGCCTGGTGGGCTACCGTCCATGGGGTCTCAGAGAGTCAGACATGACTTAGCAACTAAGCACGTACGAAAACATGCCCATCTATAGGCTAGGGCCGTCCACATAGCTGAGCTCTGTTGGGCGAGTTTACTGTAATTTCTAATGGCTTCTTAAACAAACTTGTGTTTGTGGTTATTTTATTAGTGAGTGAAAATGTCCCTTTCCAGGAAAACTTCATAGACCTATGTTTTATGAAGTTTGGCAACTTGTAGTATGTTTTAATCGGGCTTTCCTAGTGACTTAGTGGTGAAGTGCTAATGCAGGAGATGTGTATTCGATCCCTGGGTTGGGAAGATCCCCTGGAGAAGGAAATGGCACCCACTCCTGTGTTCTTGCTTGGAAAATCCCACGGACAGATGTGCCTGGTGACCTCCACTCCATGGGGACGCTCAAGCGTCAGACATGACTTAGTGACTAGACAACAACTACAAATAACTTTTGATATCTTCATCCTGTTCATCCTTAGGAAGTAAAACTTTTTTTCTGTCATATCTTCCTTAGCTCTACCCTTGTACCTGGCCACTTTGTACTTACCTTTCTGAATTAGTTCAGAAGCCCCCATCTTTGCTCTGAACCACCACCACTGGAGGCTTAATTAGTTCTTCTGTTCTCTGTCTTTCTCATCTCTTGATGAATGTTATAGACTCTATACTTACATTGCTTGCACTCTCAGTGGGTAAAGTTGCTTAGTTTTCTTCTTATCCTATGCACATGGCTCTCTCACACAGAACAAATGCTGAGTAAAAGTTAGCTGAATAACTAAATGGCCTTGCATGACCTATGCCAAGCCACTTAACATTTCTGGGTCTGCTGTTTGCATCTGAAAATTCTCATAATTATAATTCTTGACTTCATCATATTATTATGATGATTTATTACTTAATTTACTATATTATTCATCTGGTCACCATATACTTACAGAGAACTTGCTACATGCAGGCATTGTGCTTGATTCTAGGTAAATTAAACAGACCAAGGTTGCACTCTGGAGGTTGCACATGGACTCATTCGAGAATGATTGAATAAGTAAATGATTATAACTGGTGCTGAGTGAGATGAAGAAAACACTGTGTGATGAGACGGAGTCATTGGGATAGCGTGGATATGGGCATCGTGGAGTTGGGGGCGGGGAGGGGAGCAGACAGGAAAGGCTTCTTGAAAGAGGAGATGGAGGTGATGCCCTAAGGAATTCAGTGCAGAGAAATCAGTTTGGGGAGGAGGTGGGAAAGAACCATTTCAGATGGGATAATCCACATGTCCATAGCCCCTGGGAGGAGAGAACCTGGGTCGGATAAAAGGGAGCTGTAAGAAACAGCCAGTCTCTGTTGCTGGAGCAGAGACTCAATGGGTGGGTGTTGCCAGATGACGTGGTGGAGGTGGCAGGGACCTGATCTCACGCTGTCATGAGGATCCAAGCCTGTGGATTTCACACTTGATCCTGACAGCCTGGGGAGGATAATCAGTGTTTTGAACTGGAGAGGAAAATGATCCCCTTTAGAATCTTAAAGCCTTTTATTACTCAAGCTGCTGTGTGAAAGGTGGACAAAGGAACAGGGCAGGAACCGGGAGCAGGGAATCTGCCTGGCAGAATATTACAAAAGTCCAGGGAAAAGATGATAGCAACAGGGGCTAGGGGGCTTGAAGGAGACAGGAGGACACATGTCAGGATACAGTGAAGAGATAGAACTAACAGGATCTCATCATGGATGGAAGGACAAAGGGTGACTCCAGTGTTCTGAATTGATCATCTGGGTGAGAATGGTAGCATTTTACTGTTTGACAAAAAGACCGAGGGGAGGGAGGTTTGGTGGTGGCTGGGCATGGATGGAAATGGAGTAGTGCTCAGGAGCCAATTTTTGGACAAATTAAAATTGAGGTTTCCAAGTCTACTCAGATGAAGTTCTGGGCCGGATATCAAATACACACACCGTTCATATATCTATATAGAGATAGATGGTGGATAGAGTGTAGACTAACAGATAGATAACCTGAGATCACTTGTCAGCTATGCAGTTAAAATATCCTAACTTTACAAGTTAACATCGATTTGATGATATACGCAGTAATTCCTTTATTTTTTAAAAAAATGTTCTCTAGTTATTAAACGAGGAAGTGCTGAGTCACGGCAGCTTACTGGAGACCATTGAAGTCAAGGGGGCTGGCATGACGGAGCACTACGTCACCCAGTTAGAATTCCAGGACCTGCAGGAACGATATGGCGCCATCAGAGAGCGGACGAAGGTACGGCTCACCGTGTTCCACGCAGACCCACTGGAAGAGCGGTGTTTGGAGCTGTGCTTATTTAAAGATTCATCTGTTTGGGGGCATGACAGGCTTGTGAAAGCAAATAGGACACACAAAAAAAACAAAATGAATTTTAATACTTAGACTACTCTACTGGCAAAGCAAACAAAAACCCTAAACTAATGTTAAGATATGAAAGTTATTGGAGGAAAATAGTTCTCAACTAAAAAGTCCTCCAAATGTACCTATTGAAAAAAAATTGGGGGGAGCTTCATAAGGCAGAATCATAAATATCTTCATGTGTCTGGTGATGAAAATTTTCTAAAGCAGGAAATAATCGCTGATAATGTTTATCATTCTTTGCTTAAATCTCACAAAGAAAATAAAAAGAACTTTCCAGAGCACAGCCTATTTTATTAGAGTAGATGGAAAACTGAATCTACAGTGAATCCAAATTCTCACTCAGGGCACAATATGAAAGTTTCAGTTTTATTCATTAGCAAAAATGTATTTTTATGACAAAGTTAATTCACTTTTTGGAATATCCATTTTACATTTCATAAGGAATTCAGAGATCAAGAAGTTAACTCAATGAAATGATCTTTAAGACCCCCTCTGGTGGTTCAGTTGGTAAGGAATCTGCCTGCAATGCAGGAGACTCGGGTTCGACCCCTGGTCAGGAAGATCTCCTGATGAAGGAAATGGCAACCCACACCAGTACTCTTGCCTGGAGAATCCCGTGGACAGAGGAGCCAGGCAGGCTACAGTTATGGGATGGCAAAGAGTCAGAAATGACTCTGTGACTTTCACTTTCACTTTTTACTCATATGATGTTGGTTTTTTTGTTTTTCTTACATAAATCTTGACATTTTATTCTTCTAGGAAATGATTCATGTTTTGATGATTTAATAATCATGCTTTTCTAATTTACCAAAAGTGAATTCTTAAGTCTGTGTAGACTGCATGCAGTAACGTTTTCCCACCTTAATCATCTTAAATGCTAACAATAGGAAGCAGTAACCAAGTCGGAAAAACTAGTTCGCCTGCACCAAGAGTATCAGAGAGACTTGAAGGCATTTGAAGCTTGGCTGGAGAAAGAGCAAGAAAAGCTTGATCGATACTCAGTTCTTGAAGGTGATGCACACACTCATGAGACGGCGCTGCGGGACCTTCAGGTAAAGTCTGCTTCATCGTAAAACAAAGGACTTTTCATTCTGAATATGGAACCATTATTTTAAGTGAGAAGTCACTATGACCTTAAAGCCTATAAGTAGCAGATAGATATTAAGTGACATCCTAGTAAGGTCTGATCTAGAGTGTTCTGGGACCTCAGTAGTGTATGCTAGTCGAAATCATTTGGTAGGTAGTTCAGACTGAGCAGGACTGGGACTTGAGGACTTTGTCCAGCTACAGGGTGGCCTCTGATAGGAATGGCTAGTGGTCTAATTTATGGTGTTAACAGGTACCTGTTGCTCCCTAAAGGACTGAATTAGATGTGGGACACAGCTGCAGGAGTCAGTAGCATGTGACACTTCTCAAATTCAAATTGGTGGCACCATTGTAGGTCCTTTGGTTTTAACCCAAATCACCCACATTGTTGAGGATACAGGCCTAGAGTCAGAGACCTAGAAGAAGGAATACAAGGAGGTAAGAAAAGTACCAGTACTCAGGCAAGCAGGCTGTTATTTAGGGCGAGATGGTAAACCTCATGGGTAAAGTGGTCCTAACCCATTGACTTATTGCTACTACAGGTAAAGGTAATTAAAATATTATTCCTGCTTTCAAAGAACTTGCATTTTAAAGAAGTTCAGACCCATTGATGGATCATTACAAACAATGTGATGAGGACAATAATAGAATGACTCTATTATTGGGGATCTTATGGGAGCGTCAGAGAGAGCCCGTAATCCTACCTAAAGCAGTAGGCAACCATCAGGGGGTTCCCAAGAAGAGGAGACCAGACACATAATAGAGAATGGAGAGAAAGGCCGACAAGACAGCTCCATGTTAGAACTTACTGACCGCTGTCAGCCCTCACTGGAAGTGGTTCAGGATTCGGCAAGATCTACCCAGTGTTTGCATACGGTGGAAAAGCAGGACTGAGATGGTCATTGACATATAACATTTCTGCCTATTTCAGTGGCTTTCAGGAAGAACTGAATAATGGCAGGAGTGCAGGGTTGGGATTAGGAAGTTCAGACTCTGATTCATGGTGAGACCTGGTCCTGGATGACTTTGAGCAGAGAAGATCTTCCCTGACTCAGTTTTCTCTCCAGCACTGTTCTGAGGAAGGATTAAATGATATGGGAGAAAAATCTTACTTGAACAGTAGTCCATTCGTGAAGTAAATATATAATAGAAGTTGGAAGGCTCATAGTTTCATTAGCTTCTTTAAGGATCTCATCCATTTTATTTTTAATAATAGCATATCCAGGTCTCTTAGGTTTAGCTGTTATAATTTATCTTAGCCGAATGGGCTTTCTTTTCTGTCTATGACCTCTTCCAGCATTCACTGCAGACTTTCTTGGCAAGCAAATACCAAGCTCTCCAGACTTCTGTGGAGGAACTGGGCCAAGAAGTCACTTGTCATCAGCAGATATTTCTCCTGTCCCAGAAGAAAATATGTCACTTCCGTCAACGTTATTCTGGCTCAAACCTAAACCGGACTCCAACCTCTATTTCACTGTGTATTAATTCTTATTGACACTGTCTTGTTTTGGGTCACCACAACTTTTATAAAGGAGGGGAGACACTAGAGGCCAAAGCTGGTGGTGGAGAATGGTGATATTCCCACTGCACACCAGAACTCCTTCACGGTCCTAATGCCCCACCACTGGCTTAGTGATCTGGGGGTCTGCCAGCAGTGTGCACCACATTTAAAATTATTTTGTATTTGGGCTTCTCAGGATGCGCTAGTGGTAAAAAGAACCCGCCTGCCAATGCAGGAGACATAAGAGACATAGGTTCAGTCCCTGGGTCAGGAAGATGCCCTGGAGAAGGAAACAGCAACCCACTCCAGTATTCTTGCCTGGAGAATTCTATGGATAGAGGAGCCTGGCAGGCTATAGTCCACCAGGCTCCTTTTGTATTCATCGACAGTTTAATTTTGGGTCATAGAACATACAGATTTTTAAAATATTGAAACCAGATTCTAAGCTAGTACCTCTGGGGACTTCCCTGGTGGTCCAGTGGTTAAGACTCCACGCTTCCACTGCAGGGGCTGTGGGTTCGATCCCTGGTCAGGGAACTAAGATCCCCTCTGCTGCACATAACAGCCAAAACATAAAACTAAATACATTAAAAAAAAAATATTGGACCATATTTCCCCTTCAGAATAAATCCTTGAAGTGTGAAATATATAAGAATTTCTCTAATACAGTAGTGATTTGTAGAATAGTGAAAACTGCTATAAAATAGGGAAAGGGTGATATATGAGGTTAACTAGGGCACAGATCAGTACACTGCATCTCGGAATCTGTTCTTTAAATAAACTTTTGTTGAAATGTAGACACACCTGCTCATCTATGTAGCATCTCTGGCTACTTTGATGCCACAGATGGCAAGGTTACATAGTTAAGTAGCTTCAGCAGAGATTGTATGGCCCACAAAGTCTAAAATATTTACTATCCAGCCCTTTACATAAAAAGTTTGTCAACTCCTGAATTAAGGAAAGAGATTGTATAAAATTAGCTTTAAATTTTGTTTTTTAATTTTGGAATAAAATTTCTGTTTGTGGTTATTTTGATTAATATTTTACCATATAAATTGTCCTTCTTTTCCAATTACAACATTCTTATAGTGCTATCATAGCTGAGGAAAGTGTATCTATAGTCTGAACTATAGAAGATTGCTATTTCTGTAGGTAAAAGTTGTCAGATATCAGCAATTTCATTAGTATTAAAGATTTTTAAAATAATATTGTATTCTAAATAAATGTGATGGTACTTTTAACACTTTGGTGGGATTTGACTTGGCCCCTTTCAACCTTGGATGATCAGATCAAGTAACATAAGGATATAGTGTTTTGCCAACACCTTTAGGAGTATGATTTTCCTATCAAAAATAGCTGATGCTCTTAAAAACTGGGTTCATACAGAATTTGTAGGGCGCATTTCTGGGACTAGGCTTTGGTGGAGGGAAATATGTTTGTACCTAGGAGTACCTGATGGGCAGGGGCTTCCCAGGGCCTGCTAGTGGTAAAGAACCGTCCTGCCAATGCAGGACACATAAAAGACATGAATCCCATCCCTGGGTTGGGAAGATCCCCTGAAGGAGGGCATTACAACCCACTCTAGTATTCTTTCCTGGAGAATCCCAAGGACAGAAGAGCCTGGTGGACTGCAGTCCATGGGGTTGCAAAGAGTCAGGCACCACTGAAGTGACTTAGCATGCATGCACGTAACTGATGGGCAGGTGCGATAATTCAGCCTTGCAGGTTTATATGCCCTGTGCCCTCCAGGGCCAACTTCTCTTAGCAATCACATTCCCTAGAATAGTTTCAATAAAGAGTAAGAATCCCTCCTTAGCAGAAAAAAGGTCTATCATTCTTTTCTCAGCCAAAAGTGGAGCTCTGATCCCATTCAGTATCAAATTCAATGTCACAGCAAGAAGACTTAGGCTCTTTAAGCAGATTAGGGGCCACAAAACTCTTAGGTTATTAGACTAAACAATAATCCTTTAATCACCATGCTTTTGCCTCCAAGCTAAAAAGCCAGATTTCAGAGGTTGCCTCTAACATGATTGAGAAAAACACTTCTCGCTATGTGTGTATCTGTGTGTGTGCGTGTGTGTGCGTGTGTGTGCAGTTTGACTATTTTAACTGGAAACATTTCAGAATCTCTCTCCTGACTTGGGAAACAGTGTTCAGTGTTAGGTACACATTTTTGTCGGAATCACCTTGTTCTTTCCTAACGTGAAGTTCAACAGGGCACGGTTGGCTTGAGTGAGACATGATCACCTGTGCGGGTGTGAAATGTGAACGAGGTGTGTAACAGCCACGCCTTTCCCCTGCAGGAGCTCCAGGTACGCTGCGCAGAGGGGCAGGCACTGTTGAATTCAGCACTGCACGCCAGGGAGGAGGTGATACCGTCAGGCATCCCACAGACAGAGGACCGGGCTCTCGAGTCCCTCCGGCAGGACTGGCAGGCTTACCAGCAGAGGCTGTCGGAGACCCGAACACAGTTCAATAATGTGGTCAACAAACTGAGACTGATGGAACAAAAGTTTCAGCAAGTAGATGAGTGGCTGAAAACAACGGAGGAGAAAGTGAATCTCAGAACTGGACGTCAGTCTAGCCGGGCTGCCAAGGAGATACAGTTACATCAGATGAAGGTACTATTGGTGTGAATTCCTGATGTTTGTCAAAGTAGCAGTTGCCTTGCATAGTTCATTTATTCAACTATTTAATAAATTTTGGTCCAAGGTTTAGATTTTGCAAAATCTCTTTCTACTTGCAAGAAATTTGATATAAATTACAATGGAGCAATCTTCTATGAGAAATTATTTATTAGAATCCTAAGGTAGTCTATTTTGTTGATAATAGAATATAGTTTAATGAAGTATTTTATATTTTTCCCACACTTTATTACCTTGCTTGGTAAAGATACATGAATACTAGTGTTGGAGATAATTTAAGTTTATGGTTGTGTCTTGAAATTGCTCTAATGTACTACATTTTTATGCAAATTCAGTGCACATGATCAAAATTATGCTTAGGCCTTTGGAATTCATTTTCCTTATTCATCTGTTTTAAAATTTATCTAAGTACAACAGAAGATAAAATATATGTAATACAGACAGAAAAGCATTCAAACTCGTGTGCAGTTTTATCATGTTATTATAATTTTTTATGAAGGTTTTACATGATGTGTATTCAAAATTATACACAGAATAAATATATTCTAAGCATTCATAGAAATCATTTTCTAGTAAGAAGATATGTATATACATATTTGTCAATAGGGCTTCCCAGGTGGCACAGTGGTACAGAACCTGCCTGCCAATGCAGGAGACATGGGTTCAATCCCTGGGTCGGGAAGATCCCCTGGAGAAGGAAATGGCAACCCACTCCAGTATTCTTGCCTGGAAGATTCCATGAGGAGCCTAGTGGGCTACAGTCCATGGGGTTGTGACTTAGGGACCTAGGGACTAAACAGAATATTTGTCTCACTTAAGGATCCCTCAGACTTAACTTTCCGCTCCCACACGGTGTCATTTCAGAAGTGGCATGAAGAAATCACCGCATACAGAGATGAAGTGGAGGAAGTGGGAGCCAGAGCCCAGGAGATCCTGGACGAGAGGCACGCGAGCCGCCGGATGGGCTGCCAGGCCACGCAGCTGACGTCCAGATACCAAGCGCTGCTCCTCCAAGTGTTGGTGAGCGGGCCACCCCGGCTCAGCGTGGGCCAGCAGACTTCACGAGCCAGGCGTTCTTCCTTCCCTAACTTCCAGTGAAGGCGCATGTTGATCAAGAGAGGCACAGACACAGGTCTTTAATTCGCTTATTCCATGTTGTCTCTTCTTTCAAAGGAACAAATAAAATTCCTGGAAGAAGAGATCCAGAGTCTGGAGGAATCAGAGTTATCCCTAAGTTCCTGTTCTGATTGGTACAGCTCTACTCATAAAAACTTCAAGAATGTGGCCGCCAAAATTGATAAAGTAGATAAAGCGATGATGGGGAAGAAAATGAAGGCGCTGGAGGTAGGCACACAAATATCAAACTTGTCTGCCGACTGCTCGTTCTTTCACTAACATGTTCCCATCTCCCGCGTAGAACTGGGAGGATGTATGTTCCTCCCTGCCCAGTCTGGTTGGTGACCCCTGGTTCCTCACTTCATTCTAAATTCCAAGTTAAGATCGCTTTAAGCCAAAGATTGCCTTCCATTTACCTACGATGTGATGTCATCCCAATGACGTACACACGACTGTGCACAAAATTCTTAACTTAATTCCAGTTTGACACTAAATATTGGGAAAAAAAAATCTAGAACTCATGACACCATGCAGTAGTCCTGTTTTAGCTCAAATCTCTAGGAGCTCTGTTAGGGATGAGAAAAGCACCAAGTTCTTCCGTTAAGTCTCTGATTTGGAAATGATGTGCTGATCAAGACTTTAACAAGACCTATATTGAAGTAAAGAGGCTTCTCTTTGCTGGTGGGCCAAATCTGATTATAAACTTCAAATCTGATTATAATCTTCCATCCTGATTGCTGGTGGGCCAAATCTGATTATAAACTTCAAAAACATATGGTAAGGGGAAATTGGTGAACTCCAGAATGGCACTTGCAAGGCTTTTCTTTAAAAGAAAGGACATAATGCCAACCAATTTGAATTTGTTTGTCTGTTTGTATTATATTTCTTCCCATTCTTTCTCAGGGTTTGCTAAAAGACATGGAGAAAGGCCAGAGTTTGCTCAAATCAGCCCGAGAGAAAGGAGAGAGAGCTCTTAAGTACTTGGAAGATGATGAGGCAGAGACTTTAAGAAAAGAAATCCACGACCACGTGGAGCGGTTGAAGGAACTGACCAGCACTGTGCGGAAGGAGCACAACACCCTGGAGAAAGGCCTTCATTTGACAAAGGAATTCTCAGATAAATACAAAGCCCTGACTCAGTGGATAGCAGAATACCGAGATATCCTACATGGTCCTGAAGAACCCAAAATGGAGTTATATGAGAAAAAAGCTCAGTTATCTAAATACAAGGTAGTGTGTTGTTACTGACAGATGCGTGGGGAGATCATGTAGGACTGAACTGGAGGGATGTGATTTCTGTGTGTGTCACCCTTAGTGGGTGCTGGGAGAAGAGAGGTCTTTAGCATGCCTGTTCTACTGGTAGGGGGCGTGCAGATTTATAAGGACCCTGCCTGCCAATGCAGGAGACATAAAGACATGCATTCAATCCCTGGGTGGGGAAGATCCCCTGGAGAAGGGCATGACAACCCACTCCAGTGTTCTTGCCTGGAGAATCCCCTGGACAGAGGAGCCTGACAGGCTACAGTCCGTAGGGTCACAAAGAGTTGGACATGACTGAAGCGACTAAGCACATACACTACACCAGCCTTATTTTTCCATTCAGGTAGTATGTTTGTCTGATATTCAAAGGTTGTATCAGTGGATGGAGATCTATTCTGACAGTGTGATCCAGGTACATGGATCCTTCAGATAAACTTTCCTGGCATCAGGATCTCACACCTCTAGATTTTCTCTGTTTCATCTAGAGTCTCTCCTTCATCTTTTGGTACAGAAAGCCTATAAGCAGATCTATGGTAAATTCCAAATGAGACTTCATACTCCTAAGAAAATAAATTCTAATTAACCAACTATACGCAAAACATTTTAGAAATTAATTTTTGAAAGAATATATGGTGATATAGATATTGCTATACATGCTATAGATACAAATATTTCACCTGCTCAAATTTGTGAAACAGTTGTTAAAGCTTATATATGGAATAGTCTGCTTTTAAAATTTGACCCAAATTATTTAGTGATAGTCTTTAAGAATTACAGTGTGATGTCTTACCTCAAAGCTTTTCCTGGTGGAAGCTATTTCCTCCTCCTCCAGCCAATATGTCTATTCCTGTCCTTCGTTTTTCTGCCAGGCCGGATAGTGTGTCTTTGAAAGTGTAATATAAGAATCACAACTGCTTCTCCTTTTTTTCTTCTCCCTGAGTTCTTGATATTGATATATTTAAATAGCACTTTAAGGCTGTCACAGCAATGTTGCAACTGGAATTTGTCTCCCAAACCTCACATCCAACTCAAGGGGCAATTGACTTCACGATTCAAAATCAAAAGATAACACCTCTCTCCCTTCATATAACATGAAGATTTATTTCTCTGCTGAAAGGAATGAGGTGGAAGCCAGCAATATGCATTATGTTGAATTCAGCCAAATACAATTCTTCACTATACTTCTCTCTGCATGTGTGAGGGCTATTTGATGTGTTACTTTTACTGAAAGTCAAAAAAGTCATAAAAGTCATTTTCTCTTTATTGCTTTACATGTATTGATTTATAAAATATATATCAGATCTTTGTTTGAGACAGATCATCTTATATATGGCAGCGCATGTCTGTATTCTCCTTGATCACATGAATGAGCTGGCTCTTGTTTTTTTCTTTGTAATTCAAGTCTCTTCAACAAACAGTGCTGTCCCATGAACCATCAGTAAAATCGGTAAGAGAGAAAGGCGAAGCCCTCTTGGAGCTGGTGCAAGATGTTACTTTAAAGGACAAAATCGATCAGCTTCAAAGCGATTACCAGGATCTCTGCAGGGCAGCAAAGGTATGGAGACATCAGAAGTACAATAAAACTGTGGTGTTTGCCCCAAAGGGCATCTTGACTCCATTTTATCTGTCAGAAAATTGAGGACTGTGGCTCAGACGGTAAAGCATCTGCCTACAATACAGGAGACCCCGGTTTGATCCCTGGGTGGGGAAGATCCTCTGGAGAAGGAAATGGCAACCCACTCCAGTACTCTTGCCTGGAAAATTCCATGGAAGGAACCTGTTAAGCTACAGTCCATGGGGTCGCAAAAGAGTCGGACATGACTGAGCAACTTAACTAACTTTATGGGTCAGTATTTTTCCTTTTCATTCAGGTGGGCCTCTTTAAATGATGTAGCAACTCTGTGTGTGTGTATGTTTTCCGTCCCTAGTAACTTTCTGATGTGTGTAAGTCTACCTACTCGCTGAGTTGCCCTGGGATTTTAAAAATGTTAAAGTTTTGAGTAGATTTTTGGCTGGAAAGTCACTTCTAACAGGCACCTGGCTTCACAGGAGCATGTCTGCAGTCTTGAGGCGAAAGTCAGAGACCATGAAGATTACAACAGTGAGCTCCAGGAAGTGGAAAAGTGGTTGCTGCAAATGTCGGGGAGGCTGGTGGCGCCCGACCTCATGGAGACAAGCAGCCTTGAGACGGTTACCCAGCAGCTGGCCCGCCACAAGGTGGGCCTGGTCTCTCAGGAGTTGAGGAGCACACGGCGGCTTGGACAGGCATGCCGTGTGTGTTGGGGGGCGGGGGTAATCTCTGGATCATAATGACTGTACCGAAAGACTCAGGTCTGAGTCCCGAGAGTGCCTGATAGTTGAGAACAGTTCAATTTAATATTTAAGTGACTGGGCAACAGCTGAATCCTG